>NW_026596064.1:9962896-9984307 GCF_907164565.1 Psammomys obesus
GATAGATAGATAGATAGATAGATAGATAGATAGATAGATAGATAGATGTGGGGACTAGCACTTTGGAGGTGGAAACAGGAGTATCAGGAGTTCGAGGTTGTCAGCAACTACAGAGCAAGTTCTATGCCAGCATAGGCTACATGAAATCGTGTCTTTAAGAAAAGTGTTTTGGGGGCTGGAGAGATGACTCAGCAGTTAAGATCACTTACTGCTCTTCCAGACGATCCTGGTTCAAGTCCCAGCATCTACATGGCAGCTCACATGTAGAGGGATTTTAATTCAGAACATGGCTGTTCTGGCAAGAATTCACACCCAAAGAACTTCTAGGTCTGTGTGATCTGGCTGGAATACAGACACACCCGTAATCCCAGGAGACAGAAACAAGTAGATCTCTGAGTTCAAAGCCAGTCCTGATGTATGAAGCAAGTTTCAGGTAAACAAAAGTTTAAGTCCAGGTGTGGTGGTACATGCCTTTAATCCTAACACTCAGGAGACAGAAGCATGCAGATCTCTGAGTTCTAGTCAGTTCTGCTCAGGAAGTTCAGTTGAGTCAGGGGGTTGAGAGGCAGTGCAGTGGAGTTGAGTTCCTGACATTTTTAATAAGAGAATTTTACCAAGAGAGGTTGAAGAGGGAACAAGCTAGACACAGGTGAAGACAGAATGATCCAGAAGATTAGAACAGATTGCTAGAGTGAGTTTGAGGCCAAGCAAATCCATTCAGTCAGAGGCCAAGAGAGAAGCCAGATTGAATGAGTCAGCTTGGAGAAAAGTTTGAGCCAGAACAGCTAAGTTGAACCAGCTGGCCAGAGTTCAGAAAGAACTAGAAAGGGTGATCATATTCAGCAGTAAATCTCAGAGGATGAAAATATCCTAGGCCTAGATTAGCTTGTGTGGAGGCTAAAAGCTTCTAGGTCTAGGCCTAGGTTAGCAGACAGAGGCAGTAAGCTTCCAAGGCAACAAGTAAATCAGGTGAACAAAAGTTACTTTAACACTCACAACTATTTTGTAACTCCGGTTTCAGAGGGCCTTAGCCCCTCATGCGGTCTCTACAGGGACTAGGTATGCATGTGGTACACAGATATACATGCAGGCAAAACACTTACACATAAATAATTTAAAAGTTCCTTAAGTCCAGCATGGCAGTACACACGTAGTATTTGGGAGGCTGAGGTCAGCAGATGGTCATGAGTTTGAAGCCAGCCTGGACTACAGAGTGAGACTGTAGTAGTCAGCATTCTCTAGAGTAACAGAACCTATAGAATCTACATAGGGAGAGGAAAGGAGAATTATTAGAATGACTTACAGGCTGTGTGGTCCAGCTAATTCACAATGGTTGCCTATGAAAGGATAGGCGATAGTTGTTCAGTCCATGAGGCTGAATGTCTCAGCCGCTCTTCAGTAGACACTGGAATCCCCAAGAAGGAGGCTCTAATGGCGGTGAAGGGATGGACTTGCTAGCCAGGCAAGAACAAGCAGGCAAAGAGCAAAAGCGTCCTTCTTCCGTGTCCTTAAAAACAGAAAGTAGCCAGGTGTGGTGGTGCACACCTTTAATCCCAGCACTCAGGGAGGCAAAGGCAGCCAGATTGCTGTGAGTTCAAAGCTAGCCTGGTCTACAAAGGAAGTTTAAGACAGCCAAGGCTACACAGAGAAACCTTGTGTGTGGGGGGGGGGGGGGGGGGGGGGGGGGGGGGGAGAACCCTGAAAGCAGATGGTGTGGGCCAGGTGGTTTTCCCCACCTTAATAGATCTGGTTAAGATGAGTTCATGACAACAGCCCAGAAGACAGCAGTTCATCTCACTCCTCCCTAATCCTCTGGCTCTTAAGTTCTTTTCTCTCCCTGACCCTAGTGGGAGGAGGAGCAGTGACATACATGTCCCGCTTACGACTGGGCCCTCAATAGTGACTTACTCTCAGCACTTTGGCTAGTTATGAGTCTCTGCATTTACTGCTGCCCACGAAAGAGAGAAGTTTCTCTGGCTGAGCTGGGAGGTAGCACTAAACTGTGAGTGTAAATAGATTTTTAGAAGGCAGTTTGACACATCCACTTAGCAAGACAACAGGAGCATTTTCCCTCCTAGGGTCTGTAACCTCCCAAACCACAGGCTTTTGACTGGGTTTACCATACAAGGCATGAATTCCCTAGTGTGGACCAGGCCTCAAATCCAAGCCAAAAAAAGATTGTTTACCCCCATAACCCAAGTCACTGTTGCCCCAGTGGGTACGTTTCGCCTGGCAGGTTGGTGTTGCAGCAAGCAGGCTTCACCACCAGCTGATACCATTAATGGCTTTTCTTTCCCGGTGTCCTGCATGGCACCTTCCTGGCAGTTCAAAACCTAGCCAGGAAAAGAGAACATTTCCAGGTCAGCCCTGCTTTGATGTCTCTATGCCCTGCCTCCAAAGCTGCCTCTTCAGAAGTAGGATCCTACCCTTCAGCTCCGATGGGCAACCGAGAGCAATAACAATTGCCCGAGTCATCTGGGGGAACCGTGGGGTCTTCACCAATAGGTCACAAAAGTGTCTTAGTTACTGTTCTGTTGCTGTGAAGACACCACGGGGAAAATGGCAACTTATGAAATGAAGCGTTTAATTGGGGCCTGCTTACAGTTTCAGAGGATGACTCCATGACCATTGTGGCAGGGAGCAAGGCAGCTGGTAGGCAGGCATAACACTGGAGCCCCTTTGTTCTTTTCAAATCTTCCCTCTTTTAAGTGTTTCTTTTATTTGGGCTGTAGAGATGGCTCAGCGGGTTAGGAGCACTTTTTGCTTTTGCAGGGGATCACAGTGTGGTGTCCAACACCCACGTGAAGGCTCACAACTGTCTGTAACTCCAGTTCCCAGGTGTAGCTGATGTCCTTCCCTGCAGACTCAGCACACACGGTATGCAGACATACACGCAGCCAAAACACCCATACACTTAAAAAAATAAAGAAAAAATATGTATTTTATGTGTATGGGTGTTTGCTTGCATGTATGTCTGTGAACGTCATCTTTACAGTGTCTGAAGAGTCCAGAAGAGGGTATTGCATCACCTGGGACTGGAGTTACTGATGGTTATGGGCTGTCAAGTGGGTGCTAGGAACCAAGCTGAGGTCCCTTGCGAGAGCAGCAAGTGCTCTTGATCACCGAGCCATCTCTCTAGCCCCTTTCAGATTTTCCTTAAACATTGCCTGTGTGACGAGCTCTTGCTAACATACAGAGTTGCAGCCTTTTCTCTGGCCACACCCCAGCCCAGTGACAAAATTTACTCCTCTCCGTAGCCTTAACTCACATCTTCCTTCTAACAGACAGTAGGTTGCTTATTGTCCATCTTCTCTTCTTTGCTAGAACATAATACTGTTAAGGATATTTTTGTGCACTGCTCTGTTTCTCATGCCTAAACTGTATATAGATGTTTGAGTGAATGGTTCCACTTCCACTCAGAATGTACCTCCTAATTCTGCCCTCCCCCCACCACCAGTACTTCTTTGTTGCTGTGGCAAAATACTTGACAAATACAAAGGAGGAAAGAGTTCTTGTAGCTCATAGTTTCAAAGGAGTCAGTTCGTGGTCATTTGGTCCATTTGTGGGGGCCTGAGAAGAGGCACAGCAGCTCACTTTGTGGCAGCCAGCATTAGGGAGAAGGGTCAGGGAGGAGATCTATCCTTCAAAGCACACCTCAGGAGCCTATGTCCTCCAACCAGGCTCTGTCTTTAGTTTCCATCACCTGCCAATAGTGCCATCGGATCCGTTGGAGCCTTTGTGATTTCATCATGTCTACAAGTCCCATATTTTTGCACATTATACAAAACCAAGCATTTAACGCAGGAGCCTTCTGGCTCCCATCCAAACCACACAAGAGCTCACATGGGTACAGCTGATCCTGGTTGTCCCCGGGGCTAACTAGTGGTCTCCATCCCATGTACTCTGTGTCAAGGCTCTGTGGCACGAAGCAGAGCAGGGACCTGTAAGTGTAAATTGGTGAATGTGAGAGAGTAAGAGTAGGCTCTGGGTCTGGAGAAATGGTTTAGCGGTCAAGAGGACCTGGGTTCAATTCCCAGAACCCACATGGCAACTCACAACTATTTGTAACTCCAGTTCCGGGCGATCTGATGCCCTCACACAGACTGCACGCATGCAGGCAAACATCATTGCACATAAAATAAATAAATCATTAGAAAAAAAGAGTTTGATCTTCCCCAGTCCCTTTGTGCCTCATGTTCTTATGAAGCAGAAGGGTGGGCTGGGGAGATGGCTCAGTGGTTCAGAGCACTGTATTCCAGGGGACCCAGATTCAGTTCTTAGTACCCACATAACAGCTCACAACTGTCTGTAACTCCAGGTCCAAGGGGCTCCAACATCCTCACACAAGCATACATGCAGTCAAAACACCAATGTAAAGACAATTACAAATAAATGAAGAAGAAAGGAAGGAAGAAGATGGAGAAAGGAAAGGGGTAGTGAGACGGGGGAAGGAGAAGAAGGAGGAGGAAGAGGAGAGAAAAGAAAGAAAGAAAGAAAGAAAGAAAGAAAGAAAAAAAGAAAGAAAGAACGAAAGAAAGAAAGAAAGAAAGAAAGAAAGAAAGAAAGAAAGAAAGAAAGAAAGAAAGAAAGATCAGACACACCGTGCTGCTCTGCTGTCACCCTTCCCTGGAGGCCATACCTTGCTCCAGGTTTCTGTCTCCAGCATCTCCAATGTCCCCAGCAGCCATCTGCATCTGCACCTGCAAGCCCGGGGCATGGCTTGTATCTATCACCCCTGGACCACCTTCTGTATTAGGTTTCACTACACCTCTTCAAATTTGCTTGAAGACTGAAGCACCTGATCCATCAACTGCTTGCAGAGGAACCAGGACATGCTCTGCAAATGAAACACGGGCAGGAACTAGGCATGGTGGACAGTCTTGTAATCCCAACAGAGCCTCCCACCCCCTACTCACAATAAATAAAACATTTTAAAGAAAATAAGATGGGGTTTACTTATTGTTTATCTGTGTATTTTTTAAATACTATTATTATGTGTGTGGATAGGTATCCAAGTGTCTTGGTGTGCATGCAGAGGACAGAGGACAACTTTGTGGAGTCAGTTTTATCTTTTCTACCTCTGTGTGGGTTCCAGGGATCAAACGCTGGTCACCAGGCTCATTCAGCCAGGACTTAACCAGCAGATCTATCTTGGAAGCCTTCTGTTTTTGTTGTGTGGGTAAAGCCTCTGTGGTGGCTATTCTTGGTTGCCAACCTGCCACCAAGGTTCTGGTTTCACTGTCACTCCATCTCTGGCCAGTATTGAGGGCAGTGAACTTTGAAACAACCTTCCCTTTCTTCCAGAAGGTGGTGGGAAAACAAAGCCTGGGCAGGAACCAGTCAAGCGGAAGGCAGAAGGCAGCCAGGCTAAGTCAAATGGCACTGCACATGGTGTTCCAAGGTTCCAGTTCCCAGAGCTTCTTGAGAAGGGGTGGGTCCACGGGAGAGGCTCCTAGGAGCACCTTGCAGAAGGAGCTACTCCAGAGTATGAGGTGCCAGCTGGAAGGGAACACGAAGAAGAAGAAGAAAAAAAATCTCTTCTATATAGCTGCCTCTGTCCATTGTCCATTTCAAATAGAATCCTCAAGAGGCCAGTAATCCCTGTACTTGCTGCGGCAGGAGGATTATTACTTGAGCCCAGAAATTTAAGGCCAATCTGAGAATCATAGCAAGGTTTGCCCCCCTTCTCACTCAAAGAAAGAAAAGAGGAAATTCTAAGAGCCAGACCTCAGCATAGTGTGTGTGTGTGTGTGTGTGTGTGTGTGTGTGTGTGTGTGTGTGTATGAAATTTAAGGTACCTCATGTGAAACTGAGGGACACTTGCTTTGGAGAGAATGCCAAATGTAGAAAGCTTCTTTGGACTTGTGGGGAAACTGAGGCCCAGGGAAGGGAAGAAGCTTCAGCCAAGACAACCTGAGAAGCTGGTGACAGAACTCAGGGTCCCCAAAAAAAGGAAAGAGAGTTCAGAGTCATCTTTTTTTGTCTAGTCACACTTTCTTAAAGTGCAGAGGTTTTCTATCATTGTTGGGTTTTTGTTTGGTTGGTTGCTTGGTTGGAGTTTTGTTTTGTTTTTTTTTTTTGAGACAGAGTTTCTCTGTTTATCCCTGGCTTTCTCTGTTTATCCCTGGCTGTCTTGTACTCTTGTAGACCAGGCTGGCCTCAAACTCAGAGATCCATCTGCCTCTGCCTCGGGAGTGCTCGGATTAAAGGCATGCGCCACCACACCCTGCTGTTTATTGTTGTCACTCTGTAGCAGAGGATATCCTTGAATTCCTGAACCTCCTGCCCTGACCTCCTGAGTGTTAGGAAGACTCTGTATTTGACACCATGCCCCACCCAAAGTGGTTTTGACCTCCCCAAAGGAGGTATCTCCCCTCTCCTAGATTTCATGTTTCCATCAAAAGCATTTTCTAGTTAGTGAGACTGGAAATATAAGAGTCATGGTAAATTGTGGTGTGTGTATATGTGTGTATGATCACATGAGCCAAGCGTCTGCCCTTTGCCTTGGCCATGCTGATTTGGTCCCTGCCTTCTGCTGGCCTCTCTGACTCTGTCCTCTGGGCAGTCTGGCAGATGGCTGACACATTGGTCATAGCAGCAGTTGTCACATCACTAATGTGGCCATCACAAGTTAAGTGTTGGGCCAGGCAGTGGTGGCGCACGTCTTTAATTCCTGCACTTGGGAGGCAGAGGCAGGGTTCCAGAGACTGAACGTAGGGGTGCCAAGCTTATGTGGAAAGTGCCTTTATCCACTGACCCATCTCTCCAGTTCAGAATCAGGAGTCTTAAAATGTCAGGTATGAGGTCACTTAAAGAAAAGACAGACAAGGAAACGAACCACTTATCAATTCTGGGAAGAGCCGAGGAGGGCATATCTCTAACTCAAGTCTCCAGTGAGCTCAGAGTCGGCTTACAGACTGCCCTAGTTATAGGGCAGGAGGAGAGAATGGGGAAAGAGAATGAAAACTTTCCTTCCTTGGCCTAGGTTGACCTTTGCAGGCTTAATAAGGGACTTTTGAGTTAGGAATGTCAGTCAGGTGATTACTAAACATCTCTGGTGGCTGGCCATTCCTGGGCTGACAGGGCAGGGAGAAAAAAAAGATCTAGAGAAACGAATTTTGGAAACCAAATTACTTTCTGGGAATCAGCACTATTAAACCAACACAGAGTCCCTGTATAAAATGGCTTGGGCCTGGCTAACACCAAGCACCCCAGTCAAGTTAATGGCCAACTGCCTGACTATTTTCCCACAAAGCTTGCCTCTGAAGCACCCCACCACTGTGTCCTCTGTGCTGCTGGTTAGAGTTCAGATTCCTAGTTTGGCAGGAAGGACTAAATGCCTTGCCTCTTCCTACCCTGAAGGTAAATTAATTAACCGGAGGTGTCTCAGTTTCCTCATCTATTAATTAAGAATGACAGTTAAAACTGAGGCCACACCGGGCACCGTGGCACGCACCTGTGATCCCAGCACTCAGAGAGGCAGAGGATCTCCATGAATTTGAGACCAGCCTGGTCTATGAAGGGAACCCAGGACAGCCAAGGCTACAGAGAGAAATCTGTCTCAAAAAACAAACAAAATCAAAACCAAAAAACTGTAGCCACTTTTATGGGAATGAGGAAGAATGAGAGGATAAAACTGAGTTACTCAAGAAAAGGTCTTAGCTTAGGTCAGAGGAAAATGGCAGCAGATCCCTACAAGCTGTGACTTAATTACTTTTGGGCAGTGCTCTCCACAGCTTTCTTGTAGGTCTCCTTTAACCAGGATGTTGCCGCAGATAAACAGTACTCACTGCTGAACCGGAAGCTGATACCACCTTCTCTTTCCCGAATGCCAACCTCTCCATTTGCCTCCCCCTCCCCACTCTCCAAAAGTCCTTCCTCAGTGCTTGTCCCCCCACAAACTCTGGGGATACTTGTTTCTACTACACTTATCTCTAAACGCATTTGTGTAATCATCTTGGGTTTTTTCCTTTTGTTTTGTTTTGTTTTGCTTTGCTCTGGCTTTTTAAGAAAGGAGTAACTACTCTGCAGTTCAGCCCGGGCTAGAACTGCCTGGCAGGCTTCCTGCCCCTGCCTGCCAAGTGCTGGGTTTATAGGCATGTGCCACCACACCTGGATGTTTGATCATTTGTTAAATATTTATCAAGTGCCTTCTCTCATAACAATAACTGTGTTTGACCTTGCTCTTTACAAAGGGCGTCATGATGCCACTGTCCGGGGAGGGGCTTCCGTGTAGTGCTATTCTAGTCCTGCTAGTTGTTGAGCATCAATACCGGACTCTGCGGGGCACATAGGGTAAAGCAGACAGGACCCCTGACTTCAGGATGCACATAACGTCAAAGGCAAAGCAAAACCTCTTTCCGCTTGGAAACAACCCAAAGCAGGCAGAGTGCAAGAGGCAACAGAGATGGTGCTCTTGGCTCAGGCCACAGGCATTATGGGCAGCAAACGGGACACCTTTGCTATAGACTCAAAGATGCCTATTTTGCTGAGCAGGCTCTCCAGCATCCCCCACATCATCCGAAACAGCCCAGTGCCACGCTAAGTGGGGACGGTTACCTTTCCAGGAAACGTGTCCCCTCTGTCCTGGGATTTCTCCTCCAATTGTAGGGCTGCAGGCCACAAGCGCTGTCATCTAGAATAAAACCCAACAGTAATAAAGCTCAGCATTTGTCCCCATTCAACTGTAACTTATCACATAACACTGTCTTGCAATCCACAAGAGACGGTGAGTCCCATGTGCCTGTATACTCAGGGTTGGACAGACTGGCTCCTCTCCATAGGAGAGGTTCTCTACTGCAGGCCGCATGTGCAGAAAAGCCCCCATCCATGTGGGTGCCTCTTACAGAAGCTGAGGCCAACACTCCTCGGCTTTTTGCTCCTGAGCCCTTCATCCTATAGTCAGGGATGTATATCATTACATAACAGAAAGTAAGGTTTTTTTGGGAAATGGATGTGATACTATAGAACAATGTATCTATATCTCCTTGGCTACATAGGGAGTTCAAAGCTAGGCTAGGATACATGAGCCTCTGTCTCATACATATATAATATGTCTCATATATATTATATATGAATATGTATAAATATATATGAATATGTTATACATATTGTTGAACCTTTTATTGTTTGTTTGTTTGTTTGTTTGTTTGTTTGTTTTTTCAAGACACGGTTTCGCTGTGTAACCTTGGCTGTCCTGGACTTGCTTTGTAGACAAGGCTGACCTTGAACTCACAGAGAGATCTGCCTGCCTCTGCCTCCCAGAGTACTGGGATTACAGGCATGTTCCCCCGCACCCAGCTAATCGTGAACTTATCTTCTTTCCACTGAGATTGGAGATAAACACCACCACACCTCATTTATGTGGTGCTGGGAGCCAAACCCAGGGCTTCTGGCATGTTATATAAGTACTCCATCATGTATCCTACAAACCCAGCACAATATTTAGCAACTTTAGATAGACCTTTTGACTCCCAGATTTCACTATGAAAGACAAAGCTAAACACTTTCAGTGCCTAAAATTATTCTGTAATAAATTCTGCCTGTTTTCTACTCTCTCTCTCTCTCTCTCTCTCTCTCTCTCTCACACACACACAACTGCTAGCTTAGAGAAAATAGCAATCCAAATGCTAGTTTACAGGAAACAAGTTGATGACTCCATCAGATGCAACCACCAAAGTTAGGAACATGAGAAACTCCATGAAATGAACAACTCAGTCTCTTCAACAAATAAATCACAGGGAGAGTGGTCCTCTCAGCAAAAGTGACCGACTCCTTCTCTTGAGAGCTCTGTGAATAAAGTGATGACATGACTGCTACAGAATAATCCAGGGACTGACAGAAGGGGCTGGGTGGTGCTGGTGCACACCTTTCATCCTAGCATTCTGGAGGCAGAAGCAGGCAGCTCTCTGAATTCAAGGCCAGCCTAGTCTGCAAAGCTAGTTCTAGGACAGCCAGGGATATATAGAGAAACTCAGTCCCCCAAACACAAAACAACAACAGCAAAAAAGCAAAATTAAAAACAACCAAACCGAACAACAACAACAAAAGATTGACACGAGCACTTATTTTACTTTGTAAAAGTGTCTGATTCTACAATCAAAATGAGACCCAGTTAAGGTCCTTACGAAAACATTAGCAGTGAGTTGTTTGTTGTTGTTTGTTGAGACAGGGTTTCACTATGTAGCACTGGCTACCCTGGAACTCTCTATTATAGATCAGGTTGCCCTTGAACTCACAGAGCTCTGCGGGCTTCTGCTGGGAGTAAAGGCACACACCACTGACTCCCCCTCTGGCCCAAGTTACTATTAAAGCTGGGTGCATTTGTTCCCTTTCTTCCTGCTATGAGAAGATGCCTGACAAAAACTTTTTAAGAAAGGACAGTTTATTCGGCTGAGTGTACAGTCCATCACAGCAGGGACAGCTCAGCAGCAGGAGCATGGGGCAGCTGTCAAATTGAATCTGCAGTCAAGAAACAGAGGTAGATGAGTGCTGGCACTCGGCTCACTTTCCACGTTGTGTGTCTGTGTGCACATGTTTATGTAGCTGTGTGCACTTGTGCATATGTGCGGAGGCCAGAGGTTGAGGGCAGATGTGTCTTCCTTTATCGCTTTATACTTCATTCTTTGGGACAAAACAAAGTCCCTGGCTGGACCTGGAACTGTATTCCTTCAGCCAGAGTAGTTGGTCAATGAGCTTCAAGATAACTTGTCTCCACCCGCACAGTTCTGGGATTACAAACAATGCCACTGTACCCACCTTTGGGGTGACAGGGAGCCAAACTCAGGTCTTCATGTTTTCACAGCTGGCATTTTTACAGACTGAGCTGTTGTGGGGTGTTCAACAGAGAAGACTGCTGAACATGAGTTTAAGCCAATGGAAAGATACAAAGGGAAAGAAAGATCCTTGGCTACAGAGTAAGACCTTGTTACAGAAAACAGAAAATGGGAAGGGGGGGGAGCAGAAACAAAAGAACAACAAAGAAAGTGAAAGTACTGACAAGAAGATAAAGAATGATGTAATAGAATAGCTAGACAGTAACAAAGCAAGTGGTTTTTCCTAAGGCAGCATCCTGGGTCATTGTCTCTGGGGTGCAACATGACCCAGGCTCTTTCTTCTACAACCACCCTTCCAATCCTTAGGGGTTGCTTCCGGCTGAGAGGATGACATTCCTTCTGGTGTGGGTGTTGCTGGGTCTGACTGAGGATGAATAGCAGCAAGGGATGAACACACCTTGTTGGGTTCTGGGATAGGTTTTCAAGAAGTTTAACCTTTAATCTCTCTTCCATCTATTTACTGAACAAGTTTGAAATTTCTGCTATGGGTGTGTGGGTTTGTTCTTTTTCTTTTCTTTAGCATATGTGGTGGTCTGATAAGAATGACCCCCATAGACTCCTGTGTTTGAATGCTTGGCCATAGGAAGTGGCACTATTTGGAGGTGTGGCCTTGTTGAAGGAAGTGTGTCACTGTGGGGTGGGGCTTTGAGGTCTCCTACACTTAAGCTATGTCCAGTGTGGCACAGTCTCCTTATGCTGCCTGTGGATCAAGATGTAGGACTCTCAGCTCTTCCAGCACCGTGTCTGCCTGCGTGCTGCCATGCTTCCTGCCATGATGATAATGGACTGAACCTCTGAAATTGTAAGCCAGCTCCAATTAAATGTTCTCCGTTGTAAGAGCTGCCATGGAAATGGTGTCTCTTCATGGCAATGGAACCTTAACTAAGACAGGATACTATATAAAATCACGAGGCATTCAAAACCACCCAAAGCACCAAAAGCATGTAGAACGGAAAGAAAAGCTAATGTCCTGCACTCTCCCCAGCTCTGGCTGTGTGAATATAGATGGGTTCTGAGTCTGAAGCTGTTTTCTCAGCTTGTTGGTAATAATATTCACCACCACTTGCTCTGGTCAGGGTTAGAGATAACAGTTGGGCAAGGCTTGGCAGAGTTCCGGGCACATAGTGACCATTTCTGTTTATCCCTGAAGGGGGGCAGTGTACACACTTCAGCCTTTCTTGGGAACAGCTGGCACAGAGCCCAGGCAATAAGACAGCTGGAGGCGAGTAGGGGGCCTGGAATTCTCTCTTCCTGTGTCAACAGGAATGAAAAGCTTCTCACCTGCCCCCACCTTCCACCCTGCTTTTTATTTCTTTCCATTTCTTTATTTACTTATTACTATTTAACAGAAGCTCCTGCCCGGCCTGTAATTCACTCTGTAGATGAGGCTAACCTTGAACCCATAGAGATCCCCTGACCTCTATCTTCGGATCACTGAGATTAAAGGCTTGCACCACCATATCCAGCCCAGGCTGCTGTTTCAATCTTCTCATTTTGTACCATTCAAAAATCTGTACATTGATTGTATTTATACAACGTATGTAAAAGATCCTTCTGGTCACCACAGTGGGCATTAAGATAAGTGAATTTATGTCATGGTAAAAAAGTCACTTTTTTTAGGGGGTGGAGTTTTGAGACAGGGTTTCTCTATGTGGCCCTGACTGTCCTGGAAGACCAGGCTGGCCTTGAATGCAGAAATCCATCTCCATCTGCCTCTGCCTCCTGAGTGTTGGGATCATAGGTGTCCACCTCTGCCTCTGCCACCACCACTACTCAGCAAAAGTCACTTTCTTACACATTAGCTTAAACACTGCAGCTTTGGTCAATCCTTTCAAGCAAGAGCTAATTGCCTCTGTCGTTTTCCAGTCTTGCTTCTCTTTCATTCCAGATTAACCAACCTTCAGACAAACAATCTTAATCACTGGTTCCATGTTGAGAAAAGGAAAACGATCCATTATTCACAGAGGAGAGAAACTGACTCTAACCTGGCACATAGGCCCTATTGTGATTTGAAGGAAAATGTCTCCTCCAGGTCCAGATATCTGAACACTGAGTCTCCCAGTTGCTGGCATTGTTGGAGGAGTTTTACCAGGTGTGGCCTTGCTAGAGGAAGTCCGACACTGTGCTTGGTGTTTGGGCTCTACATGCAGTTTGTTCTCTTTGTTTGGAGGATTCGAGCTCTCAGCTCCTTGCCTCTGCCACCTGCCTGCCTGCTGCAATGCCTTCCCAAGATAATGGACCCTTATCTTCCTGGAACCTTAAGCTAAAATAAACTCCTTATATAAGGTGCTTAGGCCACGGTATCTCAATTGCAGCAACAGGAAAAGTAACTAATTGAGGCCCCTGCACACTTGGACTTTATGCACCTACCATGATCTAAATCTATCCCCTAAGACACGCATGTTGAAATTTTAATTCTCATAGCCACACTGTTGGGAGGAAGGGCTTAATGGAAGGTGTTTAGGTTATGAGAACTCTGCCCTCATGAGTGGAGTAATGACGGGTTGTTGGAGGGCTATATTCATTGTGTTGTTTCCTGTTGCTGTGACACAAATCTCTCACACAAGCAACTTAAGGAAGGAAGGGCTTATTCAGCTCAGTCTGAGGTTGCAGTCTGTCATGGCTTGGAAAGCACAGGCTACTGGCTGCGTGGCATCACCGACGAGTAGAGAGAGATAGACACTGCTGTTCACACCCCCTTCCTTTCGTTCCAGGACCCTGGTCCATAGGATGCTGTCTCCCACATTTAACTCCTGTCTTCCCCATCTGAATCCCTCTGACAGTTTCCCTCACAGCACTCCCAGGTGTTTGTCTCCATGGCGCTGCTAAATCCTGCCAATTTGACAAGGTTGATCGCCCAGGTGGATTTGCTCTGTTCTGCCTTTTGCCTTCGAGGTGTGGTGTCCTCCCTTACCCTTTTACCTCCTACTACGTGAGGTCGCAGCAACAGGGAGACATTTTGTGACCAGAAACCAAACTTGCCAGCACATTGCTTTTAGACTTCCTGCCTCCAGAATTTCAAAAACTAAGGTTTTGTTCTCAGTGTCTTAGCACATTTTGTGCTACTATTAACAGAATGTCTGGGGTTGGATTGTTGCTGGGTGTGTGTGTGTGTGTGTGTGTGTTTTGCTGGGGGTCCTACCTAGGACCTTGTTCATGCTAGATAAACTCTTCCTCTGAGCTATACACCCTGCTCATTGTCTTGTCATCGATTATGTAATTACCGTGACCGTTGAACTTCTTGGTGTGACTGACAGGCCCTACAAATTTGACCTCTACCATGCTCTTCGTCTTCATTTTTCTTTTCCCCTTTAAATTTACTACCTAATCATGCCCAGTATCAGCTTAGAATGTAAACAACCCAGCCACAGCATCTCAGACTGATTCCCTTTCCTGGCCCCCCACCTCTCCTCTCAGTCTGGTTAAATTATTATTATTATTAGTAGTAGTAGGTAGTAGTTTTTTTTTTTTTGTTTTTTTTTTTTTGAGAGAGAGAGTGTGTTTTTCTGTGTGTAGCCCTGGATGTCCTGGAACTTGCTTGGTAGACCAGGCTGGCCTCGAAACTCACAGAGATCTGCCTGCCTCTACTTCCCAAATGCTGGGATTAAAAAGGCTTCAGCCACCATACCCGGCTATTCTGATTAAATTTTTTATTTTTATTTTTTGTTTTAGTATGAAAGATATTTATTTTTGGGGAAGGGAAGCAGGAAAGAGTTAGGGCCTGAGTGAGCCATGAGGGCAGAGACAGAGAGAGACAAAGGGACAGAGGTGGGGGAGGGGGTGCCTCGACAGAGAGAGATTGAAGCTGATAGAGAGAAAAAGAGAGGAGAGCAAGGGGGGGGGAGGGTAAGAGGTCTGGTTAAACCTTAATCTTTGGATTTTAAGCTAAATATTACTTCTTGATGAGGAGTTTTCCCCTTGACCTCATTAGAAACCTTTAGTAATGTTTGGTCCCGCAAATAGTGTGTGTGTGTGTGTGTGTGTGTGTGTGTGTGTGTGCGCATCCCTATTGTGTGGCAGGCAGGCATAAGAAACACACATATCCACCCATTTGTGGGCTCTTTCCAGTTTCTTTTCTGTCTTCTAGTTGCCTCTGACCCTCCCTCCTCTCTATTTTACTTTGCTTTTACACGCCTCCTGCCTCTGTGCACACCTTCCATTCTACCAGGAATTTCATCTCTTTAATGCCCTTTCTCCACCTAGTTAACTCTGACTGATCCATCAGTACCCACCAAGGCATCTATATAATGAGAAGAATGGTAACATCTTCTACCTTGGAGGGCTGCTGTCAGAATAACACATTATAATATCTTTCCGGCACATATGCATGCTTAATAGTTTATTTTTATTATCAATATCAATATCATCTCATCATAAACGTCTAATGCACACACACACACACACACACACACACACACACACACACACACGGTATACTAGCCTGGTGTTCTACCCACTGAGACACAGTCCACACATGTAAGGATCTTTTCAATTTCATTAATTCATTAATTAATGTTTGTTTTTTGAGATAGGGTTTCTCTTCGTAGCCCCAACTGTCCTGGAACTCATTTCTATCGACTAGGCTGGTCTCGAACCCTGTGATGCCTGCTTCTGCCTCCTAAGCACTAGAATTAAAGGTATTTGAAACCACCACCGGCTTCAATTCCTTTTTTAAAAAATGCTACGTATGGTATTGTTTTGCATGTTTTTCTTTCACTGTCCTTTGAGCTCCTTGTTGACTGAATGATCATCAAATAACTAGGTCGTTTCAACAACCAGTGTTTAGAGCTACAGAAACTACAGAGCGCTGTGAAAGGAAAACATTAACTGGATGAAAAGGCTTAAGGGACAAGAACAAGTAAATAAGCCCATGGGGAACACTGAGGACCAACCGCAGGCCTCATCACCGTGGGACGTAAAGTTGACACAACCTACTTTTGTGGGGCAATTTGATGCTTTACTTTAAGTGCCACCTACAGGAATCTAGTCAATAAATACCCCAATATACAAAGACACACGAAGACTCTGAGCACTGCAATGTTAGTGTTGTATTCCTTTTCTTTTGTTTTGGACGGGGACTGGTCTGAACTTTTGTTGTTGTTGTTTGTTTTTTGAGACAGAGTTTTACTGTGTAGCCTTGGCTATCCTGAAACTCTCTCTGTAGACCAGGCTGGCCTTGAACTCACAGAGATCAGATGCCTGCCTTTGCCACCGGAGTGCTGGGATTAAAGGTGTGTGCCACCATGACCGGCCTTGGTTTGAAACTCTTAATCCTCCTGCCTCAGCTTTCTGAGTGTTGAGATTATCACACCTGGACTGTTCACCAGAAAAGAATTCCTGAGAAGCTGGAATTTGTGGCATGTCCATGTAATGAAGCACAGGGTAAGTAGTAAAAAGGGGGTAGAGCTGCATATTCTGAAGCCAAAAGTTCAGAATATATCACTAGATAAAAAGGCAAGTTGCAAAATAGCCCATACACATTAGGTCCATTTCTTGGTCAATTCAATGAGGTAGAAAATTAAGATTAATAAGACCCATGGCTCACTGGGTGTGGTGCAGGCCTGTGGTCCTAGCACCTGGGAAGCTGAGGTAGAAGGATCAGGAGTTCAAGGCCAGCTTGGGGTAGTGTGAGATCATGTCTAAGGCACAAAACAATTCCACCATCACAGGCCTCCCTTGTGTTGTTAGTTTCTTTCCCCCTCCCCAGTCCCTTGGCAGCATTAACATATTTATTTCTATAATTTTGCCATTTCAAGAATATTCTGTAGCAGTTAAGAATGTAGCTCAGTTGCCTGGGTGCTTGTCTAGCACACACAAAGCTCAGAGTTCAATTCCCTGGCATCTTATAAGATGATTGATTCAGCACTTGGGAGATGGAGGCAGGAGGACCAGAAGCTCAGGTCACTGTCAGCTACATTTGAAAGCCAGCTATACAAGAGACCCATCTTGAAAGAGAGAGAATGCTCAAAATATATTATTTGCTTGCATAAAAATAGCCTTATGCAACACTACCTAATACATTTTTTACATTTTTTTAGAATGAATGTTATATAAAGGGAACCATGAAGCAGGCAATTAAAAAACTGCTTTTGCTTAAAATGGTTGACTCTCCATCTCATCTCATGTGATGTTTATTTTGCCATCTTGAATGTACTAAGAAACACCTGCAGCATTAATGAAGCAAATCTTTGGGTGTGTCCTTGAGGGCTTTTCCAGAGGATTAATTGAGAGGAGAAAAGACATTGAGACTGTGTAGCACCAGCGCAGGAGTTGTGGTCTTAGACTGAAGGACAGAAAAAAGGAGATAGATATTTGAATGTGGTGTCATGCACCCGTGATCCAGGTTCTTGGAAGGTGGTGGCAGGAGATTCAGAGGCCTTCAAGGCCAGCTGCAGTTATGCAGTGAATTTGAAGCCATCCAGTTGTATGAAATACCCTATCTCAAAAAAGGGGTAGAGGGGACAGAGTTTGGAAAGATGGCTCAGTGGGTAAGGACCTTAGTACCTGCCCTGCAAGTGTAAACACCTGGCTTTCAATCTCCAGCATCCATGAGAAAAACTGAGCATGATTTCTAGTCCTAATGCCTAGTGTGTATTGTGTTCTCTGTCTGGCAGGAGCCTGGGATGGTCCTCAGGATGAGAACATCTTCTGCCATATCATCTGCCCCACCCCCACCCCTATTTGTTCCCCCACTGCCCACCCCACCTCTCTAGATCAAAGGTCCTGGATCTCAGGAGCTTTAGGGTGAGGGCCATGAATTCAGCTGCGGTGTGGAAAACTCCGCGAGTTTTCCACGGAGTGTTACAGTCAGCTCTTTTTCACTAGTGGCAGTGGAAACTAGGGCATTCCAAAGTCCATGGCGATACCAAAGTTTTACAGCTCTTGGTTAAGCTGCTGTCCTAAGTATGGCAGAGGCCCAAAACCAGCCCGGGGGGGGGGGTGTTCCAAAGCCTACCTGGCCAGTCAAGCCCTGGGCAGTCCAGAAGCTCTCAAAGGCCTGGGTGGGAGGCTGCCTGATTGGCAGGCAAGTTCAGGTGTCCAGCAGTGATTCTCCAGAGAGGAGGACACTCCCCTCTTCTAGAATAAATGATGAGTCTCAGGCAACAATGGTGGAAAGCTGATGGTATCCTGTAGCATGCACTCAGCCCACACATTGATTTGAAATTGGGGATTTATAAACCTTAGGCAGTGGGAAGGGGGAAAATATTTGATCTGCCCGGGTCAGGGATGCCAAAGATGCTTGATTTACATATAGTGGTACAGTGCCTCACTTTACACCAAGTAGCAGGGTCCTATCACAAGAAGGAGAATACAGAACTTAATTATCTTATGGGTAGAGGAATCTCCAAGTGCAATGGAAGGTCACTACTGAAAACTAAGATCTCGTTAGTGATCCTTAGTGGAGCATTTCCAGGAATTCCCAGAAGCTTGCTGGACCAGTATTCTTATCATGAAAGGGTTGGGCCTGTAATCTGCACAGGGGGCTATGTGACCCTCCTTACAAGACCTGGGGCTACCCAGATCAGTTGGAGAGAGAACTCCACTAAGAAAAGGGAGTCCACCATCTTAGCCTGAGCTTGAGGCTATCCAGAAATACCAGACTGCAACCTTAAAAGCAGGGTTACACACACACACACACACACACACACACACACACACACACTCATTATCATCACCATCATCTCTGTTTCTTGACTGCAGATGTACTGCAGATGTAATGTCCCTGCCACCTCATGCTCCTGTCTCCTGAACCATGAACCAAAATAAACCTTTTCTCCTCTGAATTGCTTCTTGTCCAGCATTTGGCCACAGCAATGAGAACATCTCCTAAAGCCAACTAAAACCAGAGTCAAAGCCTGACATCTCTGCCTCCACTGCTTTTACAATATTTATTTTTTATTTCATTTGTATGGGTTTTGCCGGCGTGTATGTCTGTGCACCCGGTGCATGCCTTGTGCCTGCAGAGGGCAGAGAGGGCATCAGATTCCCTGGAAAGGGATATACTGCCAGTTAGGAGCTGTCATGTGGGTGATGCAAATGAAACCTGGGTCTGCTGAAAGAGCAGCCAGTGTTCTTAACCAGCGTGCCATCTCTTCAGCCTAAAACAGGACTTCCTTTGGAGCGCTAGCTCCCGAATAGTGACACAGAGACTTATAGTTATTATTAGCTTAGTCGCTATAACTGTAGATTCTCGGCTATTCTAACGTGACAATAGCCAGTTGCTTCTCTTCGGTAGCTTAGTTCTGGCACCCGTTTCTTCCTTGTGCTGATACCTTCCCTGGAAGTCCTGCCTAGCTCTTCTGCCTTTGCCATTGGCTGTTAGGCTCTTTATTAAACCAATCAGAAGGTAAGAGGAGTGTATGTTTACAAAACATTGAGGCAGGTCTGTACTCATTTTTTTGCTGGTATAGAAATAAGCATTTTGGAGCCAGTCATGGTGGCGCATGCTGTGATCCCAGCACTCTGGGAGGCAGAGACGTGGATCTCTGAATTTGAGGCCAGCCTGGTCTACAAAGTGAGTCCAGGATAGCCAAGGCTACACAGAGAGACCCTGTCTCAAAACACACACACACACAAAAAAAAAAAAAAAAAAAAAACCAGCATACATTTTACACAGTGCACAAAAAGATCACCCCAACACCAGTTCTGCCTCCATTTTTTTTATTTTATCTATCTTTTGGAAGTTTTGTTGTAGAGTGCTATGCACTGAACATCACAGCCATCATCTTCATCAGCGCAGCCATGCCTTCTTGCAAAAGACCCTCAAGATCCAGCTTGTTACCTGCTGGCACTCCCTTATAGAAGAAGGCCATGAGTAGGACTATCAGATGCTCATCTGAGACCCCAGCAACTTCCTACTGTACTTCCCAGACAGCTGTGTGCCACTCTGCCCAGCTGCATGATCTTATAAAGTGCTAGAGTATCAGAGGATGGAAGGAGAGGACTTCACTGATGCCGGTGAGGACTTCATCTGTGCTGCTATGGTGGGGAGGACTTCATTTATGCAGCTACGGGAGAGGATTTCATTTATGTAGCTATGAGGAAAGACTACCTCTGTACAGGGATGGGGGAAGAATTCCATGTATGCCATGGGAAGGACATGATACGCACTCTGATTTTGAAGAGGGCTTCACCTGTGCTGCCTTGGGGAGGACTCCCTCTGTGCTCCTGCGGGGAGAGGACTCTATCTGTGCTGCAATGTGGGACAACTATATCTGTCTAGTTATGGGGGAGGATTCCACCTACGCGATGGAGAGGACTTTTTGCCACTATGGAGGAGGAGGACCTCATCTATGCAGCGATGAGGAAGTTGTCATCCATACTATGGTGAGACTTGTTGGTGATGCAGCTGCTTTAGGGAGTTATTCAGGTTCCTGTGAGTTACCCCTCACTCATGCTCAGTAATTAAGCTTTACTAGACTTAAGAGCTAATAGCTCTACTAACAATATCTCCCCAGGCTTGTCTTTGGGAGACTTGTGCTTACGTCTGTCATTAGAGCCTTTAGACATTTGTCTCCAGCTCTCTAGGGAAAGAGTTTCCCCTACAGGCATCTTAATGTCAGCCTTAGCAATGTCATACTCTAGACCCTCAAAAAACACCTGAAGGTCTCCAGTCTTTCTCTCAACTTACAGTCATTCTAGATTCCAGGAAAAATGGGTCTGATCAATAACATCTTTTCGATGAACCAGTTATGGTGGCAAATATCTGTTTTCTCAGAACTTGGGTGGCTGAGCCAGGATGATTACTGCAGACTCAAGGTCAGCTTGGGCTACACAGTGAACTGAAGGTCGTTCGGCCTGGGTTATGTGGGGAGTGGGTGCACTCCTATACGAATTAGTATTGTTGACCTAAACACAGCATGTCAATGATGCCAATGCCACAGACTCATGGGAATCGCATGATCTTCCCCTGGTTGGGTAACAATGTTGGCTAACAGTTGATCTTCAGCCCAAAACAGCATGTGCAAAAAGTACCAACCACAGCTTTCTCATCCCTGATGACTGCCTCATCATCACACCCCTAGCCTGCTCCCCTACAGAACTCCCCTACCAAGATTAGCTAGACCGCTTTCTTTTTCATACTATATATAATAAATGTGCCGAGTCTCTGAGCTGCTAGTACATCTCCATCTAAGCACAAAGCCACGCCAGCCCAGCTTTACTCCTGTCAGTCTTTCTTAATCTCCCGGTCCAGTTTCTCAGACCCAGCCATACACGCCTAGGAAGAACTACATAGCAAGACCCTGCTTTAAAACTCTGTAAAACAAAACAAAACCATGATAAGAAACCAAACTGTCCCCCAGGCAGTGGGTAGCTTAAGATGGACCTAATCACTGATGAGGGTGATCATCTAAGATGATGATGCTGTACTCTGAAGTAGGAATAATTTTATTGGAGCCAGATTGTCCCTCAAGAAAGGCAGAGATAACAGTGTCCGCCACCCCTGGCAGAACCAAAACAGAAACAATGATCAAACCAGACCACACTTTCACCAAAACCCTCTTGCCCCTATCCCAATCCTTTCTTATCCCCTTTCTAGGCTTTTGTTTTGTTTTGTTTTTCCAGAAAGTTTTTT
>NW_026596064.1:9984407-10011904 GCF_907164565.1 Psammomys obesus
GTTTTTTTTTTTTTTTTTTTTTTTTTTTTTTTTTTTTTTTTTCTGTGTAGCTTTGGCTGTCCTGGACTCCCTTTGAGGACCAGGCTGGCCTCAAACTCACACCTGCCTCTGTCTCCCTGAGTGCTGGGATTATAGGTGTGCACTACCTCACCCAGCCCCCATCTAGTCTTAAAGCTTATGTCAGTTCGCTGCACACAGATTTGAGGTGAATTTTCTCCATATTTTACAGTGTGGCCACATTAATTGAATCTCTTTTCAAGATTTTTGCTCTGATTAGCATATTGGGGTATGTTCCCAAGTCTCATGACCACACTCTGCCTCGAGTTTACAGACACATTAGTGTCTTTCCACAGTGTTGCAATGTTTTAGCTAACCACAAACCCACAGGCTACATCCACGTTCAGGCTATATGGAATAAATTATCTTGATTTCTCTTGGCAGTTCATATTTATCTTTTTTTTTTTTTTCAAGACAGGGTTTCTTTGTGTAGCTGTGTGTTGGAGGATAGTTTTGTGTACTTATACTCAAACGTTGATTTCTGTGCCCAGAAATTGGTTGCAGTCAGGATGTGGGCATTGTCATTATTTTGAAGAATCTTCCGTCTCAATTTTGTGTAAAAACTGGTCTCCGTTATCTCTCATTGGTTGGTAAAAAGCTGAACAGCCAATAGCTAGACAGGAGAGGAGAGTTGAGGTGGTTGAGGTGGGCTTCCAATCCCAATGTGGAGGTCCCAAGTGGAGCAGAGAAAGGAGAAGGTGCAGAAGGTCACTGGGCCTGAGGAGGTAGCCATGAGGACAAAGATGGAGTAGGAGTGGCCAGGGGGAGACTAGATGGCAGGTAACAGGGCACATGGCTGGGAAATAGTCCAAACCCAAGCAGATGGGTTAGAATAGATGACTATCTGCCCAGCTATAGTGCTTTAAAGCTTATTAATAAATGTAATAGGTCTCCATGTCATTATTTGGGAGCTAGAATGTGTGTAGAAAATAATCCCTACACTATTTTTTACAGCTTTGGCTGTCCTGGAACTCACTCTGTAGACCAGGCTGGCCTTCAACTCACAAATATCCACCTGCCTATGCTTCCAGAGTGCTAGAATAAAGGGTGTATACCATCACCGCAAAAATATATTTATCTTTATAAATATATTATATATATTAAATTTATAATATATAAATTATATTTATATAATTACCAGTATTAACTCTCATCATTACACCTAACACAAAGATACATGTTTTTGAATATCAGGGAGCCAACGCCACCAATATCACTGCCGGTGCAAAGATAACAACAAACCTAGTCTGTTATACAGCTACTTCAAGGCAAAGGTCTAAGGTTGAATTGGGAAATAAGCTACTGTCTGACCAATGGCAATTGGAGCAGTCCACAACAAAGCAGGTAGCTCCTGCTGAACTGAAACACTGAGAGTTCATCGCCTGTTGGTGCAGTAACAAAGGCACTGTGTGGCTGAATGAACGTGGCTGGTGGCCGCCCCAAGCAGGCATGTGGTGCACAGACACACATGCAGGTAAAAACACTCCCGAAGATGCCAGAGGACGGCGTTGGGTCTCTCTGGAACTGGTCATAGATGGTTGTGAGCTGCCATGTGGGTTCTGGGCACTGAACGTGGGTCCTTTGCAAAAGCAGCAAGTGCTCTTAACCACTGAGCCATTTCTGCAGCCCCTTATTTTTATTATTTTTGAAGCATGACCTTACTACGTAGCCCTGGCTAACCAGGAACTCAGTATGTAGACCAGGGTGTCCTGGAACACCCAATATCTGCTTGCCTCTTTCTCCCAAGTGCTAGAAGTACAGGCATGCTCCAGAGCCTCACTTGGCAGGACCTGCCTTTGATATGATCTTTTGTTTTGTTTTGTTTTGCCATTGGTCTAGTATGTTTAATAAGTTCAGTGGGGTGCTTCTGCTCTACTTCTATAAATTCCTAAGTGATAACTTCTTATTTATGAGTGAGCTATGACCAGTCTATGGTTTGTGTTCTGTCATGTGGTTCATGACAGACATGTAGTAGTTTTTTACTAGACAGCAGAATGCGAATCATTTCTGCCTCAGCAATTGTTCTGTTGTAAAGCAAACTGCTGCATTGCCAAATGGAATCATCCCTGTTGAGGCACAATTTCCCAACCACCGTTTTTGTACAAAATAGATACCATATTACCCAAACCCCACATCAGCCCTAGTCTGTTGGGACTCCAGCAAAATTTGGTAACAGTCATTTGCTATGTGATTTGGGGCAGTTAACTTTACCACTTAGCATAATTCCATGAAAATGTATCATATTACTGCATATATCAATAATTAGTTGCTCTACTTCCTTCCTGTATAAACAAAGGACCTGTCTGCTCCAAGGTATGGTTGAGGGGAAGGGTTTTTTTTTTTTTTTTCTGTTTTATTTATTCATTTATTTATTTATTTTTGGTTATTTTTGTTTGTTTGGTTGGCTGGTTTTTGTTGTTGTTGATTGATTTTTGTTTGTTTGTTTGTTTGCTTTTATATATTTAAGACAGGGTTTTGCTGTATATCCCTGGCTGTCCTGGAACTTACTTTGTAGACCAGGCTGGCCTGGAACTCAGATATCAACCTGCCTCTGCCTCCAGGGTACTGGAATTAAAGGTGTGCAACCCCACCGCCATGCAAGAGGAAAATTTTTATTGTAGACATAAGTATGGCCAGAGGGATCTGGAAGAATCCAGAGCAGGGAGAGAAACTCATAGACTGAAAGTGGTCAGCTGACTGAACCAGGCCATGAGAGGAAGGGGGAGGGGAGCAAGAGAGTGAGCAAAGGAGACCAAGAGAGTGACACAAACAAACCCAAAACCAAAACAAACAGAAAGAAAGAGAGAGCATAGTGAAAATACCAGGGTTCTAAGGGAGTAGGGGGGCGGGAGATCAGAGGGAGGGGTTCGGGAAGTGCCCATGAACTGGAGAAGTTTGGGGTGTGGGGGCGGTAAGAAGATCTAAGAAGAGCCACAGGAACTTTGTTATACCAGCATGCACTTCGGGAAGCTAACAGGCCCCACAGGTAGCCATTCTTTTG
Source organism: Psammomys obesus (assembly GCF_907164565.1). Classification (NCBI taxonomy): domain Eukaryota; kingdom Metazoa; phylum Chordata; class Mammalia; order Rodentia; family Muridae; genus Psammomys; species Psammomys obesus. Next base: position 9,987,466 of record NW_026596064.1, read on the forward strand.
GCCTTGACTCTTCCGTTCTCTCTCTTTCTTTCTCTCACTACGGAGCCCAAAATAACCTTAAACTCTATCTTCCTGCCTCAGTCTACCAAGTGTTGAGATTAGATGCATGTACAACCACATAAACACTATATCTTTTTTTAAACTACATGATTTCTTTGTTTGTTTGTTTGTTGACAGACTCTCTATGTAGTCCTGGCTGTCCTGGAACTCACTGTGTAGACCAGACTGGCATCAAACTCAGAGATCTTCCTGTCTAAACTTCTAGAGTGCTGGGATTAGAAGCATGAGCTACCACACCCAACTTGTTTTTTTTTTTTTTAATTTATTTTTATTTCTTTTGTTAGTATTATTTATTTTGTTATTATTATTTTGGCACTATGTCTTGCGATGTAACTCTGGATGGCCTGGAACACACTATGTAGAGCAGACTGGCCTAAAACTCTTCACAGAGATCTGCCTACTTCTGTAAAAACAAGCAAATGATAAAATAAAAATAAAATAAAATAAAATGATAAAATAAAAATGTGCATCGAACTTATTACTTTTCATGATTTTTATGGTAGCCTGTTTATTATTTTAACTTTAACCAATGCAAGACCATGAGCTGAGAGCATGTTACTGGAATCAAATATCTTAGCTATCTGAAGCTCCAAAACACCAAAATTTGAAAGATCTAGATTTGGCATCCAAGTCTGTAATTCCAGCACTGGAGTAGTAGAGGCAGAAAGATGTATTTAAGGTGGAGTCTCTGCTACACAATGGGATCTGGTTTCAAGATACAAAACAAACTCACAGAGATCCGCCTGCCTCTCCCACCCCTACTAGGATTACAGGCGTGAGCCACCAGGCCTGTACTGTCCCTGCTTTTATTATTATCTCTATGTCTCTGTACAATTCTTGTTTCAGGATATGAGAACCTGCAATCGTTTTAAACCCAACCCAAAGATCTCCCAATGTCATTAGGGCAGAAAGGCCTGGAGGGTGAAGGACCCGTTTCTAAGGTGCCGTTGCTGCAGGGTGAGGTATATTCCTTTAAATGAGTACAGTTCCTGACAGCCCTCCTGTGAAAGAATGTCACGCTCTCCTGGAATGGCCTCCTGTCTAGAAGGACCAGTGTCAGAGTCACAAGGAGCAGTCCTCGTAAGGAACCCCCCCTGGAAAATGTGGGGGTTTCCTGAACCACCCTCAGACTGGATACTCTGTTGGAATGACTCACAGAGCTTAGTGAAAGGCTGTTTACTACTGTAGTTTAATTATAGCAAAGGATTCGGTGAGAACCACAGAGAAGAAGACACAGAGCGAATTCTGCCAGTGTGACAGTGTGCCAGGGAGTCTAAACAATTATGCTTTATACAAGAAACCTCATGACGAGGGTGAGGACAGCCTGAGGCCCTGGAGGCACAAGTGCCCGAGGAGGAGCCATCCTCCAGTGAAAGGTCACCTCACCATTCTGATGATGTGCTACAGAGCTCAATCTACACAGGACATCCTTCCTGGCTTTTGTGTATTCTTTTCTGGAAAATGGTGGTGCAGACCTTTAATACCAGCACTCGGGAGGCAGAGGCAGGAGGATCTCTCAGTTTGAGGCCAGCCTGGTCAACAGAGTGAGTCCAGGACAGCCAGAGCCACACAGAGAAACCTTATGTCAAAAAGAAAGGAAGAAAGAAAGAAAGAAAGAAAGAAAGAAAGAAAGAAAGAAAGAAAGAAAGAAAGAAGGAAGGAAGGAAGGAAGGAAGGAAGGAAGGAAGGAAGGAAGGAAGGAAGGAAAGAAAGAAAGAAAGAAAGAAAGAAAGAAAGAAAGAAAGAAAGAAAGAAAGAAAGAGAAAATGAGAGGATGCTATAGTCAAGGGAGAGAGAGGCTGACGTTTTTCTCTCTCCAGCTCTGGACAAAATTGTAAAGAAGCCTTGTATCCTTTTATAAATCCATGTCTCCATCTTGGTTTTGTTTTGTTTGTTTGTTTGTTTGTGGGAGGCTAGGAGTAGAGACCTCATATTCAGGTAACAGGAAGGTTGCCAACCTTCATTGTCTCCAGGACATGTTTTCCTGTCAGTGTTGAAGTGGTAATAGCCACAGAGTACTGACAACCAAGAAAACTTAATTAAGTTTTATATCCAGGAATTTTATGGAGTATATACTTTTTAAATACAGGCAAGGTTGGTTGAATCAGTTACTCATCCTTATGAATGCAATTTTCAGTTCCTCCTGCTAGAAGATAAGCTGATATTGATGAGAACAGGAGCTAGAAACTGGTTGGGCGGTTTGGGGGCAGGTACCCAGGAAGTAAGTTGTTCTAATTCTTGACTTTAGCTAGAAGCAGGAAATGTCCTTGTTTCTATGTTGGCCAGAAGCCAGGAATTCCAGAAGGGAGCTCCCAGGAGGGAGCTCTGATTCCTTATCTCTCTTCTTCTGAAGCAGCACCTGGAGGTTACACATCAGAGTAGACTCCGCACACCAATCAGTCCCTTCTCTGGTGGCTTTGCAACACAGTCTCAGAATTTTCAAGATAAAACAGGTTCTATCCATTTCACAGTTTCAGACCATCTCTTACACGCTGTTAGGGTCTTTGCTCTTTAGGCAGGCATGTTACAAGGCCCCTTATGGAGCTTCAGGGTAGACATTCTACTGAAATTAAGGAGCTTGGCAGTGGTGGTATATACTTTTGATCCAAACATTTGGGAAGCAGAGGCAGGTAGATTTCTGAGTTTGAGGCCAGCCTTGTCTTCAGAGTGCATTCCAGGACAGTTAGGGGGACACAGAGAAACCCTGTCTTGAAAAACCAACCAACCAACCAACCAACCAAACAAACAAACACCAAAAACCTCACTAAGGAAAAGCTACTTTCTCCTGATCAAAAGATTAGAATCAACCTGTAGCCCTGTAGTCATGGCATACTATCATTTTTTTCCCTACTCTGTGAAGAATTAATCTAGCTGAGTTTGTCAGTCCTCTGGCCAAGAGACCACTCTAATCCCCAGGAAGTCTGATTCACTTTGAGAGACCAAAGAATTAAAAATTAGTTTTTTGGGTTATTGGATTAAAGTTTAAAGCACAAGCCTGAACAAAGGCCAGACAGATGGAGACATGTCCAGCCACCTGCAGGGAGGAATCAGCCTTACTGTGTTCTTTTCTGCCCACTAGAGATGCTAGGAAACCAGCCCAGACCGACCCTCTCCCCTAGCCACAGCCAAACAAAGGAAGCCAGACGGTTAATGGTTTTGGTGCCTTCCCACAGCCTGTCAGTTTAAAATGCAACATCCCCTTTTGTGTGTCAACCAATAGATACTTGACAGGTTGGAATTTGCCTGCTTTAAGTAAATTTGGGTGCTGGGAGGGACTGGGCCTATAAATCACCCTCCCACCCTGAGCTGGGGGCTCTACTCTCAACTGCTGCATTGGTGAGGGTGTGGGCCAAAGCTTGTAATAAAAAGACCCTACTGTGTTTGCAGTGGAATCAGCTCCCTAGTGGTCTTTGTGGTCTGTGAGACTTGGGCATAGCAACTTAAAGCCATGCTAAGAAGAGAGGAGGAATAATTATCCTCTTCTCTTTCCCAGAGCCCCTATCACTGTGCAGACCTGGTACAGAGCTCTGTCATGAGGCACTGTGGCCTGCTCATTTCTCTGAGTTTCTTGGGAAAATGTAACCTTTCTTTTTTAATGGTTTGCTTCTTCTTTTGGCTCCTGGCCTCCTACAGTCTTTTATCTGGAGCGTCCCACCTCCACCACCTTCCACCATGTGCTTGCAAACGGCTTTTTTATTGCTATGATAAAATACTGTGAACAAAATTCTCTGAAAAGAAGCTGTGACTGGCTGTGAAGAACCTCCTGGAAGGTGCATCTCTTGTCTGTAGAGCCTGATGGACCGATTAGAATCCTAGTACTAAGGAGAAGTTGGAATTTTGTAGGTTCAGAGGCTAATTATTTTATCTTGGGCTAGTTTTAGCCATCTGGAACTCCTTGTCCCACTCTGTATGGAAACCAATACTTAGTGAGAATTAAGAAAAAAATCTCTTGGTGGCAAGTACCTTTTAAAAGAAAAAGGGGGGGGGAAAGCCAGAAAAAGGAAAAATCCCTTAAGAGCTATTAACTTAGCAGAACACTAGCTTCTAAGAGCTAAAAATGTCATCAGATAGTATCTTGGGCCAATAAAAAAGCTCCCCCCATCCTGCTGCATCTGCCTCTCTGGTGTGCCCACCAATTTATTTTAAATTTGCCTTGATTTACAATTTTTCTTTGTTCTGTAAAACTATTAAAAAAAAAAAAAAACTGTTCCTCTTGGAACATGGAATTTGGGGTAACCTAACCTAAACTGTGTTCCTGCACCCTGCCACTCATGATGGCTCTAGAATAAGCTACCTCTTATTTCCTTTAAGATGAGAGTTGTGGTTTTTACGTCAACAATACCGTGACCAAAAGCACCTTAAGGAAGGAAGAGTTTAAAAGAGTTTATTTCAGTTTATGGTTCCAGAGGGGAGAGTCCTTGATGGCAGGAAAGATGTGACAGCAGGAGTAGAAAACTGGCTGGTCACATTTTCATCTGGAAACCAAGAGAGAGAGAGAACAGCAAGGTAAGTAAGGCTATAAACCCTCAAAGCCCATCCCCAGCAATATTTTCCCTCCAGCAATGCTCTTCCTCCTAAAGCTTCTGTAACCTCCCCAAACTGTGTCACCAATTGGGAACCAAGTGTTCAAACACATGAACCTATGGAGGACATTTCTCATTCAAACTGCCATACTCCTCTCCCTTCTCTTGGTGAAGGAACTGAGGATGGCAAGGGTGACTCCATTTTGTCTCTTAGATGATATCTTACCTTGGAGTGACTTGTCCCCCACCTTTGGGTTCTGAGAAGGGCCACATAGCCCTCCATCCTGCAGGTTATCAAGGGTCCTCATTGTCAGGTGTCATAAATGCCACAGAATGTGTTAATGGGTCCTCCACTCCATCCAGCAAGTGATCGTACAGATATCTTAGATATCTGTCCATTTGGTCAGATGGCTTGGAACAATTAGTCTAAAGGTCTTAACCCCCTCACCCAAAACTTTCCATTCCATGTAATGCCAAGGCTTGGAATTCCCCGCTTGCCATTTTTCCCTTTAAAGACTCTGTGCCCCTGAGACTCAGGGTCTCACTTTCTAACCTGCTGTCAGGGAAGATTGGTGGCCTGAGCTTAAGCTTGAATAAAGATCCTCATGTGATTTGCAATGGACTCAACTCCTAGTGGTGTTTGGGGGTCTCTCGAATGAGGCACAACACTGGCAGCTGCCAAAGTTTAAAGTTTGCCTGATCTGTTGTTTCCTCTCAGACACTATCAAAATCGTTCTTAAGCTTCTTACTGAGTCCGTAGTAAAGCTCTTTTCACTAATGAGACCATGAACCTGCAAAAAGCAACCCTGTTTTCCCTAACAACACATGGCACCCAATTTGGTACTCCCCACAATTTCTGCTAAAACTCATGTGAACCAAAATGCCAACCTTTCTAATCTCTGTTGGTTTTTCTGCCATGGCCAACCTCAACCCTTAGATATCTGATTAGCATAAATTATCAGGTGTAGTTCCAGTGGTACATCATGAGCTACAAAGACAACTCTTCAATCAAGAAATCACAAAGTGCTATGGTTTGGATGTACAATGTGCCGCCAGAGGCTCCTATGTTTGAAAACTTAGTGCCCAGCAATGGCTCTGTTTCAGAAGGTTGTGAAGTCATTAGGAGGTACAGGCTTCATATTTGGGGCTCAATCTTCTATCAGATTGTCTTTTGGGTAAGACAATGGTTGAAGAGTTATTAATGCCGTGGACAGAGAACATCATATGAAGACACTCAGGCCCAGGACTCAGAGTAGAGGCCCCTTCTTATAGGTCTCATAGGAAGGAGGGTGTTTCAAGCCATGAGTTGTTTAATGAGTAATTCATAGCACAGGGCAGCAGCCAGGTGGTCACTGTTTCCTGAGTGGTGGGAGGTGGGGGATACTGCATTCTGGGTAAGGAATGTGTTCCTCCAAGGCTGTGGGAGAAGTGGGAAGGAGGGGTACATCTGATTAAGATGTACCCAATGTACCAGCAGCCTTCTGATGCCCTGCAGTCTAGCAGACTGAGTCTGTAAACTTCCTTACAAAAGTGGGAATGGCGCCTTCCATCTCCCGGAACCTGGCCATTGGGGAAGTCGATCATTGGGCTACAGATTCATAAATAGGCTGCATTTCATTGATAGCAGATTAGAGAGGCTGCTATAGGTAGGCACGGCCTCATCAGCCTCTAGCCAAAACCTGACATGGCCCAGATGAAAGTGATGGGTTGTTGGGAATCTGGCCTTGAGAGGTGTAGAAGCATCCCTCTGCTTCTTTGTCTGATGACAAGGAAGAATGCTGCCACATGTTCCCACCACCGTGGGCTACAATCACCCCTTCCTTGCCTGATAGATGGTATCCTGTTGCAGGATATTTGATCCCATTGTGAACCCCAAGAACTGTAAAACCTTGTTTTGTGTCTGGTGTGGTTTAGCCCTAACACATACCTTTAATCCATGAACTTTTCTTTTTATAGTAAGCAGGCGATTATGGTTCAGCTCAGACCTAGCACACACCATTAATCCAGGAGTTTTCAGTACACAGGGTTAAATAAAGTCAACCCTAGGTCAAGAGGCAGGGCAAGAAGCCAGCTGACAGGGATTTGGCAGAAAGGAGGGGCTTTGATAAAAGAGTATTTAAGACATCGTGGAGAGGAGCTTTCAACTCTTTGGTTCTTTACTTTTTTGGCTTTTACTTTTGGTCTTTTCCTCCTGAGCTATGATCTGAACTAGCAAGTTTTTGGCTTTTGACTTTTTTCCTTCTGGGACTTGAGCTGAGTAGGAAGATCAGCTGGGTGCTTTTTCTGCCTCTCTGAGCTAGTTGGTTTTCACCTCTGCGCTGGCTCCTGAGTCTTCATTGGTAAAATTGAACGTTTGGGATTTTCTTTATTTGTAACAACAGTATCCCCTGAAACCATGAGCTAAAATATGTCCTTTCCCATTTAAGTTGTTTTCTTATTGGGTGTTTGGTCATAGCAAAGAGATAAGTAACGAACGATACACAAAAGCTTAAAATTAGTTCACAAGAACAACAACAAAAAGTGAGTCTAGGACAGCTAAGGCTGCACAGAGAAACCCTGTCTTTTGAGAGGCCACATTCCTCTCAACACAGCATTTTTTGCAGAAAATAAATATATAATTTGACTGGATGGGTGTGGTGGCTCATGCCTATAACTGGGCATGGAGGCTCATGACTGTAATGCCAGCACTTGGGAGGCTGCAGGAAGAGGATTGCCTTGAGCTTAAGGCCAACCTAGGCTACTGAGTGACTTCCAAATCAGCCTGGACTAGAGTAAGACCTTACTTTAATTTTGAAAAAAAATTGTTTTAGATTAATTCATGGTTACTTTATGTGTATAAATGCATTCATTTAGGTAGGATTCCTTTGTCTATTGGGTCTGCCGGAACTGGGGTTACAGATGGTTGTGAGCCACCATTTAGGTTCCAGGAATCAAGCCTGGGTCCTCTGTAAGAGCAACAATTGCTCTGAATCAACCCACCTCTCCACCCCAAGATCTTTTAAAACAGCATGCAAACAATTTGGCTTACATATAAAGAGAGAGGTTTATATGCAAAGGCCAAGTATGTGTGAGCCTGTTTCTAGACTTGCTATCCTGTTCTTTGGGTTAGTCCTTTCATTTTGAGACAGTATCGTGCTATGCAGCCCATTGTCCCAAGTGCTAAGACTTTTATTCCATTCCATTATTTACCAAATGGAATATTCTATCCATTTTCTGATACTTTATTTTAAAATAATATATATATGATAAATATATTTGTGGTAAGGATAAAATCATAAGCACATATGGAAAGGAAAAACCTTGACACAATAGTTGGACAGCAGCATCAGGGCAGTGTCCCAGGAAATAAGGCAAAAAGACAAAGGATAACAAATAGAAGGGAAATGCCAGGCAAGGTACCATGTTCCTATAGTCACAGCCACTGTGGAGGTTGAGTCAGAAATCCTGGAGGCTGTGATTTTGAGGCCATCCTGGGCACCATTGTGAAACTGCTTGAGGCAGAGAGAGGGGAAACCAGGAGATGACTCAGTGTTTAGGTAAAGGTGTTTACCACAAAGCCTGGCCACTCGGATTCAACACCTGGGACCCACATACCCTCTTTTCTTCTCCCCACATGCTGGGATTATAGGCACACATCACCACGACTAGCCCAGAAGATATGCTTGAAAGCACAGGAAAGTGACCACTATACCCCAGAGACTCCATTCAGCTTGTTTTCCTGGGAAATCACATTCCCCACTGACAACAGCACTTCTTTCTTCCTTCCCTTCCTTTCCTTTCCTTCCTCTCCTTTCCCTTCTCTTCCTTCCTTTTTTGAGACAGGGTTTCTTTGTGTAGACTTGGCTGTCCTGGAACTTACTCTGTAGACCAGGCTGGCCTTGAGCTCAAGAATCCACCTGCCTCTGCCTCCGGAGCTCTAGGACCACAGGTGTGCTATCTCAAAACAAAACAACAACAAAAACAAACAAAATCTAGTGAAGGTATCAAGGAAAAGTCAGTGAAGGTATCAAGGGAAGCAGAGACTAGAGAAGGACACATAGCCACCAACCCCCCCCCCTTCCCGGGCACTGGTGGGTGGGTGACAGGTTCTTCTTTCATTATTCATCTTCTGTAAATATGATGCATTTCATCATTTCAGAAGTCAGGGAGCTATCTAAGGAAAATGCCTCCTCTCGTGGTCTTGAGCACAGGGAGAGTATGTGTCACTGCCAATATCAAGTTAAATATAAATGGAGACCGAATTCTAACCCACTAACAAACCTGTGCCTGGTTAGAGGGAAGTAACTACTACAACCTGGCCCTGTGGACTGTAGGGAAAGGCTAAAGTCCAGCTGCCTTTTGCAGGCTCTCCTGGGACACAACACCTTGCCTGAGCCAAAAATTATTAAGAGTCCGGTACTCAGACTGCAATGCCCAGAAACTTAGATTTTGTTCTTTCCTTGAGACTTCTCAAATTTAAAAGTTGTCTGCCTGCCTGTCTGCCAGCCAGCCTATCTAGCTATCTAGCTATCTAGCTATCTATCTACCTATCTATCTCCATCCATCTATCTATCTGCAGGGTCTATGTGCCCAGCTTTGCCTTGAACACAACATCCTTCTGCCTCAGCTTCAGGTGCCTGCCACCACACCCAGATAGAATACTTCTTTATGATAGTTCCATGTGAACTCCTCGAGGGCAGGGACCTAGTTTTATCCATCTCCAAATTCCCATATCCCACGAGAGTAGAGAAATAAGAACCTTAACACAATAGTTAAGAATTACAACATCAGTGTAATTTCCCAGGAAATGGAGCAAAATGACAGACCAAGTCCGATCACTCATGAGTCACTGGGGAGTCAGTACACCAGAAAGGGCCGTTCTACAGCTCCCATGTACTAGCTGGCTGGGGGCCAGCAGGACACTGCATCCTATGTTGAAGAATGTGGTGACATCACCCTATCCCCTGGTCAAAGCTTGCTTCCTGCCAGAGCAAGGATATGAGTCTTTTCATTGGCCTTCTGATAGGGCTCACATCCATGCAGCTCCCCAAATGCCTCATTAGCACAGCTGGTCTGTCTAAAGAGTAAAGTATGATTATTCCTGACTGGCTCACCCCTCTGGAGCTATTTAATTATTATATGTAAATGAGTGTTTTGCCTGCATGTATCTTTGTGCATAGCATATATACCTGGCACCCTCAAAGGTCAAAAGAGAATGTCAGATCCCTTTGAACTGTAGTTGTAGATGATTGTGAGCCACCATGAGGGTTCTGGGAACTGAAACAGGGTCTTCTGCAAGAGCAATGCATGTCTTAACTGCTGGGCCTTCTCTCCACGCCCCTCTGTTTATAATTTGACAAGCTTTTGTGATTGCAATTCTAATTTGGCATGTATTCTGTATTCATATGTAAAATGAGCTCACAACCCTTTAGGAAACACTAAGGAGTTAATTGGTAGACCCTGTAATGACCAGATCTGGTTGTGTGGAGTGTTCACACACCCACAGTAAACAGTAGGGTTTGTTTTTTAGTAACTGATAGCCCCTAGAGGCCTTGAACCCTTTCCAGAAACAAGGTGGTGTGTGCAAATCACTGTGTTATCTGTGTCCCAACTTAGTAAAGGAAATATTCTAGATATTGATGCTTCATTTCCTGGGCTCAAGGAGATTGGCACTTTTTGTTCCCTCTGCCACTAAGGTGCTGTGAAATAGGGATGAGAGGACACAAAGGGAATTTTGGACTTCCCTTTAGGAAATAGTGGCAGGGCAGCCCAGTACTACCAAACAAATCATGGATACATCACCCAGTCCAAGTCTCAGAGAACATTGCAAGGAATGGGGAAAGAAAGCTCTGGGGAAGCTGGGCGCGGTGGCACACGCCTGTAATCCCAGCACTCGAGGAGGTAGAGGCAGGTGGATCTCTGAGTTCGAGGCCAGCCTGGTCTACAAGATGAGCCCATGACAGCCAAGGCTACACAGAGAAAGGCTGCCTTGGGGGAAAAAAAATAGGAGTGAGATAGGGCAACAGGAGCACTTTAGCCATTAATGTTATCTGAGTGTCTTTCATGTGGAAAGCTTTGAACAAGGGAGTGGCAGAGCTTTTACTAAGACTTGGAAGCCTGCCACAATACACCTGGTATAGAGAAGCCAGAGGGGAGGATGGCTGCTGGCAGCAAAGAGCGCTCTGCAGCCTCAACTCTTATCTTCAAAGGAGTCCCACTAATTTGCTGTATGACTTCAGGCAAACTTCTCTAGGTTTCAGTATCTCCTTTGAGAACATCCTGAGTGCCCGCCCCCGCCACATGCTGCTCATATCCCAGACCTTCTCACTCTTAGCAAAGAGTCGGTTCTAGTTTAGAAATCCTGATAGAGTTGCCTCAGCTTTAAATTACTCCATCTGCGTCCACACCCTGCCCCATCCCACAAGTACCTGTTGGACTCTTCCTTTCTCAGGGTACTTAGAATGGTATGTTCTGGGGTGTGCAGGGGAGAGCACTGTCAGGCATGCATAAAATTCTGGGGTTCAGAACCCAGGGCTTTTAGTGTAAGAAACATCAAGTATGAGTCTTCTCGATCTGTAGGCCTATGTATAACTATGTGTAGTAGCACAAAGAGCTACAATAGCGTCAAACCTTTTCGTTGTTTTTGTTTTTTGAGACAGGGTTTCTCTGCGTAGCCTTGGCTGTCCTGGACTAGATTTGTAGACCAGGCTGGCCTCTAGCTCACAGAGATCCACCTTCTTCTGCCTCCTGGAGTACTGGGATTACAGGTGTGCACTGCTTTGAGAGCTGCATCAAATCTTTTATCTCCCCTATCTTGGGAGAGTTTTATGCAAATGTTTTAATCCCCCCTCACCCAGTAAAAACCTTTGTCTTACACAAAGGTAGCGCTATATTTTCCTTTGCTCTGATTTTTTCAAAACTAGCCAGTCTTTAACCAAGGACTGTATTAGATAAAAACCAAATGCATTCTTAATCTCACAGGCTTGAGAATGGCCACCTACCCAAATCATGGCCAAATTAAAGCAAGTTTTATTCATGTACATGGGCTATTTCCCTCTAAGACAGGTTCAAGAGAATAGCTCAGGACATGGGGGAGATAAGGTTTATATAGCTCAGGGGTAGCAAATAAGTAAGGTTATAGACACAGAACATAAACATAACAAGTTGGTCAAAACAACCTTTTGAAACAAAGGCATGGTTGCAAGGTGGTCATAACAACCTCCTGAAACAAAGTCTTGGTTGCCATTTCCTGCAATAGGCAGTACAGAATAATTTGTAGATAAGGTTACAGGTGGGGCATAGCCCAGTCCTTGGGAAGCTGAGACTTAATCATAAATAGGAGCAAGCCTCGTTTGTCTTTACTGTAAGATGGCTTTAAAGTTTAAGGCCAGAGGCAGTCTGGCTTATCAGATACCTTTTGATCAAGAGTGAAATCTACCTTGTCCAGACACTTTAGTTGGAATGGAGGTCTCTTTCCTTGCAACCCAAACTAACTTTTAAAACTACTAATAACAATCATAATTAACAAATAAAAATATTAATTAAAATTGTTCTAACCATTTCCATCACATAATAAAACAAATAACCCCTACTTTCTGTGGTTGCTTACCATTTCATTCATTCCCTTCCTAAGGATTTTGTTTGTGTTTTAATTGTTGGTTTTGTTTGTTTGTTTGTTTCATTCTGAGACAGTTTTTTTTATCCCAGGCTGCCCTCGAACTAACTATATAGCCAAGGAAAACCTTGAACTGACATACTCATTTTTCCTTCCTTCCTTCCTCCCTTCCTTTGTGAGGGTTAAAGTTATATTTTACGTTTAAATTACTGTGCTTAAGAGACCTATAAAACAAAAATGCCTCTAATCTGTAAGACCCACTTGCTCCAAAGACAGATAACTTCTTGCAATGCTGAGGACTGTTCATGTAAGATAACCATCCAAGTATTTTCACTTCTGTAAACAAGGTTGGTTGCTCCTACTGCACAGGATGTGTTTGATCACACGTAGGAGGGAGGTACATAGGATGTATGCTGCCCCAGATCGAACAAAGGCATGAAGTAGATAGTCTTGTAGGTTTTGCCTGTATAAGCCTCTGACTAATGTAATTCAAGGCTATTCTCTGGGAATCTTGGGAATGGACTTGGCCAGTGTCCAGCATCCTGGCTTACTTCAAATTTGGCTCAAAAATTGTCACACTGGTCCTGTTCTCACTGGTGAGTTTAACACTTCCCTTTGTGTGTAGAGGTGTAGAGGTCAGAGAACAATCTTTGGGGTCCCTCCTTCCCTTGTTGAGGCCAAGTCTCCCTGCTGTTTCTGCCATGCTCCACACTAAATTGCCCAAGAGCTTCCTGCTCTGCCTTCCACGCTACAGGAGTTACAGATGCGCACCATTGTGTGGGTTTCCAGAACTGAACTCAGGATACCCTGCTTGCACGCTTACCTACTGAACCTTCTCAAAGGCCCCAGCCTTGTACTTGTACCCCTTCTGCCTCTTCCAGTACTCGGATCACAGGCATGCCCCAACCACCATGGCTCCAAAGTCTTTGAGTTGTCTGTGTCCCTTTTCTTTCACTTCCCCTCTGCAGCTATTCTCAGCCACCTGCAGTCTGTCTCCTTCCCACCTTCCCTTCCCTCTTCCTGTGCAGCACTACAGCTGGGTTTGTTAAGGGCACCAGCGACTTCATGACCTCCAAAACACAGTGCAGATGCTCTGCTCAGCTCTCTCAGCAGAGCACCAAGCTCAGCTGCCACTTCCTCCTTCTCTTTCTTGTTTTGAGACCCTTTACCCCCGAGTTTTCTCTTGGACCACTTTTCAGCCCAATGAGTTCTCTGTCCCTGTCTGATCATTCAACTTGAAAGACCATAAGACTCTGTCTTCACCCCCTTTCTCTTCTCATTTTACACACTCTCTCTGAGCTCCCTCGTTCATTCTGAATTCCGGTTGGAGGGTGCAGCTGCTGCTCAGCATCTCACAAGCCTTTAATGAGCACCGGAAATAAGCAGGTTTGTGGCTTAGTGTAGGGAGGTCCTGACCTTTTCCAGACAGATAGAGAATTTGTTGTTATTTGCATTTAAAAAAAAATCTATTCTCGTTTGTGCATATGTGCTGGTTTTACTGAATTGTAGCTTAGATATATCGCTTGCTGATTCTGTGTCCAGAACTAGCTGGTTAGCTCTATAAGTATCAAGTTTTTGGGGCGGGAGAGATGGCTCAGAGGCTAAGAGCAGTGGCTGTTCTTCCAGAGGTCCTGGGTTCTCCTCCTAGAATCCACCTGGTGATTCACAACCATCTGTAACTTCAGTTCCAGGGGAATTGACACTCTCTTCTGGCCTCCAAGGCAATAGGCACGCGTGTAGTACACAGACGTATATGTAAACAAAACACTTGTACATGTTTAATAAAATAATTTAAAATGTATTTAAATCATGCTGAGAGGTGATTCATACCTTTCATTCCAACACTGAGGAGACAGAGGCAGGAGGCTCTGAGTTCAAGGACAAATCCCAAAACAGCAAGAATTACACAGAGAAATCCTCTCAAAACCAAGCCAAAACAAAACCAAAAGAAATCAACTTCTTTGACTCTCATGGTCATATAATGAGATAGATATTTTATGTGCTATATTGTTTAAGATTTTTTTTTTAACATTTATTAGTGTGTGTGTGAGTTTGTGTGTTTGTGTCTGTGTGTGTGTACACAAGCACGGGAACCACGTCACACATATGGGGTCGGAGGACACCTTTCAGGAGTCTGTGCTTTCCTTTCACCACGTAGATTTCGAGGATCAAACTCAGCTTGTCGGGCTTGTCAGCAAGCCTTTACCCACTGAACCATCTTGCCAGTCTCACCGTATTGTTCCCCCCAGAGAGCTTTAGCGCCAGGTTGAGTAAAAAGTACAAGTTCCCATATGCCACCTGCCTCCCCCCATTGCCACCTTCACTGAGCACAGGGATGTGGGGTCTACAACCCGTGAGCCCATACTGACATGTTACATGCCCCAAAGACCTTCCATCCCACTAGGGCTCATCTTGATGTTTGTTTCTAGCCGTTCTCCTCACTTTTAGTAAGTGGCCCAGCTGCCAGCTTCACAAAGAAAGAGCACTTTCACTTCCCTAGAACCCACAGGGGCTCCACCAGTTCCCCCTCCATCCCCCTAACTCCTGGAAACCACTGTTCTCTCCATTGCCTCCACGGCTAAGATTTTTCCCAATGCTGAAATGGTTATACAGGATAGGTGGTTTGATCTGGGTTCTTTCCATTAGTAACAGGCGTTCAAGCCTCCTATATGTTTCCTTATGGCTTGGTAGCTCTTTCCCTTTTAGTATAATAATTTACCTTCTAAACAATATCTGTATTTTGATTCCTGCACAGCTGTAGCTGGTCGTGAATGAAGCATCCATGCGCGCTCTGCTGTGCCTGTAAGTTCACTCAAGCAGTGCCCAATAGTGTGGCTGAGGGATCACACAATGTATGAACTAAAGCTTGTGTTTTCCCAAATTCATATATTAAAGCCATACCAGAGAGGACTCTATGTGGAGATGGATTCTCTAAAGAGTTAAAGGAAAGCTATTTCTCTACCCATACTTCACACACACACTCACACGTCCACGTGAGCATGCATTCCCCACACACACACACACACACACACACACAGTCAGTGATAAAAATCTTATTTTGGCTTGTAGCTCCAGGATGGCGGGGGGGGGGGGGGGGGACATGGCAGCAGGGGCAGGAAGCTGGATGGCAGAATTGCATCTGCACTAGGGAAGCAGGGAGGCAGAGAGAGGACAGGAAGGGGGGCTATCACAAATATATGTTTGCTACACAGATTCCAACTGGGTGTCAAAGGATCCAGTCCATTCCCAACTCTAAGTACCCACAGTTAGCCTTAGATGCAAGGTTAAGGGGCTCAGTCCTGTGAAAATGTCTCCACTTCAGAAGCTAGTCACAAGCAGCAGATCCCCAGAGTCCTGAATGACTCAACTATTAAGTCAGGTGTCAATTTTGGTAATTTGCTGGAATGACTCCGGAATTCAGGAAAATGCATAGCATTTGGCAATTGATTAGAAAGGTCTTTAAAGGATACTAACAATCTATCTGGGCCACTGTAACAACGTAACATTTGTAAGCAGCAGAATTTTATCTCATGGGTCTGGGGGGTGGGAAATAAAAGATGGACTTCGGGCTTGGCAAGGAGCTAATAATTACAAATGGCTGTTTGTCTCCAGTGCCACCTATGATGGCATAGAGATGAGCAAGCCGTCTGGGGTTTCTTTTATAATCCCAGTCATGAGAGTCCATTACCCAAACCTATTCACTTCCTAAAAGCCCCTCCTCATAATACCACCACTGAGGAGTTAGGGTTCCAGTGCATGGATTTTGGAATAAAACAGACATTCGGACCACAGGAGACAAATGAACAGGCAGGTGGAAAGAATCATGGGACAAGGTCCACGAGGGCCCCAAGCAATGGTGGCCTCTGTCCTCAGGGAGTCAAAGAGCACGAGCTTGTATGCTTTCACTAACTTTTCAAGCCTCATAGTTTAGGGATTTTAGGAGAGGCTTTAGCACACAGGCAGGATTAGTAATTCTGTCTCCAGCCTTTAGGATAATTTGTGTGTTTGAGATAAGTTCTCGTGGACCCAGGCTGGCTGGCCTCAGACTCACTACATTGCTAAGGCTGAGCTGGATGCTTTGCCTCAGCCTTCCAAGTGTTGGGATTAGAAGTTTGTGCCATCACACACAGTCACTAGGTGTATATACGGTCTGCTACTCAGGAAATGTCAGGAGATTTAGGATCTCCATGGAAGAAACTCTCATCCCATCCCTCATGCAGAAACTATAAGGTTGTCGGAGAGCTGAGCCAGCAGCTATGGACACAACTCAAATGTCCATTTCTGAGTCTGTCACAGGAAGTGATCAAGGCTGAATTGGCTATAGGGTGTGTCCTGATCTCTAGGCTTATTGTCTTTATATGAAAAGACACTTGGCCACCACCTTCTAGATGCCATAGAGAAAGAGCTGTCCTCCATCATGTCCTACCATGACATTTCTTCCATGCTACAGTCCTGAAAATAATAAAGCCAGCCAACATGGACATCTCTGAAACTATGAACCAAAATACATTTTGTCTTCCTTGGGTTGTTTTTCTCAAGTATTTTGTCATCATTATGAAAAGTGACCCATTCCCTCATTGTACAAGAAAAGACATAGAAGCCAGGCATTGTGGCCTGACCCAGCACTTGGGAGGCTGGCACAGAAGGATCAGGAGTTCAAAGTCATTCTTGGCTACATAGCAAGTTCCAGGACAGCCCTGGGATACATAAGATCCTGTCTCCAGAACAAACCAAAACAGCATCCCAAAGAAATATGTATAATCAAGGAAGAAAGTAACTGAGCCATAATTCTACTACAAACAGGTAACATTTTGATATATTCCTATCAGACTCTGTCCTCTGTCTATTATCTATGGTAGGTGATTGTTTTTTGTTTTATTGTTTCTAAGCACACCACGTTGGAAAAATAGACAGACACATTTTATCTTTTATAGTGTCAGAATTTACAGGTCACAAACTGCATCAGTTTCATAGCTGCAATTTGCCAAATGGTTTCAATTTCCCTTAATAGCTGGTTATTTGCAAACGCAGATTCTTTTACCCCAATTTTAATTACAAATATTACATAGCAATTCTATCCTCTATCCATCTGTTCATTCACCCATCTACCCACTCATTCACCCATCAATTTTTTAGTCAGCCACTCATCCAATACCCAACCAAACATCCCCCCATCCATCTATCCATCTATCCATCCATCCACCACATATTCTCTATAAGGTAACAAAATAGCTACAAAGGATTAAGGAGTCTACAACAATTCTTTTTACTGGAGACGGTGGCAGAGAGCTGACAGATAGTGCAGAGGGTCACTGCATTATCTATCTGAGATAGAATAATGATGTTCCAAGGAGATGGTTCAGAGTCCAAATGCATCCACCTCCAAATCTGTTTCCCCTGAAGGTAAGAACTGAATCCTGCAAATCCTCCAACTACCATGAGAGAACCAGGCCTGACACCCCCAAAGGTCACCAGGAACTAAGCCTAAACAAGATTACCCAAAAGTCACCAGGAAACTACTGTCCCCACCCCAAGGTCAACAGGAACTAGGTCACCAATTCCAGAAACAAGGTCATAATATTCCCTACCCAAGGAACAGCCTGAGGATAACCACAAAGGTGGGAAGATATCTTATCTCAGTGTGGGGCGTTTATGCTGAGCAGCCCACCTACCTTGCAGTAGAATATTTTTATGGCACAGAAAATACAAAACATTCCTGAGGTCTATACATAGCTCGCTCAGTGTTATCATAGTTAGCCAATCACTTTGTAACAAGCTTGCCCTTGCTGAATGTCACCCAATCATGTAACTGTTAAACCGGAAATTCCTGGTCCTTCCTCAATCCCCAATAAAAACCCTACAGTGCAGCTGCTGGGGACTCTCCTCTCTGATCCACTGTATTGGTGATGGTGGAGGGGCCAAGCTTAAGCCTGAATAAAGCTCTTTGCTCTTGTATAGGTGATCCAGCTCCTGGTGGTCTTTGGGGACCTTAAGATCTCACATACACTATAACAAGTGCATGTCCATTTGTATGCATAAAATAAAATGTAGTAAAATTTTAGCAAAGCCAGTTGAAGAGCAACTGAAAAAGCAGAACCAAGCTACAGGCACTATCAGGTTGAATTGAGCCTTAGGGTTGACTTGACCCAGACTAGCTAGGTTACAGGATCTCAGGGGTCTTGGAGGTGAGGTTCAGGATGGAATCTAGCTGGATGAATAAGTGGACAGAGGGATGGCACTTTGAGCAGGCCGCACAGCAGTGAGGCCTGAACTGAGCTGAAACCCCAGAGTCAGAATTCTCTGACTCAGATGACAGGTGAAAGAGGCCATCATCATTGCAAAGTTGGGTGTCCTCCTCTTTATGATGTCTCAGTGAGGGTATTGTACCTTTTTTTGGCCTGGTGTGTGGTGGTTTGAATAAGAATGGCTCATAGATTTGAATACTTGATCACCAGGGTATAAAAGGATTAGGGGGCGTGGCCTTGTTGGAGGAAATGTATCACTGGGGTTGGGCTTTGAGGTTTCAAGAGTCCAAGCCAGGAAGCCAAGCCCAATGGCTTTCTTTTCCTGCTGCCCACGTGTCGCCATGCTTCCTGCCCTGATGATAATGGACTAAACCTTTGCAACTGTAAACAAGCCCCAGCTAAATGCTTTCCTTTATGAGTTGCTATAGTCATGGTATCTCTTCATAGCAATAGAACACTGACCATGACAGGTATATCTGATAACTTATCAGGCCTCTTTTTTTTTTTCCTTTCTGACATTTTTTGCCGATTATTTTTTATTATATGTGTCTGTGTGTCTCTGAGTGTGGATTTTGATCATTTGAGTGTAGTGTCACAGACACCAGAAGAAGCTAACAGATCTCCTGGAGCTAGAGTTACTGGTGGTTGTGACCTGTATGACATGGGTGCTGGGAGCTGAACTTGGGTCCTTTACAAGAGCAGGATATACTATCGACCCCTTTGCCATCTCTTCAGCTTCTCTGACAATGTTTTGCATCTACATTGATAAGTTTAGCAATGGTGGGTGTTAGACCCAATGAAATGATACACAGATTTTATATGAAAGAGGCTTATTAGATGAAGATGAAGAGAGAGAAGGAGAGAGGGAGACATGATAGGGGGACAGAAGAGGGAGTACTCCGATAGAGAAATGGGAGAGAGCAAGAGAGAGAGAGAGAGTAAGAGGGCAAGAGAGCGACGAAGTAGTGGGTTGATCCTTTTAAGGAGCAACTTAACCACACCTGCCAGGTGTAGCTACCTGGTGGGTGACATGTGATGACATCATCGGTTGCTAGGCAACCCAGAAGCAGGCTGCCTAAGTACTAACAGTGGGTACATTTTTACTTTTAGAAGTAAGGGATGGATAATCATTGCCTCACAGTGGTGTTGGGTACTATTTATGGGCACAGCAAGGCAAAGAGTCACCCTGTCTTTTCCTGGATGCTCAAAATGAAGTCAGGGGCTGCTTGCGAAAACGGAGTACCCAGGATAAAGGTCAGCCTGAAAGCTGCTGTTTCCACATAATGTGGACATAACCTAGAACAGGCACAGCCTGATAGCAATAGTTTTTGTTATAAAAGAATGAGAGACCGCTCTCTCCTCAGTTAAGTGCACTGGCTGCTCTCCCAGAGGACCTGGATTTGATTCCCAGCTCCCACACGTTGGCTTGCGGTAACTACAGTTACAGGAGATCTCAGTGGGCACCAGGCATTCAGTGGTGCACAGATGTACATGTAGGCAAAACACCCATACACATAAAATTTTGAAAATAAATATAAACTTGTGTTTTCTCTGTTTTCTCACTCAACAATGAATCATGAACATATGTCCATGTTGATAAACATACCACCCCCAGAACATAGTTTTTATTGGCTATGGCATACAATCGCACAGACATATAACACAGGTGTTAGGCCTATTTTTTCTGGTGGGCATGTAATTTGTTTCTTTTTTGTTTTTTTGTGGTCAAATCTTTATTTGTTTGGGGTTTTTTGTTCTTTGTTTTTTTGTTTTTTTTTTTTAAGATTTATTTATTTATTATTTATACAGTGTTTTGCTTACATGTGTGCCTGCATGTCAGAAGAGGGCACCAGATCTCATCATAGATGGTTATGAGCCACCATGTGGTTGCTGGGAATTGAACTCAGGACCTTTGTGAGAACAGCCAGTGCTCTTAACTTCTGAGCCATCTCTCCTGCCCCCTCTTTGTTTGTTTTTTGAGACAGAGTTTCTCTGTGTAGCCCTGGCTATCCTGAAATGCGCTGTGTATGTAGATCAGATCGACCTGAAACTCAGGGGTCTGCCCGTCTCTACCTCTCAAGTGCTGGGATTAATGGTGTGTTCCACCATGCCCGGCACTGTGGTTTAATCTTTAACGGCATGCTTAATTAGAATAAACTCTCAGAATAAACTCCTAGCAGGAGAATTGCTGAGTGGAAGAGCTGGGATTTTGTTTGCTTTTGTTGGGAGCCTCAGGAGAGTTTGTTTTTGTTGTTCTTAGTTTGTCTCCCTCTGTAGCCCAGGCTGGTCTGGAATTCACTATGCAGCTCAGACTGGCCTTGAACTCGCAGCAGTCCTCCTAGGTCATCCTTACAGCTGCTGGGCTTGTAGGAGTTCTTTTCTGAGTCAGTATTCAGGTGCTGCCTAGTATCAGGGCCCCCGACCCCACCCCACAGTTATGTGCCCAAGCCTCGCTTAAACGACAGCTTTTCTTTCTTCTTTCCTTTTTTTAGATCAGTTTCTTTACGATGTGTAGGTTCTTCATGAGTGTGTGTGCCTGAGTTAGTGTATGTCGATCCCGCGCATGCGTGGAGCTGCAGAAGGCAGGAGAGTGTCTTGGATCCTCAGGAATAGGTATTACAGGTGGTTTGTGAGCTGCAGTGTGGGTGCCAAGAATGAAACCTGGATCCTCCCACAAAGCAAAAAGCACTCTTAACCAAGGAACCACTTCTCCAGTTATCCCTCTCCCTACATTATTTTTGTTTGTTTTTGGACTTGTGAATTTTCACCCTTCTATGAATCTTCAGACAGGAAACTGGGAGGAACAGAACCACAATGAACACTGCTAACCTAAGGCAGTGGCTGCAAGCAGCGGCTTCTCCGGCTCCGCCCCTTCTCTTCTCTGCTCTTCTCTTTTCCGGGTCTCACATAGCTCCAGCTGGCCTCAATCTCCCTCTGTGGATGGCCTTGAGTTTCTCATCTTCTCCTTTTTACCTCCTAAAATTACCTCCCAAGTGCCAGCCAGCAAAGGCTTCTTGCACTTGATTCCGTGACGATGCCTGATGCCCTGCCATGGACCCTCAGAGAGCCCAGCCTGCCATGTGTATGAGCATTAGCGGCATAGCTGTGGTAGAGGCTTGCCCTGAGCGCTATGCATATGGCGGTGAGTCCTCTAAACGTGTCCTGGCAGCTCAAAGCATAGTACGATTTAGAGTCTAGATGGGGTGATCTTGAGAGACGTGGGAAGGAGCTGAAGAAACTATTAGAAATGTGGAAAGATTTGGGGCGATAACAACCTTGGATCACAGTATACAGAACGGCTGTATGTGTGTTTGTGGGAGTGTGTATTTGCCTTTTTCTTTCTTCCTGGGAATATTTAAGTGTGTTTGATTACTACTGTAGGAAGTCTAAATAGCACAAGGCTTTTGAGTGGGAGACCACTAAGGTTCATCCCCATTCCACAACCAGGCAAGGATTCTTAAATAATACAAAGCCTGAGCAGGGCAATATGAGCGCTAAAGACAGGGCCAAATCTATTGAGCCAAATGAGGGAGTGTATGCCCATAAGACTAGTGCCTCAGAGGTTGAAGCAGGAGAATTACACACTGGAAACGGGTGGACTACCTATCCAGACACTGTCTCAAGAAGACAAAAGCTGCCCAGCTAAATAGATTGCTTGTGTTTCCTTTTCTCTCCCTTCCTCGTTCCACTGACAAAATGAGGGGAACAGAGCTGGGAAGACGGACATATTCTCAGGGCCCAGGAAAATGTTCATCAGGTCTTTACTTCTCATTCAATTCTAAACCAGCTCTGCTTCTAAACAGAGAATCTGTTATCCTAGAGGAAAGGATGGTGAAGGAGGGCCAAGAGTGAGGCTACAGGTTCATGGGTACAAAGGATCCTTGATTCTGTGCCCAAGGAGATGACAGCACCAGAGAACCAGCTACTCGGGGTGGGGCGGAAGGAAGGCTGGCAGTGGAGAGTGGTAGCAGGGGGTTGTTTAGGACATTTCCCTGGGGTGCCCAAATTGCTAGTTCCTTTTGTAGCTACTCCTAATATAGCATCCTGCTGCTGTCCCCTCTCATCTGACTGCGGCTGCCACCACCTTCAACAAGATTGCTGCTGCATCCCAACAGTGGGCATGGAATGCAGTGAAGGCCAGAACTAGCAAAAGGCATCTGGAAATGCCATATGCTCTGCTATGTAGCACAGCTTAGACTCCATTTTTATAAAGATAAGTTTTAATAAAGCCAAGGTTTCAATAAGTCAACTTTAACAGAAATTTCAGAGCCAAGTTCCTGTCCCCAGGAATCTCAATAAATTTACAATTTTGGGGTTTGGTGAGCACCTCTGGAGGTGTTGCAGATTTTTACATCCTGCACAAAGAACTCAACAAAAGACTTACAGTCCCAGCAGAAGCAGGGACTGTAGCATTTTAAATCTCTACCTGAGATGTGCTTTTTCATATTACTAGCCCTGGGTCACCTTCCACACTGAAATGCCCCTATGACTTCTGGAGGTGGTAATGGTGGGTTTCCAATCTTCTTCTTGGTCAATTGGGTCACCATGGAAACACCTCTGGGTGTGTTCATGTGGGTCTATCTAAAAAGTTTTAAATGAATGTGGGTGGTACCATCACATGGGTTGAGTGTCCCAGAATGAATAAAAAGAGTAAAATTCGGTGGTGGTAGTGGCACACATCTTTAATCAGAGGCAGGTCCAGCCTGTGTTCAAGTCCAGCCTGGTCTACAGAGTGAGTTCCAGACAACCAGGGCTACAGAGAAACCCTGTTGTGGAAACAAACAATCAAAGAAACAAACAAATCAATAAATAAAGGTTTTAGTGGGTGGGAGAGATAAAAGTTCTTGGGGGTGCTAGAGAGATGGCTCAGAGGTTAAGAGCACTGGCTGTTTTTCCAAAGGTCCTGAGTTCAATTCCCAACAACCACATGGTGGCTCACAACCATCTATAGTGAGATCTAGTGCCCTCTTCTGGTGTGCAGGCACACATGCAGGCAGAACGCTGTACACATAATAAGTAAATAAGTCTTTAAAATAAAAGTTTTTTCTGTCTTAATGAGTCTCAAAAAAAAAAAACTCAGATACTCCTCCCAACTTTTCATATGGTAATTTAGCCCCCTAAGGAGTGGCAAAGCTGATGTTCACCTTCCTAGTGTTACTAGGGAAAAAGAGGTAGGGTCCAAAGCCTTAGAGGTCCTCAAGGGTTCTAAGGCTACTATAACAAGCTGTCAGTAAGATGCCTCCACTTCTTTCATCTTTGGAACATAGTTTTGAGAGGAAGTGAGGCAGGTTAGGTATCACTCTTTACGTGGTTAACATGTGCTGTGCCAATGTTCACAGGTAGACAGGAACAAAGATTTATTGATTCGCTGGGCAGTGGTGGTCCATGCCTTTAATTCCAGCACTTGGAAGGCAGAGGCAGGTAGATTTCTGTGAGTTCAAGGCCAGCCTGGTCTACAGAGCGAGTTCCAGGAAAGCCATGGCTACAAAGAGAAGCCCTGTCTCGAAAACAAACAAAGAGAAAATTTATTGATTCCAGCAGTATGACCCCACTAAAGTCCAAGCAAGTGAAGCAATGACTTTATTGGGCTCACTTACAAAACAGATGAGAATTCCTTTACTGGAACGTGGGTATTCCCCAAACAACATCATCACCACAAAGCCCACCCCATCATGGATGCTGACTTCATGGAAACTGAGTCATGGAGTCCTCCTTTCAGCCAACCTTCCACTTTTAAGCTCTAGCCTTTCCCAATAGCACTTACAGCTGGGGAGGGCAGAAAAGAATAATCACTGGATTCTCAAAGATTCCCATGTGAGTTATTCTCTCCTCTCTTCTACCAGGAAGTGTTGATAAACTTGCCGTCATTACTGTATACCTAGCTACCTCTGTATTATTCTGCTCAATTAATCTTTTCCCTCAGTCTTCCTTCCTTCCTTCCTTCCTTCCTTCCTTCCTTCCTCTTCCTTTCTTCCTTCCTTCCTTCCTTCCTTCCTTCCTTCCTTTCTTTCTTTCTT
>NW_026596064.1:10012004-10029897 GCF_907164565.1 Psammomys obesus
TTCTTTCTTTCTTTCTTTCTTTTCTTTCTTTTTTTGAGACAGGGTTTCTCCGTGTAGCTTTAGCTGTCCTAGACTCACTTTGTAGACCAGGGTGGCCTCAAACTCACAGAGATTCACCTGCCTCTGCTTCCCCAAGTGCTGGGATTACAAGCATTCTCCACCACACCCAGCTTCCCCAGCTCTTTCTTTCCCCATTCCTTGCAATGTTCTCTGAGACTTGGATGGGGTGCTATGTCCATGATTTTTTTGGCAAGCATCAGGCTGCCCTGCCATTTTAACATCAATTGTTCTCATCAGTTTAAGCACTTAGGAGTTTCTAAATCAGCAACCACTATTCACTGTAAGTTCTCCTCCAACCCTGTCTTAAGGGGGAAAAAAAAAGTTCTCTTACAAACAAGACAAACAACAACAGCTCTATGGACACGATTGTTAGATTTCTGAGGCAGCATAAAGAGACCAGAGTTTGATTGTCAACAGATGGGACTGTTTTTATTAGTGCACACAGTGAGAGGTGGCTTCCCTCCCATGGGAAATTGAAGATTCTGCAAGGGGAAAAAGCTGGCTGCTGCCCTCCACAGGGCAGAGTGAGGAGCCTGGGCATGGGGAGATGGTTGCAGCCAGAAGTATCTATGTGCAGGTGTCTATTCTCTCTTTCCTGAAATTGTTTGCCCACCATGAGACAAACTACCCTGGAAGAGAGGCTGTCTCTACAGACATTCCTTTCTGTGCCGACCAGTAAGGCTGAGCAAGGTCATCTCATAGGAATGCTATTTTACCACAGAGGCACTCTATCAACAATCATAAATGTTTAGAAGGGAATTTGACAGGCAGTTCATATCCATTCAATAAAACAATTGCAGTTGCACCCAAAACAGCCCGCCCTACGATTGCACCTGTTGGTACATCTTCTCTGCCATCTTGATAGTGTAGCTCACAGGGTCCATGACAAAATAGGACTGTTGACAATGACTTTCCTCCAGCAGTCTCCATAGTGTCTTCCAACCACCAAGGAAGGAGCTTCTGGTTTCTCCATGTCTGTAAATCAGCATGTATGATGTCTTCAACAGCAGGGTTTTCCCATCTAGTTGTAGCAGGCAACTCACAGTGGCTTCTTATCGTTTTGGTCTGACTAGCCAAAAAGTCATAGGAGGTAGCCCACTCAAAGCATGGGGATCTTCATTAACCAAACTATGGCTTTGGAGAGTGCCTTTTCCCTCCCACGTCGAATGCCTTCTTTTGAACTCTAACTGCAGCCTTTATTGTTCGACAGATGCTTTTCTAAACCTGAAAGGCACTCGGCGGTTAGCATTAAAACACCCATGTAATGAAACCTTTTCATGGAGGGTAGACAGGATCTTGGAATGCCCTGAATCAACACTCCAACTACTCCAGCATCAGCTGACCTGGGGCATCAGCAAATGAGGGGATATTAAAGAAAAAAAAAAAAAACATTAACAAAGCCAGCAGAGAATGAAAAGATTCCATTGCTGTATCAACCATTTCCGGACATACCGGAGGCATTATTTCATCTATTTCTTATCCTTTACAATCATGTTCCAGAATTCTTTCTGATTTCTTCTCCTGGGACACTGCCATGGAGGCTGTAATATATCTTCCCGCCTACAGTGGGCTCAGGGGAACCCTCTCTAGCCCTCTGCCTGGCCCATGGCCCAGGGGAAGGGCGACCAAGCCCTGCTTTGCCCACTGTGAACAGTGGCTTCCTAAAGACCCAGTCAGGACAGGTTCTAAGGCTGTGGGTACTGATATCGCTTTTCCTTAAGCTGTGCCTGGTTGCTGGGAGAGCCCTGACCCAGTTAAACGGTTTCTACTCCCAGAGCACACTTTACAATAACGGCTTTCGTTATTTTGTGCATATATGGGGGTGGGCAGTTCATACCTCCCTGTCTGTCACCATGAGCCTGCAGAGGACATCAGATCCCCTGGGACTGGAGTTACAGATGGTTGTGAGCTGCCATGTGGGTTGTGATAATCTAACCCAGGTCCCCTATAAGAGCAGCTAGTACTTTTGATCACTGAGCTGTCTCTCCAGCTCTCCAGGAGTAAAAGGCACATAGCTTCCTCTGCGAGGGATAACTGTCAGCCCTTTGGACAAGCTTACTCTTTTTCATTCAAACTGCTTTTATCACCTATGCCTTCTAACAACTGTGCTTCAGGCTTGAAAGCCTTCCAGAAGCTTACTAGCACAGCGGTTGACTTTCTGTCAACTTCCTCATTAAGAACTCTGGCTCAACATAAATCTTACTGCATTTCTTTTGAATGACCCGGACAAACTCCCTTTCTCTGCTTTGCCCTTCTCTCCTTCTGATTGCTATATCACTTTATAGACTATATTTGCATACTGACCTAAGTCGCTCAGATCCTTGAGAGCCTCTCCTACCTCACAAATATTGCCTACCAAGAAGCTCAGCAAAGCCATCAGAACCTCTGACCCGTTTCAAGGTCGGGCATTCCAATGGCTTTGCTTTTTGAGAACCCTTTCCTATCTGGCCTGTCTCAGAGTTTGTTGGTTTAAATAAGAACTGCCCTCATAGACTTATAGGTTTGAATGCTTGTTCATTAGAGAGTGGTAATACTTGAGAAGGATCAGGGGGTGTGGCCTTGTTAAAGTAGGTTTGGCCTTATTGGAGGAAGCGTGTCCCTGGGAGTGGGCTTTGAGGTTTCAGGTGCTCAAGCCAGGCCCAGTGTCTTTCCCTCTTCCTGCTACCTGCCAATCCAGATATAGAACTCACAGCTACCTCTTCAGCACCGTGTCTGCCTGCGTACCACCATGCTTCCTGCCAAGACAATAATGGCCTAGATCTCTGGACTGTAAGGCAGCCCCAGTTAAATGTTTTCCTTAGTAAGAGCTACCATGGTCACGGCATCTCTTCACAACAATAGAACATTAATTAGGACATACACCTAACGTCTTCAGTAATGTCTATCCTTCTTCTAATGTCTTCCAGCCCTAGATATGCATGCAGATCTCAGCAACTGGTAATCAGATGCCTCTAATGATGAGCCAATCAGCCAGACACCAACATCTCTCACTCTGTCTGAGACCGTACCTTTGTCTGAAAGAAGGATCATCATTCTATTAATTCATAGCACTTACACCAATTCCATCTTTCCCCTTGACCCACAGCCTCACAAGCCAGACCATGAGAGGCTTTTTAATTTCTTGCTTAAAAGTCCTTTTTCAACCCAAGCAGTTCACTTATCTTTCATTGTCTTGTGTCCCATGATCAGGCACAAGTTTGTTGCATCAGCCATTCTTGAAGAGAACAAATGCTTGTTGAGCTAAGGTTTAAATCCAAGCAAAAGATAATAAGTGTGCAAATTCTGGTTTAGGTGTGCTCCGGTCTTAGATACTCTTCCATTGCTGTGAAGAGATGCTATGACCAAGGCAACTTATTAGAGGAAATATTTAATTTTGGGCTTACAGTTTCAGAGCGGTAGTCCATGGTCATCAGGGCTGAGGGCAGATGACCAGGCATGGTGCTGGAACAGTAGCAGTAGGGGAGAGCTTACATCCTGATCCACAGGCAGAGAGAGAGAGAAAGACAGAGAGAGGAAAGAACTGGTCACGAGCTTTGTTTTGTTTTGTTTTGTTTTAAACAGGGTCCCTTTACACAATCTTGGATGTCCTGAAAGCATGTGGACCGGGCTGGCCTCAAACTCATAGGGATCCACTTGTCTCTGCCCCCTGAGTGCTAGGATTAAAGATGTGCCCCATCATAAGCAGCTGGCATGAGCTTTTGGGACCTCAAAGCCCACCCTCCCCACACACACTGACACACCTCCTCCAACAAAGCCTCTGTATCCGCCACCACCTAGAGCTCGTACATATATACGAGCCTATGGGGGCCATTCTCACTCAAACCACCACAGCTCTTCTCCTAGTCTCTGCAAGGGCAGCCCGTCTTGCAGAGCTGTCTGAAAATTTGCAAAAATCTTTCTCCGAGACAAGTTTCTCCTCTGGTTGTTCTCAGCACTTCAGTCTTTTCTCTTCCTGGGCCATTTCTGGGGCA
Source organism: Psammomys obesus (assembly GCF_907164565.1). NCBI lineage: Eukaryota > Metazoa > Chordata > Mammalia > Rodentia > Muridae > Psammomys > Psammomys obesus. Next base: position 10,016,036 of record NW_026596064.1, read on the forward strand.
AAGTCTAATTTCTTCTTCTTCTTCTTCTTCTTCTTCTTCTTCTTCTTCTTCTTCTTCTTCTTCTTCTTCTTCTTCTCTCTGTCTCTCTCTCTCTCTCTCTCTCTCTCTCTCTCTCAGCTTTATGGTTTTTAATTCATGAGTGTCTGCCTGAGTGAGTTTCTGTGTATGCAGGTGCCTGTGGAGGCGAAGGGCATCAGATCCCTAGGAACTGGAGCTGTGAACCACCTGATGTCAGTGCTGGGAACCAAACCCAAGTCTTCTACAAGAACAGTGAATACTCTTTACCACTGAACCATCTCTCCAACCCAGAATTTCTTATTTCTTGGAGTCTACTGTTTCAATGGTTTGATAGACAGAGGGTCATAAGAGTCTCTTTAGAGTAACCTAGTTTGTGGCAGGCATGCCATTTGTACTTCTTATATACTCAAGAATTTCCCAAGATCACTTGCAGCTGGGGAGAGCCGAAGAGACTAATGTCTAGACTCCTGCGTAGGGTCTTGTGACTCTTTCCATCTCCTTCTTTTACAGAATGTCAACAGCTTCATTTACCATTACCATAGACTTATCTACCTCTGTACTGTTCTGCTCAACTAATTGGCATGGCCAAGTAGTCTCTCCTCCTGGGTATTAATGAGGTGCACATTCCATAGCTGCCAAGTGTGGGGACTCCATATTACAACAGCACCTCTATGTGCAGAGTTAAGCAGGTGGCTGGTCCAAAGTGAGGAGATGGGTACAAAATGAAGGCATAGAAGTTGTGGTGACCCCCAACCATAAAATCGTTTTCACCATTACTTCATAACTGTAATTTTGCTACTGTTATGGATCATAATGTAAATATCGGATATGCAGATAGTCTTAGGTGACCCCTGTAAATAGGGTCATTTCACTCCCAAAGAGGTCGTGACCCATAGGTTGAGAACCACTGATTGAGAGCGCTATCGTAACATACCAGAGCATCATGACTGGGCCATGAAGGGAGAGAGAGCCTCCCTTTCCAAACTTGAAATGAATTGCCTTAGGAGAGGTAGCTGCCATGTACAGCATGACAGGGGCCTGAAGGAACGTTTGTAAGATCCCCTCAGAAACCTCGAGAGCAAAGAGGATTTCTGACGTTTTTGTCTGTCCAGGGAGGAGGCAGGCAGTGCCAAATCATGTGACACAGGCTAGCCTAGTTTATGGGACAAGGGGCATGGAACATAAATTTATCTTGCAGTGGCAAGGGGTGGGGGCGATTGAACCAGCTTTCCCTTCCCTGTTGAAGCCTGCGTGCTCTGTCAGGCTCATTGGTTTTTTTTTTTTTTTTTTTTTTTGCCTTGGAGAGACACTAGATGGCCTGTCCTGATTTCCAGGACAGGAAAAGCTAGAGGATCTGTGATTTAACAGTGAGGAGTCAGTAGTTTTGCAAACATGGTCCCTAAGCACCTGCCTTAATCTGTCTTAAACATGTTAAGGATTTTGGGGGATTGGAAAGATGGTACAGCATCTTTGGATGTGCATGTGTTGTTCTGGAAGAGGTTCTGGGTTTGATCCCCAGCATCCACCTGGTGACGCACAACTGTTTATAACTCTAGTTCCAGGTCATCTAACGCCCTCTTCTGGCCGCCAAGGGCGACAAGCACATGCAGGCACTCTCACATACACATAAAATAAATAAACCTCAAAAACAAGTCAGAGAATTCGTCTCTGTTGAGGACACGCTGGGTCCTGCTCTAAGTTACACCCTATTGTGTAAAACAGTGGTGTGCTAGTTTACTTGCTATTGCTGTGAAAACACCATGAGTAAGCATGCCTTTAATCCCAGCTCTCAGGAGACAGAGGAAGGTGGACTTCTGCGCTTTTGAGGCTAACCTGGTCTGCATACATTAGAGTGCCTCAGTGGGAAAACAGGATTTCTGTGAGATTACAGATGACTTTGCTCAGACTTATCACACCGAAAGGAACATTTGTAGAGACAACCTGTTTCCCAAGGAAGTCTGGCTCGCCTTGGGCAATTTCAGGAAGGAGAAACTGAAGGAGAGAAACGTGGGCTATGGCTGCCACAATGTCCTCATTCCCAGGCTCTCACCCTGCCCTTGAGAGGGGTGCAGCCAGCTTTCTTCCACTGCAGACTCCTCAGTTTCCCCCGGGAGAGAGGCTGCTCCTCACGTTGTGCACTAATAAACACAGTCCCATCTAAGGAAGGTCTCTTTCTAGCTCTGTTGCCATAGAAATCTAACCCATAACCAGATCCAGGCTGGGGACAAAACAAAATCAGCAAGCAACATCCAAAGCAAAGCAAAAAAAAACTACCATGAACCATGGGAGAGTTTGTTTCATCTTACAGCTTACAGTCCATCGTGAATAATAGGCTCCTTCCGCTGACGAAATGAGCCACTTCAAGTCAGATGAAAGCATAAAGGCAGGTTTATCGGATGTGGTTCTTGGGCAGGTTCACAGGTCCCAAGGAATGAGGAGGCCAGGGAAGTCACCAAGGGGAGGGAGACAGGAGGGGAAAGAGAAAGAGAGAAAGAGGGTGTGCAAACAGGGAGAGAGAAAATGCAGAGAAGGGGAGGGACCAAAATGTCTGGATTATATAGGGAATCCCAGCCCCCGGGCTGGAAAGTTCAGGGTACGCAAGCCATGCCCTGTAACAGGTAGGGACTTACGGATGCTGGGAGAACCTGGAGGCCAGATCTACTCTGAAACTTCAAGCCATTTGTCTGAAACTGGTCAGAGCTTCTAAAAGCCAACGATGAAAAGAAATCAGGGCAGGAACTCAAAGCAGGAACTGAAGCAGAGACCAAGAGAAACGCTGCTTGCTGGCCTGCCCTCCACGGCTTGCTCAGCCTGCTTTCTTAAACAGTCCAGACCACCTGCCCACGGGTTGCACTGTCCACAGTGTGCATGCCCCTACCACATTAATCAGTCAAATGCTTCCCAGACTGGCCTACGGGGGCAATCGAGGTTTCCCAACCGAGGTTTCCTCTTTCCAGATGACTCGAGCTTGTGTTGCTGACCAAAACAAAACAGAACTGCCCAGCAAAAGCGGTTTTCCGGATTGCCCTGCCCAGTTTATTAGCACTTTTTGAGTCAGTTTTTAATAATAGAGAATGATGTCAGGCCGTGATGGTGCACACCTCTAATCCCAGCACTCAGGAGGCAGAGGCAGGTGGATCTCTGAGTTCTAGGCTGGCCTGGTCTACAGAGTTCCAGGGCAGTCAAGGCTACACAGAGAAACCCTTTCCCAAATAGGTAAATAAATAAATAGCCCAAAACAATGGAAAATGACTACATTTTGGTGGATGTGGGAACGGCACCATCTGTCTGCTGCCACCACGTGGCACCGACTGATAAGCGACTGATTCCTGGGAGTAGTAAGGGTGCCACTATAAACACATTGTGGCCAGTTAGTACTGTAGGATCGCACGGGCATGCGAAAATCACCTCAGGAAACAGAGGCCTGAGGACTTATCAGACACACCAGACTGAGGAAAGGGTGCGCGGACCCCCAGATAGAGGTCTTTGCACTTCACACTGCAAAAGGCAACTGTCCTCTGACCATCCAGTGTGTGTGTCAGGCAACTGATAGACAGAACTCCTACCTGTCCCAGGAGCCTAGCTCAGCTCAGTCTACTGCTGAGCTGGCCTACTTCAATCGCCATTTGCCCATTTTCCTGCTTGTACAAGTGATCCTGCCATTCATCCCAGGCCTGGTCCTGCCCTTTTTTCCAAAGCCTTCATGACACCTCACTCCAGCAGCTTTACTTTAATCCTATAGTTGAAGACTATAACGACAGCAGCTCAGCAACTGCAGCCTCCACCTGACCTATCTTATTTCCAGAGACTTGCTGTTTGCACCTCTATCAGCTTCCCTGCCTCAGAAACCTCTTGAACTCACACTGCCTCTCTCTCTCTCTCTCTCTCTCTCACACACACACACACACACACACACTCACACACACATTTGATGCACAATCTGAGAATTAATGTTAATAATTAAGATTAGGATAAAAGAACCTGTGTTTTCCTTGGCAGAGGGTCCCCAAGGAAAGCAAGACTATTTGGCAAATAGCTGCCAAATGAAACCACAGCACCTTGTAAATTTATTATCGTTCAATAAACACTGACATTGTGGAAAGACGCAGGTGTGTTTGTTTAGGATTCTGACAACATGGTCTTGCGTGCTTGAAGCCAGAGAAAGCCCTGGAAAGGCATCAAACCAGGACTAGTCTCTGCCGCCTTCACAGAAAGGAAGCAGTCCCCAGGGGAGCTGAGGACTTGGCACAGCACTTACACTTTGGCAAACCGATAACCCGAACCGTAGCACAGTCAATGGAATCCAGGGTGAAGGCTCCCCATGGGGCACAGAGCTGCCTGGGAGCCCTGGGGATCAATTTCCTCCAGTCTGAACATGCTCCTCAAAGCAGCAAAGCTGATTCTAATTTCCCCATGTTTTTTACAACAAGAAGTAACCCTAAGTCCATCAGTACTGACTTCCACGTAACCTAACAGCACCCCGATAGCTAGCATCAAAGCGAATGTTGCCCAGCAAGATGTCTTCTGCAATGATTGGTAGATAAGCCATTCTAATGTCAAAAGAAACCCCATGTATTGTTTCTGTTTTCCTTTGCTCATCCAGCATATAAAGGGATAATAGCTAAGTCATCTTTGCAGGTTTTCTCTCGCTTGTTGGGTCTCTGTTCACTGGAGATCCCTGGAGGTCAGGCCTGGGGCTTCCTCCCAGTGTCTCATTCTCTAAAACATAAACAGCAAGAAAATGAGAGCATGGGAGCATGGTGAGGACACGAGAAGAGAAATTGTTAGCAGCCATGTATTCCAGCATGGTTAGCATTTGCTGTGAGGGGTTCTGACACAGCAACAATTCTTTTTATGTAGAGACATATTTAAAAAAAAAATAAAAAAGAATGTCAAAATGCCAGGTATGGTGGTACACACCTTTTAATCCCAGCACTTGGGAGGCAGAGGCAGATGGATCTGTGTGAGTTCGAGGCCAGCCTGGTCTACAAAAAAACGAGTCCAAGACAGCGAGGGATATGTTACACAGAGAAACCCTGTCTCAACAAACACAAACAAGCAAGCAAATAAATAGAAATGAAGAATTAATTAGTTAAAAAAATAAAATATCAATAACTTGAGTTTAAGGCCTACATGTGTATGGCTTTTCTTCTTTACCTGCTGTAAATCTACAGTTTTATAGGAATCTAACCAGAAATCCCATTTACAGTAGCAGAAGTAGTGTGTGTGTGTGTGTGTGTGTGTGTGTGTGCTCCCATTCATGGGTGCACACAGAGGTCACCTCAGGTGTCAGCCCTCACCCTCCATCTTCTTTAAGGCGGTCCTCCTGTCAGTCACACTGTTACATCAAATGCTAGCTGACCCAGGCTCCTGAGGACTCCTCTGCTTCCTGTTGTGTGGCCAGATGGGTGCTGCTGCATCTGACCTTACGTGGGTGCTAGGGATTCGACGAACACTGATCCTCACGATTGCGCTGCAAGCACTTTGTCCACAGAGCTGTCCCTCCAACCCACAACCTGCCAAAGACACCTCTTAACTCCCTGCGCTACTCTTATAGCATTCGTTGTCATCTGGTAATAACATAAGGGTCATTAGAATAATATGAAAAAGTGTTTCAGGGTGATATTCCCAGAAGACACCTTTTAAAAGCACTACCTAGATTGCTTTTCCAACTTCTCACATCCTTCATCACCGCTGGTTGGGAAACATTTTGTTAACAGAGCGATGTTATCTGCTTGAAATATGCTCTAACTCACTTGTTTTCTTTCTTTTCTTTTTGGTTTTTAAGACACTCGGTAGCCCTGGCTGGTCTGGAGCTTGGTATAGACCAGGATGGCCTCGAACTCGAAGATAACTGTTTCTGTCTCCCGAGTGCTGAGGTTAAAGGTGTGTGCCACTACGCGTGCCCTTGACTTTGCTTTAGGACGAGGATCTCCTGTATCTTCTAATGAGAGGTTTACAAGCTCATCAAAGCCAGCAAGCCAGCTCTCTACTAGGATGCCCACTTATTCCTGGAGTGGCTGGATCTGAGACCCATTTTGTGGAATCTGTGGGTGAGGCTGACACTTTGCCATCACCCTCGGCACCCCCTGGCCCATACACCGCTGTAAGCCAAGGTGGAACTCAAGACAACAACCACCACCGGAGGTTTAATTTTATCACATTACAACTCCATCTGAGCCACCTCTAGAGCCACCAAGGGGGCAGATTCTCTTAGAAACTTGTTGCTGCTCAATGAAACCCCTAAGTCTTTGAAAGTCCTGTATCTACCTTTAACTGTTATGGCACTGAAGAGTACCCCCTCCTCCGAGAAGCCCACAGTCGTGCTATGGTGGGGCTTTACTCCTCTTCTGAGATCCTCTCTCAAGTAACCCCCTGTGGGTTGTGTGTGTGTGTATGTGTGTGTATGTGTGTGTGTGTGTTTTGTTTGGTCTGGTTTTCTGAGACAGGGTTTCTCTGTGTAGCCCTGACTGTGCTGGAACTCACTCTGTAGACCAGGCTGGCCTTGAACTCAGAGATCCTCCGGCCTCTGCCTCCTGAGTGCTGGGATTAAAGGTGTGTGCCCAGCTAAGTTTCCTTCATTCTACCACATAAATTCTAGAGATCAAATTCAGGTCATCAGTCTTGGTACCACCACGAGCTTTTACCCACTGAGCCATCTCACTGGCCCATGATACGAATCGTTCTGAGACCGGGTTAATTTAATTCACTCAGTATAGTTATCTTCACTCACATTAATTTTCCTGTAAAAGACATAACTTTGTTCTCCTTTCTGGCTGAAGAAGATTTCATTTTGTATATATGCTATTTTCTTTATCTTTCTCTGTCTCAGATTAGGGTCCCAGGCTCTCCCTCCACCAACATGAGACTCTTAAGGAAACCGTGAGCCTTTGGAGCCCATTGTTTCAATAGCCTGCTGGAGCTTTACAGCATCCTCTCCCCTACCAGGCTAGAGGAGTACGTGTTATCAACACATCCTCTGTGTATTTCTTTCTTGTCTGTCCCCGCCCCTCTACAAGAGCAAAAGTTCAGGGAGAGCAAGGCCTGTGGTTTGATTACAGTTACTCGTTTAGATGTTCGTTTGTTTTTCTATTTGTATGTGTATGCTCTTGCATGTGTGAGTACGTTAATGGCATGATAATTGTGTGGAGGTCAGAGGACAACTTGCAGGGCTTGGTTCTCTCCTTCCACTATACCAGGGTCTTGGGGATTGGCCTTGGGTCATCAGGTTTGGTGGCAGGAGCTTTTGCCTGCTGAGCCATCCTGCTGGCCAAGGTCCTTATTTTATTGGCTGCAAAGCCCCAAGCCTGACAACTAGTGCACAGGCACTCAAGACACATGTATGAAACGGGAATGAAAGGCACTGAGGCATCATTCAGCCACGAATGTGTCACTCTATACACCAGGAGATGGAGCCCAGAGGGGACAACTGTCTGAAGAAGGCCACTTAAAAGATGAATATCCGTGACAGGACAAGTGCCAAGTGCCCTGATATCCACCCAGCTATCATACACTGAGATCCATGGTGATGAGAGCATCTTACACCCAACCCTTAGCCGGTGTGCAGGCATGTGTGATTCAACATTTCATTTTCTGAAACATATTCTGGTTCTTATATATGATTCTGCTTTAAAAAAAAAATCCTGACAATATGCTATTAAATTGCTATCATGCATTAATAAGCTGAAACTCATAGTCTGAAAATAATATATTATACAGGGTTAAAAAAAAAAAAAAGGAAAAGCTTATTTATTGTTTTTTTTTGTTTTGTTTTGTGTGTGTGTGTGTGTGTGTTTCTTTACAAATCTCATGTAGCCTCACTGGCTTGAACTTACTTTGTAGCCAAGGTTGGCCTTGAACTTGTAGATTATCCTGCTTCTACCTCTCAAGAAATTACAGGCCTGTGCCACTATGCTCAATTTTCTCTTTTTCTGCTTTTAAAAAGTACTAGAAAGTATGGCCAAGGCACCTTTTTAAATGCCAGAGGAAAACAATTTACTCAGAACAATTCTATGGTGAGCTCAAGAGTGCAGATTAGATAGCTAAGGTCTGATTAGAATGGCTAAGGTCTGATTTCTGGGCCCTTGGCACTCATGTATATTAATTTTGAAATATCATTTCATTTCTGATCCAGTCTATCCACTGTTTACGGCCCTGAATTTCATGCTATGCCGTGTCGTATTCATTTTCTTGGGTTTTTGTGTCTTGTTTTCTGCACCACTTCATGCTTATAAATCGCTGCTTTGTGCTTGCTGTCAGAGCAGTGCATTCCGAAAGGAGGCAGGAGGGATGGCGAGGGTTTTCACATAACTGACTTTGTTTTGACAGCGATGGTATCTGGCAGAGTGGAAACTGATTATAGCCCAACACCCAGCCACTGTGCACCCCAACTATTCGTAGCTTGGGGAGGGAGGGAGCAACACATGAATGTGAGTCAAAAGACGGAGGAGCTGGTCAAACTGAGGACAGAGAATATGTGATTATGCAAGAATGGAGGTTTAAGGTCATGCTAAAAAATCAAGTATTTAAAATATTGGCTCAGGCACAATAACTCTGTGGTCTAATTTTATCCCACTCTCTCCACTCTTCCAGGACAGAGAGCGGCTAGAGTTACCACTCAAGACAAAAAGCAGACCAGGCTCTAAATCTGTATGTGCAAGATGCAGAGAATTTGACCTTTTTTTCCCCACTTAGATGCCAAAAAGGTACCAAATATTGTCACAGTTACAGAAATCTAACATAACACCGCCATCTTTGTTATTGACCTGCTTGTGACTTTCACTGGTGGGGGGGGGGTACAGGCAACTTGGTCCAAGCCATTCGCACCTCCCCTGTCACACAGAAGGGGGAGAAGACATGAGGAGACACAGGCTCATAGGCTGCTTTCTCCAGCCTCCCCATAAACTTCCTCTCCTCTCTTGCTTCTCATGGTGGCATCACCAGGCTCCCTGCTCCCCTGACTTGCAGGTTTCAGCTAATGGGAGGCTCTGGCAAGGGACTGGTAGTTGACCCGCTTCTTCTCACCTGTGCCCTTCTCCACACATCCGTGTTCGCTGACATAATATTCTTTGTGGCTCTGTCTTCTATGACTAGCTCCCCCAGGATCCCATCACACCTCTTCCTCCCTTGTCCTCAGGTTGGCTTCTAAATTAGGACCTTTGCAAACAGTCTCCTTCCCTGAATTTTAGCTTGCAGCTCTCCCAAACATGCATCTGAGCATGCGTCTGGGATGCCAATCTTCCTTGTGAACTTGAGTGGATTTAGAATTACTTAAGGGACTAAGGATGTGAATAGCACCATCTTATAGGCTGGTGACCCAGAAAGAGTAAAAAAGAAAAAAGGAAAAATCCAGCAGATCCGCCACTTCCTAACTTCTGCTTCTTGACTCACTCTAACGTGAACTACTCCATTCGGCCACACCTCCCTGCTAGGAAGGAACTGAACATTCTAAAACTGTGAGCCAAAATAAATTCCTTCCTCTAAGTTGTAGCTTTTGTTTGAACAGGGTTGTGTGTAGAACCATGTAGCCAAGGGTGACCTAAAACTTCTGCCCTTCCTGCATCTACCCTTTGCATGCTGGGTTACAAGCACACAACACTATTCTAAGTTTAAGTTATTTTTCTCAGGGTCACTACAGCCATAAATGTAACTGACACAGATAACTGGCACTTTCTAGTTGGCACTCTGGAAGTGTCTAGATTGTGATTAAACCTGTCCGTGTTGTTCTTAGGCCTTTAAAAGTGTTTGTGGAAAGAGTTTGGAAGACTTTGGAGGTGTGAGTTAGAATGGTCTAGAATTCTCTCAACAGAACTCTGGGAAATTTTGGTGGAACTCGAAAGTTGAGAGTAGTGATAGAAATGTGGACGGTGTGGTCTCATGAGGTTTCAGGTGGGGATAAGAGCTATATAGGGAATTAGACTAGACATTATTTGCCATTTGTGTCACATTCTGGCAAATAACTATCTCCATTTGGCTCAAGTCCAGAAACTGTGGGAAGCTAAGCTTAAAGGTGGTGAATTAATTAATGTGGTAGAAGAATGATGAGACAACACAGGATTCAGACTCTGATGTGGTTTTTGCTGTTTTTATCCAGACTGATAGTGTGAATCAGGAGCAAATCACAGAGCAGAAAAATGTGAGTTGAAAGTGGTGGATATAGAGGGTATGATTAAAGAATTAGTAACATTATAAAGAAACCAAGAGCCATCAAGATAGTTCGGTGTGTAAAAACAGTCACTGTGCAGGCCTGATGATCTGAATTCAAAACCCATGGTTGAACAAAAGAACAGATTCCTGAAAGTTGTCCTCTGACTCCCATATGTGTACCATGGCATACACATGAGAGAGAGAAAGAGAGAAAAAAAAGACAGATTCTCCCATAGATATCATACATGCGCCTGTGTGTGTGTGTGTGTGTGTGCGAGGTAAACTCGGTTGGAGTGTCAGTCCCAGGAAAGACCCCTGTGCTCAGACTTTTTGGTTCTGTTGCTCTCCTTGTGGAGTTCCTGTCCTCTCCAGATCTTACTGTTTCCCACTTCTTTCCTAAGATTCCCTGCACTCTGCCCAAAGATTGGTCATAAGTCTCAGCATCTGCATTGATAGTCTGCAGGGCAGAGCCTTTTAGAGGTCCTCTGTGTCAGGCTCCTGACTTGTTCCGTCTTTTCTCCTTCTGATGTCCATCCTCATTGCCTTTCTGGATAGGAATTGAGCATTTTAGCAGGAGTCCTCCCTCTTGATTAGTTTCTTTAGGTGTACAGAGACTGATACTCCAACCAAGGACTATGCATGGAGACAACCTAAGACCTCTGCACAGATGTAGCCCATGGAAGTTCAGTATCCAAGTGGGTTCCATTGTAATAGGAACAGGGACTGTCTCTGACATGAACTGATTGGCCTGCTCTTTGATCACCTCCCCCTGAGGGGGAAGCAGCATTACCAGGCCACAGAAGAAGACAATGCAGCCACTCCTGATGAGACCTAATTGACTAGGATCAGAAGGAAGGAAAAGAAGACCTCTCCCATCAGTGGACTTGGGGAGGGGCATGCATGCAGAGGGTGGAGGAAGGGAGGGATTGGGATGGGAGGAGGGAGGGAACCACAAGGGGGATACAAAGTGAATAAAGTGTAATTAATAAAGAATTAAAAAAAAACTGTAAAATCATTTGAAACTCTCCCCGTGAGAAGAGAGAACCACCGTGTACTCTGCTTGCATATATCCACATGGGGAGCTATTTTCCCAGGTTCAGCGATCCAGGCACTCAGGGACTGCTGCAGCTGTGGTCCAAGTGGGTCTATATGTACTGCTCTGCTGGGGGCAAACCTTGATATTGTCCATCTGTTGCTGGGTTTTGCAGGCATATGCTATGCCTGAGTTATGGGGTCAAGGAGGAGGATTTTTTTGAGGGAGGCCTAGAAGCTAAGACTATATTGCACAGGCTCTGACTCGCCCCTATGAGCCTCTCAGAGGATGAGGTCTTAAGCTTTGAGGGTAAAGCTCGGGCCCCAGTGGCATCCTCAGGTGCGGGAGATGCCAGGAATGTAGAATGTTTGTTGTGGGGATATTGACAGCAGTAAATGGAGCCATCCCAAGAGGGAAGCCATGTGGACTGCCAATGGCAAAATCATAGAGGCACAGCTGTTCTAGTACATTGAAGCTCATCAGCACACCACAACTTGAATGCCAGGCATAAGGCAACCTGATCTAATGTTTGCCCTGCTAAGTTTCAGTCTTCCCTTGGTCCCATCCCTCCTTACTGTGCCACATCCCTCGTTTTCGGAACAAGAACGTTTACTTTGTGCCATGCATTAGGAAGGTATGTAACTTGGAAGAGCAGAAGGAGTTGGATCTCTGAGACCAGCCTGGTTAACGTATAGCAAGGTCGAGCTGTACTTCACATCAAGAGCTAATCCCTCCATACTGATCCAACCTGCCTGTGAGGATCAGAATAATTTTCCCAGGTCTGTGATCACCAATGACTTCAAAATAGCCAAAGTAACCAGGCCTCATCATCAGTCAGGAACCTATCCACGACTCTGTGGCATGGCAGGATGAGGACCTGGCATTTGCGTCTCTTCCCTGCATTGTGGATGTTCTTGAGAGCATCTGCAGAGACATTCATGGTGAGCACAATGGTGATGGCAAGTGAAAGAATCAGACTAACTTTGTAACCTATGTTTCTTTTAATTGCCTTATAACTTATATTTTCAAGTTTTAGGCCCATGTTAATTAAAGCCTCTTAGTGCTTCTCCAGAGAGCCGAGGAATGTAAAAGTTCCTGACATTAGCCATCTGTGAGGGCAGAGATAAGGAAGAGAACAAGCAGAGATCTCTCCTAAATGGAGAGAAAATCACCGGCTGGTGCCGGCTGGTGCTGGCGAGATGGGCTTTGTTTGGAAACTGGGCCAAATAGCCCCAATCCTTCTCCTGACCTTTGATCCAAAGCCTGTAACCCCCACTCCTCAGAACAGACATGGGATGAGTTAATCACTCTCCCCTCCTTTAACTGTGGATGGCAGGAAATTCCAATCTGACTTGAAGATCAGATATTTACAACAGGGCTGACTGGACCTAAGGGTGACCAGAACTAACCAATTATTTTAAAAATTAAACACCTCATCCAATCCTGAATTGCCAAGATATCAACCCCAGGAGATTCCTGCCTTGTGTCTTTTAAAAACCTAAGGTCTTTGTCTCCCGGGGCCACTCCTAGCTGACCAGCAGGGGTGACCCCATTGCGCAATGGTCAAGAGGAACCTCTTGCGTTTTTGCATCGATGGATGATTAGTTTCCTGAGTTCTCTTCATACCTTCTTATATTTAGGCTCTTGCTGGGCCTAACACAAGGAAGGAGGATGGAAAGACTGCGTAGTCTCACGCTGTGAGCTGCAGTCACTCCTCCTTCCCTTATGTTGCTTCTGTCAGACACTTGGTCACAGTGACACAAAAGCAATTAACTCAGCACCTGATGCTCCCCGGGATCCCGTCTGATAACACTTGGTTGTGTTTCTATAGAGTGCGGGCCTTGCTCACATCTGAACCTCTAGGGTCTGGCAAGTTTTGCTTGCTGTGAAATCTAATCCCACAGGGCCTTCGGCCTTTCCAGTCTCCCACTCAGGTTCTGCTTTGTCAAGATCTTGGCTAGCTATGGAAAGCCTACGACTGCCAGGAAGGAGTCTCTGAGTTTGTGGATGCAATTTTAGACCAGATTCAGTAGTGAAGCCCCCATTAGCAACTCCAAGAGGTTTTCTTTGTTGCTGTTGTTGTCATCTTAAAACAGGTTATTTAGAGATACTCTGTAATCCAGGCTGGCCTGGAATTCAAGATGTAGCCCAGGCCAGCCTCAGACCTGCAGCAATCCTCCCAAAATGACCTCCCAAATGCTAAGATTACCGGCAGGAGCCACCAAGTCTGGCCAACCAGATTTGCCATGCCTTGCTCATTTCTGAGGATTGGGAGGCAGAAGCGGGATAGTTTGAGTTTGTCTCTAAGGAGAAATGATTCTCAGGCCTTGAGGGAGCATTGAAGTTCACGCAGGTCAGCCCACTGCGTTTGCACCAGAGGTAGGAGTAAAGAGGGAAGTCAGACTTCCCTTAAGTCAGAAGGTAAAGTAGGGGTAGAGCCTGTGGGAACCTAAAGCCAAGCCTTCATCATCAAAGCTCCATGTTGAGGTGGGCGCAGTGGCACATGCCTGTAATCCCAGCACTCGAGAGGAGGCAGAGGCAGGCAGATCTCTATTAGTTTGAGACCAGCCTGGTCCAGGACAGCCAAAGCTATACAGAGAAACCCTGTCTCAAAAAACAAGAAAGAAAGAAAGAAAGAAAGAAAGAAAGAAAGAAAGAAAGAAAG
>NW_026596064.1:10029907-10071172 GCF_907164565.1 Psammomys obesus
AAGAAAGAAAGAAAGAAAGAAAGAAAGAAAGAAAGAAAGAAAGAAAGCTACACAATATGACCTCCATGAACAACAAAGGAACACAGAGGATGGAGCTTTGGATGATGGAATCCTCCATACTGTAACCCAAGACTGTGAAGACCGAATAGCATAGCTTGAGCAGGAGTGAGGAAAAGCCTGCCACACTGGTAAGATCCAGTACCAAGGGACATCTCCTGAGCACAATGCAAGGCCTCAGGGGCATCTGATTAAATCCGATAGGAGAGACTTGCTTCTGTAAGGGCCGTGTAACGTGTTTTCATCTATAGAAGCAAGCAGATGTCATGGACCACTCCATTGGGGGGTTAAAGAAAGAGTTGTGCTTCCTCTTCTCGCCATCAAGCTGGGAACACAAGATTCTATAAGGCTCAAAGGATATCCGCAGAAAACGCCCCCAGCTCCATACACACCCTCCCTTGAAGAGTCAGTAAATGTCTTACTGAAGACTTCTGTTGCTGTAACCAAAAAACACTTGGGGAGAATGGGTTTATTTCATGTCACAACTCTCTGGTCACCCTCCATCACTATGGGAAGTCAGGGCAAGAAACCTGGAGCAGAAGCCGTGGAGGAATGCTGCTTACTGGCTTGCTCAGCCTGCTTTCTTATTCATTCCAGGACCACAAGCCCAGGGGTGGCACTGGCCACAGTGCAAACTCTGCCCTTCCACATGAATCATTAATCAAGAAAATGCCCCACAGGCTTGCCTGTAGGTCACTCTGATGGGAAGTTCCCTCTTTTCAGGTGATGCCAGCTAGTGGGTCAGGTTGTCAAGGGCCAATTGTTCTAGTTAGGTTTTGGTTGACTTGACACTAGCTAGAGTCAAGGAAGAGGAACCTCACTTGAGAAAATGCCTCCATCATTGTCTGTAGCATCCTCTTTCCCTCCTACCCCCACCTGAGGGCATTTCCTTCATTGATGATATGGAAAAGCGCAGCATGCTGTGGGTGCTGCCACCCCAGGCTAGGTGGTCCTGAGTGGTATAGAAAAGCAGGCTGAGAGGGTCAGGGGAACAAGCAAGTAAGCAGCATTCTCCATGGTTTCTGCTTCAACAGCTGCCTCTAGACTCCTGCCTCAGCTTCCCTGATGATGGACTATATAACCTGTAAACCAGATAACTCCTTTCCTCCCTCAGTGGCTTTTGGTCATGGGAGCCCAGCTCTTGTGAGACGAAGGAGAGTGGGCGTCCACTAGTACTAAAAACCCTGGTTAATGAAGAAAGTTAGCAACTTTTCACAGAATTCACATTCCCCAAATAGCATCATCCGGGTTTAATAGTACACAGACAGCTTTAAGAGTACACAGAGCCTTCCTTCCTCACCCTTCTCCTACCTAGCTGGTTGTCCCAATTCTAGTTCTATATCATCTCCCATCCTCTTTCTCATCCTCCTCCCTTTCTCCCTACATGTCACCTGACTCCTAAAATAGCAGGTTTCTTCCCCTGAAAGTGCCCAACCCACTATGCTAGACCGTTTATTTAACAAGCCCTCTGGCCATCTTTATCTCTCAGGGGATGAAGTCTAACCTTGCCCCTGCCCCTGGCCTTGGCCCTGGAATGGCTAGAGTCCCAATGCTTCCTCAGGGCCAAGCTGCTGGTGAACGACATTCTCTTTGGGTTTTTCATGTACAAAGAAGTCCTCGTTATCACCTTTATTGTTCCAGAGGGACAATAATTTAGGAGCACTATTTACATGTTTTCGATAACAACAACAATAATAGCGAGGACGGAGATGATAACCCAGCCTTTTTTTCCATTGTAGAAACTTCCAGCCATTCACCCTATCAACCCTTGGAAATAGTCTTTCCTCTCTCAACTCTTCCCTTCTGGGACATGACCTGGGTTTCTGTGTCTAATCTCCAAGATCCTGGGGTGGTACATCACACAGACATTTTTTTTTTTCCTAATTACTTCAGGCTATGGGAGATTTTTCTGCCGAGACAATGACATCTGTGTCCTTTCCCAGCCTCCTGGAGGAAGAAACATTTCAGGGGCTACCACACCTAAACATCCTGGGTGTGTCGAGAAAAATCTCAGCATTGACTAGAGACGCAGATGAAAAAATAGCTGCAGCTGAGCTCTGCACCACTCAAGGCAGGTTTTAAATTAGACTAGCCTATGTGGACTTGGTCTTGCTCTCCTGGAGCAGAACGTCTTTAATAAGATGGATGTTGTTGTGAAGGATGCTTTAGTGATGGGAGAGCAACAGGGTGATTGGATGATGGATGGAAGCAATGGTATATGAAATGGTTTATAGCATATGAAACCCCTCACCACTGTGGAAGATCATATAATCCAATGGAAAGTCAGCTCTCCAGAGCCAGCTCAGGGGACTAGCCTGAGCCTTCCTGATGGCTTGCTCATCACTGTTAATTTGAACCACCTATGAAGACACACACTTCCGGGCATATCTTTGAGGGTGTTTTCCAAAGAGGTTTAAGGGAGAAGGAAAGGCCTACCCTGAAAGTAGGTGACACCATCCATCCCAGGAGCTAGGGCCTCAGACTGGATATAAAGGGAAGAAAACCAGTTGAGAGGCAGAATTCCTCATCCTCTCCATCAGGAGGAGCGCTAGCCTCACACTCCTGTCTCCATGACTCTGCCACGTCCTCCATGCCATGATGAACTTAGACCATGAGCCCAAGTAAAGTCCTTTTTCCAGTAAGCCGCTTCTCCTCACACCAATGAGAGCAGTAGCTGGTACGGCACTGGTGTGGAGGCAACATGTTTGTAGAAGCAAGCTGCTTCTGAAGATTGGCATTTGGTTTCATTATTTGTAAAATTAAGAGTGGCCTAGAGTGGTTTCTGTTGTGTAACTAAGTACTTGAGTCTGGGTAACTTTATGCTTTTTTTTTTTTTTTTTTTTTTAGCACGGGGTTTCTCTATGTAGCCTTGGCTGTCCTGGACTCGATTTGTAGACCAGGCTAGCCTTGAACTCACAGCCATCCTAGAGTGCTGGGATTAGGGGCATCCAGTAACATGCCTGGCTTTCACTTGCATTTCTTAAGATTGCAAAGCCTACAAGTCTACGACGGGCATTGTACTGGCATCCGATGAGGGCCTTGCTGTACCATGACATGACAAGACATCAAATGCCACTTCAGGGTAAATGTGCTTGCTCAGCTACCTGTCGCCATCATGGGTCTGCTCACTCATGACCCTTCTCTTCTAGTCACCTTCCAACACCATTAACATGCATCCGGTCACGTTTCTAATGTATGAACCTTTGGGCGACACATCCAAGTCATAGCAAAAGGATGGAACCAGACCAGGATTATTTCTCTCCTCCTCCTTCTCCTTCTTCTTCTTCTTCTTCTTCTTCTTCTTCTTCTTCTTCTTCTTCTCCCTCCTCTTCCTCCTCCTCCTCCTCCCCCTCCTCCTCCTCCTCCTCCTCCCCCTCTTCTTCTTCTTCTTTTTCTGGACATAGATTGCTGGGGGATGGCTTGTTCAATGAAAATTAATGACTCAGGACATCTAAGGGAGGGAACCAAGATCCTTTGTGTCTAACAAGCTCCAGAAAACAAGCCTTTGGCCCGTGACCTTACATTGAACAGTGGGAATCACTATGGTCACTAAAGTCCCTGACCTCATGTTCAATGACTCTAAACACTAGAGAATAAGCAGCTCATGTGGCACTCAGCAGCAGACCCCCTTTAACAGGGGAGTTCAGTCCTTCGGTGGTATGGGCTTGAATGAGAATGTCTCTAATAGGTTCAGATGCCTGACTTCTTTGCTCCTAGTTGGTGGCACTATGTGGGTAGGTTTAGGAGGTGTGGCCTTTCTGGAGGAAGTATGTCACTGGGGTCAGGCTTTGAGGTTGAGAAGTCTTGTGCCCTTCCCAGTTCACTTTCTCTGCCCTCTAACTGTGGTCACGGCGTGGGCGCTCAGCTTCGGCTCCAGCCACCATGCCTGCTGCTTGCCGCCATGCTTCCTTACCAGGATGGTTCCTCTGGAACCACAAGCTGAGTAAGTCTGTCCTCCGAAAGGGTTCCTTGGACGTGGTGCTTCAGCACAGCAATAGAAAAAGGCACAGGTGTTTCCCGTGTCACTCAGAGTTAAATCTGATTTTTCAGTGTAGCTCCGTAGGACCCCATTGACCTGGCTCTGCAACTCTCTGACCCCATCTCCTATCCTTCCCTTTATGGTCTTCAGCTACCCCAACCCCTTTGCCCCTCCAGAAGAGCTTAAGCCTGAGGCCTCTGCTTCTGCTCTTCTTGAGGCCTTCGCTTTTCCCTCCACCAAGTCTTCCTCTCCCTAGCTACACAGCTTGGCCCTCATTCAGATGCCAACTTATCTGATAAAAATCTCTATCGTTCTTTAGCCCCAGTGTCTCCTGACAGATTTCTAACTCTCTTTAACCCCCTGTCCAGCCTGGTCTGGAACTCGTGGGCTCAGGGCGCAGCTTTTCATTTCGCTGGAATACTGGAGCACACCACCATACCCGGTTAATTCTTCTTCATCATTGTTTCTCCTTTATAATTCTTGTTTTTGTTCAAACTGAAGCCATAGCACATTTGAGGCAGGTACTCTACCCGTGAGCTACATGCCCAACCTTCAGGGTTTTTGTTTTGTTGTTGTTGTTGAAGCAGGGTCTTTTTATGTAGTTGAGACTAGTTTTGCGCTCACAATTTTGCCATCTCTTCTTCCTGAGCAGTGGGTATAATACATGTACCACTGGGGCAGGCCCTCCTGAATTGTTTCTTTTAGGCATTTGTATGTGCGTGTACTCTCATTTGTCTGGAGGTCAGAGGACAACTTTAGGAATTAACTCTCTCCTTCCACCATGTGGGTTCCAGGGACTGAATTCAGGTGTCATGCTTAGTGACAGCTTCCATTGTCCACTGAACTACAGCAAATGATACCATCTGATGGATTACCTGTAGAGTTTTTGCAGATAGTAGAATTTTCCAATTGTCCTACTTAATTGATGGCATACTTCTGTGAAGAGGAGTGGGAAACAACACCGGAAGAGCCTGCCCAAATGGAGAAGATTCCAGCTGCTGCCTGGAATAGGAACTTTGGCCACCTCTATTCTTGTTCACAGACATCTAGACTGACTAACTAACCTTAGTAGCCAGACAAGTTCATCGTCCCCAGACCTGTGAGCCACATGTCAGGAGGTTATTGAAGTCTCCTTTAGTGGACATTTTCTTTCTGTTGCTTACCTGCCCTGGTCCTTAACATAGAGGCTCCCATCTTTCCCACCTTCCTCTCAACACTTATCCAAAGCTACCAAATCCTGTCTCCCGAGTTGCAGCTTGTAAGACCACAGATAAAAATCTCTTTTCATTTTTGAACTTGGTTGAGCACTTGTTTCAATTACTGAGCTTTAAAAAAAAAAAAAGGGGGGCTTTTTATTTATTGGGCCTATGTGTGCATGTGCGTGCGTGCGTGCGTGTGCGTGTGCGTGTGTGTGTGTGTGCGTATGTTTATGTGTACCATTTGTACCGCAGGGACCTCAGAAGTCAGAAGAGGGCGTCAGATCCTCTGGAACAGGAGCCACCTCATGTAGGCGCTGAGAACTGAATCCAGGTCATCCGCAAGAGTAGTACACACTTCACTACTGAGCCACCTCTCTGGTCCCTCAATTATTGCTCATTTCTTTGGTTTGTTAATATTTGATCCATCTCTTCCTCTCCCCACTAGAACATGAAAATCCACAGGAGCAAAAATCTTGCCTATTTATTTATTTATTTATTTATTTTTTATTTGCTATTCTTGCCATAGAATTAAGCACTTGTTCCACCACTGTATGGTAAGAGTGGATGAATAGAAGGAAGATATAAAGTATTTTTTTAATACAGGGTTTGTTTTCCAACCTATGTCTAGCACAATGGTCCCTACAAAGAAGAGTAGTAAGGAGCGCCACTGTTCAACAGGATATCGATGCCAGGCAGAAAATACCAACATTCACAAATGTGGCTGTCCCAGACTCATGGTTGTGAGATCAAAGGCATTGGGAAATTTGCCATGAATACGATAGGGACTCACACACGTGTATTGACACCAGGCTTGACAAAGCTGTCTACACCAAAGGAAGGGGTGTCTCCTATCTGTGGGGAGTGGTCAGGCAGCACAGAGAGGAAGAAGAGTCCCCAGTAAGCTCTATATTTCAGTCACCTACACCCCCTTTCCACATTCAAAAATCTGTAGTTTCTGGGTGTGGCTGATGGCTCAAGCCTGTCAATGTGGATGAGTACTAACCACTGAGTATCAAAGATGTAAAGCTGAAACAACAAAAGCCAACCAACCAGTGAGCAGGAAGAAAGGAAGTCAAATATTTATTGATTGTAAATCATAAATAATTTCTCCAAACACTATTCTTTGATATGCTTAAATTTTCCCATTTATGGAATACAACACAGATTTGCATATTCATAAGTTGGATGTGTTTGTTTAATTTTATATGCAGAATTAAATCTTGGCTGAATAGAAGACATGGAGAATCTTCAACTTTTTCTGATGATGTTTTGTTTTTTGTAGTTGTCAATATTGAGACACCCATTTTGCATAAATATGTAGTACATACTACCAAAAGTATGTTTAGGCCACTACAGAAAGTTCTAGAAATTACTCTGTTCCCCTGCCAAAATTCATTTAATTCTCTTTCTTTAGGACCTCAAGTCTGTGACTCAAAGAGCAATACTTGTGGCTTGTTTTTTTTTTTTAATGACAGTCTCTCCGTGTAGCCCAGGCTGCGCTACGACGTGCTAGGTAAAGCAACCTAGTCTCTAACAGAGATCCACCTGCCTCTGCCCCTGGAGGACCGGGATTAAATGTTTGAGTACCACGTCCAGCACTCAAATAGCAATTTTAAAATCAAACATTCTAACCCAACAAAACCCAAGATATACTAATTTAATACATATCTACTCATGAATGATACCAGTATGGAGTTCTAATTAAGTTTCTACTGCTATGACAATCATCATGACCAAAACAACCAGAGAGGAAAGATTTTATTTCAGCTTATAATTTACAGTCCATCATGAAGGGAACTCTGGGCAGAAACTCGGGGCAGGAGCTGAGGCCGAGGCCACAGAACAGCTCTGCTTACTGGCTGGCTCCCCTGTCTTGCTCAGCTTGTTTTCTTATACAGCTCAGGACCAACTGACCAGGGTTTGGCACTGCCCACAGTTGGTCAGGCTCTCCCACATCAATCATTAATCAAGAAAAGAACCCCACAGACTTGCCTGAAGGTCAATCTGATAGAAGCAATTTTTCTTTTTCTTTTTAATCAACACAGGGTTTCTTTCTGTCATCCTGGCTGTCCTGGAACTCACTCTGTAGATCATTTTGGGCTCGAACTCAGAGGTCCACTTGTCTCTGCCTCTCAAGCTCTGGGATCAAAGGTGTGTGTCACTACTGCCTGTCTGCAAGCGATTCTTTAATTGAGGTTTCCTCTTCCCAAATAACTCTAGTTCAGGTCAAGTTACGTCAAACTAACCAGTGCAAATCTTCTGCATAATTAAACCATTTTATTAAAAAAAAAAAAAAAAAGACAAAAAGCTTTGCACAAACAGTTGAAAACACCGCCACTGAAAACACACAATAGTCTCAGATCTGAGCTGAGATCTCAGGCGATGTCTTCTGGTGTTTCGTGGCATTGGTAGCGTGTGCAGTGTGAAAAGCATTTGTTGTGTGCTCAGAAACAGGACCACAGAAGCCGTGGGCTAGGTGTATGCCTCCACCGCCAAACAGGTTCTATACTTACAGACTTTCCTTCGTAGCCACTGTCACCTGAGAGGTACAGCTCACCCAGATAAGGACGCCCAGCTCACCCTGATAAGGGTGCCCAGCTCATCATCTTTCAGATCACCAAATTAACTCCCCTTGCTTGACTCTAAGGCCACCGTTACCTCCCAAGGGGTGCATGGCTTCCCATGGCCTTCTATTTCAGTCTCCTCTGCATGAGTCAGCTTTCAGAGTCCCATTAACTTTGAGGCAGTAATGGGATCAGATTTCTGAACCTCCCAGGTTGCGCTCTGGACATGGGTACTTTTACACCAAGCTGACAGTTCTCGGAGCTGATCAGGCCTTTCCAGTGTTGCTTTAGGATTTAGCATTCTTCTAGATACAGCAATGTCGCTTAAGGAGACAGCTGAACAAACACACAAGGTCTTATGTATAAAGAGTATTCACCACAGCAGTTCGTATCTTTCCCCCTTTTTCACCCAGAGGCGGTGGTAATTTTGCTTCATAGGCTGTGCCCAGGATTTGAGTGATCTCCAGAGCCTCACCATCCCCAACTCAGGAAGCACCAATGAAAACTGAATCTCTTTCTAGAACTATAAGGGGAAGGGGTCAGTGATGGGGTCCCAGTTGGTTTGGTAATCTGCCACGCACAGAAGTGACTGAAGCTTTGGCTGCAGGTAGTGACCAAGTGATTAGACAGTGTGTCTCTTGCTGGGGACACAGTGGAGTGCTAGCTGCAGGACATCAGGCTGCCTGGGTGACTCAATCCTGGGCTAGGAGGGCTGGTCCTAACTTGTCTTGTTCTAGCCAGAGGTAGCATTGTAAAGGCAAGCTTGCAAGCTGACTTGGAAATCACACAAGGCCAGGAGAGGAGCCACTCACAGACACATGCCTGCAATCTTACCCTGGGGTATGGCAGCTGCACAGTACCCCACTGGTTCCCCTTCTCAGGAAGGGAAAAGGGACCTCCTTACCATCCATTCACTCTCCAGGGTGTCCCAGCTCCATAGTCAGCTCTTGAATTGCCCTGGAGGAAGCAGGCTATCCTTAGTTTGTAAGGATGACTCATCCTGTCAAGGGGACTTTCTTTGTAATGAAGGGGGGGGGGAGAAAAACAACCTGGTACATTCAGCATAGCTCAAAAGATATTAAGGTTTAGTGCTATAATGGGCCAATATGCAGCCATTTAACTAGAAACTGTATAGCTATACAAAAAGTTTATTTAAAAAAGACGAGGAAACTCCGTCTATAATCTTGTCCCAGTTCTGTTAAACCATGGACATGTGATTAGGAACATATGTGTGTGGAGAAACGATTGAATGAGATTCATCTAAATGCTGGCAACAGTTATCTCTGGGTGGAGAGATCTCTGGTGGAAGGCCTTTCAAGCCCCACCATATTACCCAAAGTTTTACAATGAGAGCATGTGCTTTTCATCACTTGAAAAAAAACTGCCTTCATTTTGGACTAATCAACTTCCATTTGCTGTATCTGAACATGCAAAATGCTGGGGTGGAGGACACGACTGAATCCTAGGGAAACCCAGCTGAGGATGGTACCAACTCTCCCTGAGATTAGTAGGGTCGGTGTGCCCGGGGTCAGATGACTTCCATGATAGGCCTTCCTATTTCAAGAGTCAATCCTTAAGACGCCAAATGCTATCTCCATATCAAAACTATTTATAAGAATCATTTCCTTCATGATGAGCCAGGGCTTCTCCTAAACACTTGTGTGTTTAGATGACATCATCCCTGAGATTTCTGCAAAATGACTCCTTCCATTGATGTTATCAGGGCCTTCAGTACTTGAGTTCCTTATGGTGCTTTGTGTTTAAATCATCTCTGAAGAAGCGGTCATTTGTCAAGGTTTAATTGTTTCCATTATCTCCTTCCCCTGGGAACTTTCCAGATGTCACTGGGCAGGATTGTCAAGCAAAGAACATGGAGCATGTGTCCGAGGCTGGCTCTTTGTCCATTTTAGCTGTGTTGCTTGGAGCAGGTGTGTGTGTGAATGAGATTTAATTTCTCTATAACTGGTAAAGAACTCTGGTTAGAGAGGAGAGTACTTTCTTCTTTAGAGAACTCTTACCTAACTGACTGACTGAGCTGATAACTCCCCTTACCGAAAGTCTGCCATGGAGCAACATTTAGAGTCATGTTTGAGCTGGTGAATGTAGCTCAGCCAAGTTAATGCAGAAAACATCATTTTCACCCTTTGGTGAAATGCGCAATCATTCATCCTTTATGTAGATGATATTTTTTCTGTTTTTTTTTTTTTTCTAAAGGCTGATAGAAAGTATGTTGCTATGTTCCAGATTTCTTTAGAAATGTCTACATTCTGTGTCCCAAACAGAAACCCCCTATCTGGAAGCAGAGGGAAGGCTGTGGAAGACATGGCCCATCTACAAACCACAGACAGAGATCTCAGGAGAGATCAGTCTTGCTGCCACCTCCATTTGGACCTGTATGCTTCTAAAACTGTGAGAAGATAGCTTTCTGGTGCTTAAGTAGTAAAAACAGAGGGAAGAGAAGGGTTGCAACAAGATGACCACGTTGCAAAAGAAAAAGAGGGAGGGAGAAAAGAATGTAACTCTCTGACAGAGCCCTTGCTTAACATGCATGTCCCACAGCACTAGGGCTGGAGGAGGGAAAAGTAGTTCAAAAGGACTGCTCTCCCCTGTTAAGACAGTCTTCTACCTGTCTGCCTCCAGACCGGGACTTCCCTTCCTTCCTTCAGACACAAAGTAAAACAGTGTCCTCCACAGAGAGTGATCCCGAGTGTCTAGCACCTTTAAACTAATTCATAATAATATGGATGGATAGATACAGTTGTACAGAATCCTCTTGGCTGCTGAAAAAAAAAAAAACAAAAAGCAAAAATATATATATATATATATATATATTTTTTGAGATAGGGTTTCTCTGTGTAGCCCTGGCTGTCCCGGAACTCACTCTGTAGACCAGGCTGGCCTCAAATTCACAGAGATCCCCCTGACTCTTTCTCCTTCTGCCTCTACCTCCCAAGTGCTGAGACTAAAAGGCGTGCGCCACCTTATTCAGCAAGAAATTTAAAGCACACACACATTTATCCACTGTGGGTTGTACAGAGGTGGAGGTCAGAGGTCAGTCTGTGGGAGAGAGGTCTCTTCTTCCACCATGTGGATCCTAGGGATAGAACTTGACAGGCTCGGTGCAGGCGCCTTAACTCATTCAGCCGTGTTAGTGGCCTTGGTTTTGTTTTTCTGAAAACTCTGACTAATAGAAGGAAGTATGGATTGGGTACATAGCATGGTTGTTGGTACAATGCTTGCACACTCAGGTCCTGAGTTCAGTTCCCAGTACAGCAGGAAATGAAGCACGGTGGTGCATATCGGCTCTTGGGAGGTAGAGGCAGAAGGATCAGACATTCAAGGTCAACCTTGCCTATAGAGTGAGTTCAAGGCCAGCTTGGGCTACCTGAGACCCCGGCTCAAAAATAAAAACAAAAACAGGAGGGGAGGATGAGCAGACGTTAAAGAATAGACAGTCTTAGACACTGGTCAAAAAAAAAAAAATAGATTGGAAGATACTTGAAAGAAATGAGAATGGGTCTGAGATTATACGCTGGTTATGCCTGCTCAGAAGACAGTGTTCCTAATGGAGATGAGGGAGTCAGGAAGAGAAGGTGTGAGAAAGAGTGTGTCTGGAGGGTTGGAAAGCTGTCAATCCACAGACGGCTTCCTGCAGTGCTATGGTGTGTGTGTGCCACCCACAATTCACATGTTGAGCCTCTACCCTCCAGCGGGGTGCAATGGTTCATGCCTGTGATCTCTGCACAGGAGGCAGAGGCAGGAAGAGTGGTGCAAGTTGCAGGCCAGGCAAGGCTACATAGTGAGATCCCCACCTCAAGAACACCAAAAAGGGAGCTGAAGAGAAGGCTGAGTGGTTTAAAGAGTGTGTGCACTGTTCTTACAGAGTTCGGTTCCCAACACCCTTGTTGGGAGGCTCGCATGTTCTTGTATGTAATTCCAGTTCCAGAGGATCCAATACCCTTTTCTGGACTCACATATGCACATACCCACACTGAGAGACACACACGTATGCATAATTAAAAACACGAAACAACCCAAAGGTAAATTCTAGCCTCCAAGGTGATGGTATGAGAGTTGGAGTTAGTGTGTTATGAGTTGGGAGTATACGCAAAGCCTCTAAGAGCCCTCAAGAGACAGACTCTCCACCACATGAGCTCACGGTAAGGATGCTGTCATCGCTGTCAGTGAACCAGGAAGTGCTCTTCACCAGAGAAAGACCTGAGCACACTCTGACCTTAGACTTGCCAGCTTCCAGAACGACAAGAAATAAATTTACAGTTAATGAGCAGCCTAGTTTCATTATAGCAGACTGGATAGAATGGGATATGAAGGGAACTAAGGACTTACTCCTGGAAAATAGACCAACCCTCAGCGTCAGGAGGCTGAGACAGGAAGATCTTGAGTTCAAGGTCAGCCTAGAGTATACAGAGACAGCCTTTCTTTTTTTGTGTGTGTGTGTGTGTGTGTGTGTGTGTGTGTGTGTGTGTGTATATGTGTGTGTGTGTGTGTGTGTGTGTGTATGTGTGTGTGTGTGTGTGTGTGTGTGTGTGTGTGTGTGACAAAGTCTTACTATGAAGCTCTGGCTGTCCTGGCACTTTCTGTGTAGACTACAGTGTAGGCTAGCTTTGAACTCACAGAGATCAGTTTTTCTCTGCCTCCTGAGTACTGGAATTAAAGGCATGCACGACCATACTGGCCCAAAAACAAATGATACCTTAGAAATATTTATATTTGTCTGTCTGTCTCTCTGTGTGCACGGGTGAATAAGTGCTGCCAATGAGGCCAGAAGAAGGCATTGAGTCCTTGCAGCTAGAGTTACATGTGGCTGTGAACTCGGGGTTCTCTGCAAGGGTACCGAGTGCTTTTAACCACTGAGCCATCTCTCTAGCACTGTAATATTAAAAAAAAAAAAAAAAAGCCAAGTACAGTGATGTATGTCTATAAACTAGAACTTGGGAGGCTCAGGCAGGAGAATTACTACAAGTTTCAGGCCAACAGGGGATATATATCCTATCTCAGAAAACAAAACAAAACAACAACAACAAAAACCAAGGCAAGAGAAAACAGGTTTAATCACAGTCATCTCTCACAATAGGTGGAATCAAAATAATGTAGATAATTTCAAAGATCTTTGCCAGCTTTGAATCTTCTGTGGTTAGAGAGTTTGGGGATTATGGTAGGGTATTTCTTAGCTCTGTTTCTAACTCTCTCTCTCTCTCTCCCTCTCTCTCTCCCTCTCTCTCTCTCTCTCTCTCTCTCTCTCTCTTTAAATGACGTTTCCCAGGCTAACTCCAAACTCTTCTGTACAGTGACAACAGGGATGTGCTACCATACCCCAGCTCCAAAAGCTCTTAAAGTTGCCACAGTACCTAAACATTGCAATATAAATATGTTTTTTTAAGATTTTGTTTTTGGTTTTGGTTTTGGTTTTTAGTTTTTTGAGACAGGGTTTCCTGTGTAGCCTTGGCTGTCCTGGACTTGCTCTGTAGACCATGCCGGGTTCAAAGTCAAAGAGATCTGCCTGTTTCTGCCTCCCCAAGTGCTGGGATAAAGGAATGTGCCATCATACCTGGCTCAGAACTGTATTTTCAACAGTGCCTCAGAGGCCTGTAAATCCTCTTAGATGTTTCTTTGTTTTATCTGAGGCAGCCATTTCTTTTTCTTGGAAAGAAAAAAAAAATGGCTGTACCTCTTTTGTTTGTTTTGTTTTGTTTGTTTGTTTGTTTGTTTGTTTGTTTGTTTTGAGACAGGGTTTCTCTGTGTAGCTCTGGCTGTCCTGGAACTCACTCTATTGACCAAACTGGCCTGAAACTCAGATATTCGAATGCTTCTGCAAAAATGACTGTATCTTGAGAGAAGTGTAGGATTAGGAAATCTTCAAAGGGATTTATCGTTTCAATAGAGGTGTTTCTGGGGGAGAACAGGAGGAGGTTGGTATATTTTTATGTTGCTGCAGTTGGAGAAGAGAGAGAATGGTTTCAAATTGTGGTAGATGAGCCAGGCATAGTAGTGCAGGCCTTTGATCCCAGAGCTGGAAAGGCAGAGGCAGGAAGCTCTCTTTGAGTTCAAGGCCAGCCTGGTCTACAAAGTGAGTCCAGGACAGCCAAGGCTACCCAGAGAACCCCTGTCTCAAAAAAGTAAATAATTAAAACAATAACTAACAAACAAAAACAAAGTGTGGAGGAGAGCAATGTCAGATTCTGAGGAAATATAGAGTATTGACTGCTTTGTATGGTCAAGAAAATTTTTTTCTTTTCTTGATTTTTGCATGTGCTCCCAACAGCACGGGGTTTTCACTCTTAGTACCTGGCCCAGGGGACTCACCTCTATGATGAACACTCAAGATCAGACAACGAGCCAGGATGGTTGTGGCTCATGTCTGTAATCTCTGTAGTTGGCAGGCTGAAGCAGAAGGATGGCTGGAAAGAATTCAAGATCAGCGTAGGTTACCTTGTGAGTTCTAGGGCAGCCTGGGCTATCTAAAATATTTAGAACCTATCTAAAAATAAATAAACAAACAGAAGAAAAAGGCCATAGGAAGCTGAGTGTGAGGATAAGACAGGGACTTAATGAAATGTAACACAAGGACTCTAGGACATAAAAAGCTGCCAGAAGGCAGGATAGAGGCTGGGACAAGAGCTCTCTGTGGAGTTTACCGTACAGATGCCGGCTGACTTAGAACTCACAGAGAGTTCTGATGGCAGCCTCTGCCTCCTGAATGTTGGGGTTAAATGTGTGTGCCACAATGCCCGGCTACTTCTTTTGTTTTAAGGCACCAGATTTGAAGTCATAGAAATGAGCACAGTGTCCCCAGATGAAAAGCTCCTTCCTCTAGGCAGCCCGTCATTACACCTGAGGATTAGAAGCTGGAGCTGCTCACGATAGCCAGACCAAGATACCGACGACCAATAGAGGTTTCGTCAGCTTCTTCATACTCCTGTGGAAAGTTTCGATAAACCAGAAGACAGAAACAACTCATTCGTATGGCCTTACATAATTCTAAAACCAGAAGTCCAGTCAGTCTCATTTTGGCCAAGATCAAAGCGGCAACAGGATACGGAGTTCAGCCTCAGGAGGATAATCCATTCCTTGCCTCTTTCAGCTCTGGTGGCTGCCGACTTTCCTTGGCTTGTGACCACACCATAACTATTGTTAAGCCAGCACCTTCAGATCTCTCTCTACACCTCATATTGCCTTCTCTCCACACACCCAGTCACCTTTTGTCTCTCTCTCTCTCTTATAGGGATGTATGTGACTACCTTTAAAGCCTCCTTGCACAATGCAGGATACACTGTAATCATGCTGGAAGTAATGGCTCACACCTGTAACGCCGGTACTTGGAAGGCAGAGGTAGGGGGATGGCCGCAAGCCTGGGGCCAGCCTGGTCTATTTAGTATTCCAGAATGGCCAGATGTATTAGTTAGTTTTCTGTTGTTGTGACAAAACGCCACCATCAAGAAAACTTGTGAGAGAAAGCATTTAATCTGGGGCTCCTGTTTCCAGGAGAGTTAGAGTCTGTGACCATTATGGCAGGAAGCATGGTAGCAGGCAGACATAGCCCTGGAGCAGTAGCTTGAGTGAGAGTTTACATATGATCCACAATCATGAGAGAGAGAGAGAGAGAGAGAGAGAGAGAGAGAGAGAGAGAAAGTATCTTTAATTATACCTGCAAACTTTTTTCCCTAAAGGAAACATGTCCAATCTGTGGCCCACAGCCAAGGATAGCCATGCATGTTGCCCAACTACGAATTATAAACTTTAAAATTATGAGGTTTCTTTTCAGTGTGTGATTATTTTGTGTGTGTACAGCTCTCCAATGTGACTCCATAGAGCATGTGTGGCAGTCAGAGGACAACTTTTGGATTCTTTCCTTCTGCCACGGGTTCCAGGGTCACTGGTACACAGCAAGGGCCTTTGGCCTCTGAGTCTCAGCAGCCGGAGACTGGTGTTCATCCCCTTTGTAAACAGAAAGGCCAAATGGACCCTGCGTGGTGACACAGGCCTCCCTGCGAGAGGCGGGGCTTTCCACTTTGGCCTGCTGGCTGCCAGCTGGACCGCCTCTGCAGTTTATTCCGCTGACCCACAGGACAGGACACCTGGAAGCCAAACATTTCTCCTTCTCATCACCTCCCGCACTCCCTGCCGGGAGCTTTCCTGCTGTGCTTGCACTCCGGATGGAATGGTGCAGCTGGGACATGAGCGATATCTGGAGCCAGGACCTAAAAGCTTGGGCAAGCCAGTGGACAAAATGTAAAAGAGTCTGGTAAACACACAGGTCCAGACCTGCCCCATTAGGCAGGAAATGTTACCTAGAATGTCCTCTCTTCCCCCGCAGAAGGTAAAAGGGCAGGAGCCACCTTAGGCAGCTGTGACTCTGTGCCAGATGTAACTTTGCAGCTGAGACAGGCTGCTTCAGGGCATTTAAGACATTGGAGAATGAAGGGACTTTTAATTTGGGAGAACAAGGGCCTTGGTATCTATGGTGCAGCTTCTGCTCTTTTTGCACAGCACCTGGACAAGCCTCGACCTTCTTATCCATAGTTCCCTTGTCTGTAGGTTATAAAGCTTGTCTGTCAGCAGTAGTGGGGCCTTAGCTGGAGGGATAACTCCATAATTCCGTGCAGCTACCTGCAGTAAACTGAACAGTTCTCGTCAGAGATCTCTGACGAGGAAGACAGGATTCTTGACAGAAGAGAATTTTCGGATGAATCAGTTTGAAGCAGAACTGGAGTTTATTAAGAAGAGCTATTTTCAAAATGTGTGTGTGTGTGTGTGTGTGTGTGTGTGATGTATATTCTTGTGCGTATGTGTGGTATGTGTATAAAGTAGGGGTTTTGGCACCAGGACATGACTGCTCCAAGGTTTGCTTGAGAAGGTTTTTAATTGTGGCTACAAGAAGGACTATAGCCAGTGGCATCTGAAAGAATCCAGAGCAGGGAGAGAAACTAGTAGCTTAAACATGGCCATGAGAGAAGGGGCTGGGGGGAGAGCGAGAGAAAGAGAAAGTCAAAAAGGTGCATGGCTGAAATGGCAGGGTTATATAGGAATGAGAAGCTGGAGGAAGGGAAGCCCGCGAGCTAGAAAAGTTTAACGTAGGGGACAGGGTGAGAAGAGCTGAGAGGAGCCACAGGTATCCAGTGAGCCTAAGGCCCAGTGTGCTTTGGTATGTTAACAAACACAACAGTTAGCCATCTGTCCTGAGTTTCTTTTGGATCTGACAGTATGTGTTTGCTTGTGGGAGAGGGGGTGGGAGAGGGACGGAGGCAGAGAGCGTGGGCCTGGATAGAAGCCAGAAGTCAATGCAAGGTGTTTTTCTTAATTGCTCTCCATCTCTTTTTTGAGACAGGGTCTCTCATTGACCCTGGCATTCACCAGTCAACAAGGCTAGCTAGCCAATAAGCTATATGGACCTACTTGTCTGTGCATCCTGCTGGTCCTGGAGTTACAAGTGTGTGCCCCTGTGCCAGGCTTTGACTTGGTACTGAGGATCTGAATTTAGGTCCTTCAGTCCTTTACTGACTGAGCCGGATTCCCAGCCCCAGAAGGAGACTTTTTTTCTTCTTCTTCTCTTTTTTTCTTTTTTTTTCCTTCTCTCTTTCATTTTTCTTTTTTTAGGTTTTTCAAGACAGGTTTTCTCTGGGTGTCCCTGGCTACCTTGAACTTGTCCTGTAGACCAAGCTGGCCTAGAACTCAGCTATCTGCCTGTCTCTGCCTCTCCAGCACTAGTATTAAAGACAAGCACTACCATGTCCAGCCAGAAAGAATATTTTAATGTATTTTTAAATAAGGCGATTACCAGAAAGGTATTAAGGAAAGAAGGAGAAAGCATGGATATGAGCTTTCCAGGATCACCACAACCCAGTGTCCTTACAATAGCCGTATATACACATTTGGTGGCTCCTGAAATTACATCTTTAAAGTTTGCTAAGGGGCTGGAGAGATGGCAGCATTTGCTTCTCCTGCAGAGGACCCAGGTTTCATTCCTAGCACCCACATCAGGTAGCCCACAACCACCTGTAACTCCAGTTCTGGGGTACCTGACACCCTCTGGCCTCCACGGGGACCTGCGTGCACATGTTATACATGAACTCACACACATAGACATAACTTTATGTGTGGTGGAACATACATTTACTCCCAGCACTTGGGATGCAAAGAAGGCAAATAAGTTTTTTTTTTTAAATAATTTATCTATTTTTATTTTATGTGCATTGGTATTTTGCCTGCACGTATGTCTGGGTGAGGATGTCAGATCTTGGAGTTACAGATTGTTGTGAGGGTGCCATGTAGGTGCTGGGAAATGAACTCGGGTACTTTGGAAGAGCAGTCAGTGCTTTTAACCACTGGGCCATCTCTCCAGCTCCCAAGCAGATATAAGTTTGAGGCCAGCCAGGTCTATGTACTGAGCTCCCTGCCACTCAAGATCACATAGTGAGACCCTATCTCAGTCAATCAATCAATCAAACAACAAACAAAAATAATTTGGGTTTGGTATGGTGGGCATATGCCTGTAATCTCAGCAACCAAGAGGTAGAAGCAGAAGCAGACAGAATTCTGTGAGTTCAAGACCTGTGTGATCTACATACTGAGACCATGTCTCAACAAACAAACAAAATTGCTGAGAATTTTAATAATTAATTATCAACTCTTAAAGGGAGAGCTTATTTTCCAAGAATCACTTTTTTTTTTTTTTTTAAATGGAGTCTTATTATGTAGCCCTAGCTGTCAAGAACTCACTATGTAGACCAGGCTAGGTTAGCCTTGAATTCACAGAAATTTGTTTGCTTCTGCCTCCTGAGTACTGGATTAAAGGTGTGTGCCACTTATGCTCAGTGAGAATCACCCTCTCTTGGACAGTCCCAGTAATTGTCAAATGAGGCAATTATTTTTGTTTGTTTGTTTCTTTCTTTGTTTAATTGTCATTATTGTTTTCGACAAAGAGTTCTTTTTTTAAACCTGGCAGACCTGGTTGTTCTAGAACTTGCTATATAGACCAGTCTGGCTTCTAACTCTGAGATCCACCTGCCTCTGCCTCCCAAGTGCTGGCTGGGATTAAGGGAATGTGCCAACTATGTTTAGCAGGGACGAAGAGCTCTCAACTGAATTCTGTCAGAGGAACAACTGGTGAGAAATGACCAACAAAAGTCACCTCTTCCGAGACAATCTGCTCCTCACAGAAAGAACCAAGTGTCCTGGGAGAAACCGGTCAGAGCCGGGGAATGGTAAACATGTCAGGATTAGTCAGGCTTGCCCTGCTTCCTAGCACGGGAAAGCCTGCTGCTGACAGACACGACCTTGGCTCAGTTGCTCCTTGCCAACAGTAGGATTCTTCCTCTTCCTATATATATGCAGAGACTGCAGGGCAGTTGGTCCAAAGTTAGCGCATAGCAGAAACAGGATTCACACACTGTGGTAGCAATGGGGAGGGCTGGAGTTGAACAGGACTGGAGAGCGGTTAGGAGACTGTGGTGACCACAGCGCAGGCTCAGGGGTAGCAGGATCACCACTTGCCGCCGAGCTTTGCTACACAAGTGTGCTCTGCAGAACTGCAGCCTGGGTGTCACCTTGAGCTTGTCAGAAATGCAACCTTCAGAGCCTCTCCCAGACTACTGTAAAAGAACTCAGCCAGGCGTGGTGGTGCACACCTTTAATCCCAGCACTCAGGGAGGCAGAGGCAGGCAGATCTCTGAGTTTGAGGCCAGCCTGGACTACCAAGAGAGTCCAGGACAGCCAAGGCTACACAGAGAAATCCTGTCTAGAAAAAAACAAAAACAGGAGACTCTCATTACTCTAAAGTACATTAAAGTCTGGCAAGTGTTGATAGAACTCACTGGGATTTTCATTTGTCTTTAATCACAGATCCTTCTTAGACTCAGAGGAAAGTAGAGAATGTGGCAGGGGAGGGGAAAATGTGTGTATGGTACCAACATAGAAAAAATTGGAGGGGATCCAGAGAAGACCATCAGGACCACAGCTGGGTCTAAAGGAATGCCCAACTCTTGGTTAATTAGCAGTTTAATTGGGGAAGGGATGGTAAGGAGTGGGCAGTTTAAGAAAATGTCAAGCCTGAAACACAGGCTGTTATTTTAGATGTCTGTGCAGAACCCAGACAAGGCTCAGTCATGGTCATTGCTGTGAGTGGGTATAGACTCTGTTCCCATATTTCCCTCACCGCCTCAGCATTGTTCTCCCAAACCCCCGGTGATCTGAAGCAGATACCCTGGAGAGACAAAAAACGGGGCCCACCCTTGCTTCCTTGGGCAGGACAGAAGCTGCCTGTGTTTTTTTCTTTAGTCTCAGAAAAGCCAAAATTAGCCTCCCTGTTGTTTCTTTTCTCAGGAGCCTCTAAATTGTATCTCAGGAAAGGATTATTGTGCTCTGGGGACCCTATCTTATCGTGGGGTGTGGTGATGGGGGGGGGATGAGTGAGAGGAAAATGGTCTTTGACAAATTGGTTCAATTCGGACAATCACATGACTTCCTAGCACATGCTTGCCCACCCCAGCTTTAGTAAAGCCATTGTGTCAATTCCCAAATATTTAGCCAAGTGGGAGGCATGAGAGAGCTGGGGTAGCAAGGAGGTTTGAAGCACCATCATGCGGGTGACCTCTTTTCTGTTTTGGAGAGTCAGTGGTGACACCGGGGAGGCTCTGGCTCCTGGGACTTGTGTTATCACTTGTATACCACTAACTTTGAAGGACTGGGAAGCACAGTCTCTCAGGAGTACTTGCCACCTTTTGTTAGGGAGGGAGGTTCTGTCTGGGGTGAAGGCCAGTCCCTTGCTGACCCCCCTCTGTGGAGAGGGCAATCTCACAGCAAAAAGTGCTCAGGAGACAAAAACACGCACGGTGAGCCAGAGAACACAATGTGACCTGAGTTGTCAGAGCTGAAGGCTTCACACAAAGAATTCAAGGCATGACCAGGCATTTGCCCTTATACAATCTTCAAACACTCCCAGGTCTGCTGCGAGAGAGCGTGAGCTCCTGCTGACCTCAATCAGCCTTGCTTAGCATGCTGTCAGGAGACCTTTCGGGGGACAAGCCTGGGGGTGGGCAGCAACATGTGAGAACGGATGTTATCGATGGGGAACACTTTTCCCCTCTGCTCATGCGGTCATCTGTCTGATATGCCTGTGGGTGGAGGTGGGCAGGAGGGAAGGGAGTGTCCAGAAAAGAGCCATGAGGTCATCGGAGCACCAGGCTTTCCTCACTGACCACTGGCCACAATTGTCTTCCTGGCTTCCATTCCCAGGGGCTTTGCCTCCGCTCCCACAGATGCTGGGATTCCCGATTTGGATACACACATTTTCTTCCATCTCCAACTATGACCTGACAGCCAGACAGGCAATAGATTATTTGTCAAGAGATTTGAGATTTATCTGAAAGCTTCACTTGTTCCTCACTTTGCTGACAGCTCTGACGCATTGGGCCGTATCTGAGAGCTATTCCTGCCACATAACCCGCTAGCTGGGTGCCACATGTAACCAGCCCTCCACCCACCTCGACCAAGACCTCTCTACTTCTCTGTGACTTCTTACTAGGAATTGGGGTTTTCTTCATTGCCCCCCACCCCCATATCACTGAATCAGTGTTACTGGTGTGAGCATGACACCATCAGAGAGCCCAGGGAATGAGGGCTAGTTTTTTGAGATAGGGTTACTCTGTGTAGCCTTAGCTGTCCTTAACTGGCTTTTGAAACCAGGCTGGCCTCACACTGACAAAGACCCTCCTGCCTCTGCCTCCCGGAGTGCTGGAATTACAGGAGTGTGCCACCGCCGCGCCCAGCATTAGCTCCAGTCTTTAATTTAGTTTCTCCGTGGACCACAGTGTTAATTAAGCACACAGTCTCCCGTCTCTACAGATGACCCTCAATAACCAACAAGGCTCGGTTTTCCTGACACACTGATCCTTTTTCTTAGCTGCATAGAGGTTTTTTTTGCTAGGTTTTGAACAACCACACATCATATGATTTCCAAGCAGAGATTAGGCACGTGGAAGATTTTTCTCCTTCCTTAAGGAAGCAAACAAACGTCTTAGAGTCCCAGGGGATAGGTGTTGGTAGTCTTGAAGGGGTACCCCTTAAGACCAGTAGTTCTTAACCTTTGGGTCTCCATTCCTTTGTGGGGAGGGGTCAAACCTTTTCACAAGGGTCACCTAAGACAGTTGGAAGACTCGATTCACAATAGTAGCAAAATTACAGCTCTGAAGTAACAACGGAAATAGTTTTATGGTGGAGGGGTCACCGAACCATGAGGAACTGCATCAAGTAGTTGGCAGCATTAGGAAGGTTGAGAACCAGGGCAGGGCTACAGAGGATAATAGGAGCCACTTTGTCCAGCCTTCTGAACGGAAGTCAGAACTGACCGGTCATTTTCCTTAACAGAACAATCTCACTGTCTGAGAAAATGGATGTCTTTCCACCCTAATACTCCACAGTCATCAAAGAAAAACCAGAGCCCCTGACATAGACCTCTGTGGAGGAGAGCGTGGAGGGAGGAGGTGGCTAGGGAACTAAGCAGGGCTTGAACTAGGTCTGGTCTGGAACCATGGTGCACTGGGAAGAGCCTCTGCAGGTGAACTCCTGTGTCACTCAAACAGGAGTTCCCTTAGCCAAGGTCAGCAGAGGCGGAAGCTGTCCTGACGTCCCGTAATAAATAGCCCTTAACTGAAGACACACTAGGACTAGTGTCCGAGAGTGACACCAGGAGGCAGTAAGTAGTCACAGCAGAGGCAACAAGTACTATTTCTTGGTCTCTTAGTATTTATACTTACTCTGTCCTGCTTTGTTCTATGTGCCTTCTTGTTTTTTGTATTTATTTACTGATGAATTGTGTTTAGATGTGTACACTTATTTGTCAATATATATACCTTATATAGCTTTTAGATCCATTTACTAGAAATATTTGTGTGTAGACTTGCTACAGAGAAGCCTGGCCTTGAACCCCTGACCCTCCTGCCTCCACCTCCCGAGTGCTAGGATTATGGGCATACACCACCACACTGGCAAACATGCAGTCTCTAGTTTGGAGCTAGGAAAGCAAATCCGAATATTTCTAACCCCGAAAATTTGCAAAAGCTGAAACACAGTTATGGGGGACCAAACCCAGCCGCTAGATCAGAATACATGAAGGGTGGGGCCAGGACACCTGAATGAAAGCCAAACCAAGAACAAGCCAGAGGCAATTCCTGTGCATAGCCAGGGTGGAAGACTGTTGCTTTAATTTAGACATGCTCACAACTCACAACGAACAGGCGGCCCTATTTCCAGGAACTGTCTAGTTTCTAAATCCTCTTGCTTAGAGAAAAGCTTCTGGAAGAGCACGGCTGAAACTACCTTTCTGTAGTAAAGGTAATCATACTCATACATGTGCAAGACATGTATGCATGCATGTACTCTGAGCTCTTGACCTTCCTTTTGCCATCTCTACTTGGGAGATCGTGATCTGCTCTGCAAAGGACAGACTCAAAGGTCCTGACCCTGCTCTAGCTTTCTACCTCCCATCCTCTCTCCTGGGCACTGTGCACTCCTCTCCAGACAACACAGGCCAGGGCGGGTGTCATTTATGCTTCTCCCAGACCCAGCAGGACGGCCTGGACACACTAACCCTAAGGAAGTGTTACCTGAATGAACACAAAGAAAGGGAAATCCAGAGAAGATGAAGGGATGAGTAAGGCAAAGGGGACAGGAATGTGACCCCATTCATAGGCTAGCTAGTGAACGTTAACGCAGCCCCTTGAGAGAAAGGGACCTTTGTTACAGCTGTGAGGAGGGAGCACTGGCCTATCTCCCAGGAACTGTGAGTACAGAGAGAGGTGAAATTACGGCTTCACTAACATTCCTCTCGTCTCACAACCCTGCGTGATATTAATTATCTCATTTTTCAGCTGAGGAAACTAAGGAAGGTAAAGGAGCCTGGGCGTAGCTCACGGGTAGGGCCCTGGCCAAATGTCCACAAGGCAGCTAGCTATGTTTCTGTTCAGTGGGATCTGCTCTGCCTCCCTGATTCGGCCAGTAAGGCCAACATCTCAGTCTGATGGTTATTCTTCACTGTGAGCTTGACTGGGTTTAGAATCGCTGTGGCAACACGCGTCAGGGAGAGTCTGTGGGGGTGTTTCTGGAAAGGTGTAACTCAGGAGGGGGAGCCCTGCCATAAAGGTGGTTGGCTCCATCCCCGTGGGCTGGAGACCTGAACTAAACAAAAAGGAGAAAGTGAGCTGAGCCCAGCATTTAATCCTCTGGGCCTCCTGGCTGTGGGTGGAATGTGGACAATTGCCACTCGCTCCTGCGGCCATGCCTGCCTTGCCAGGATGAGTTGTATCCCTTCAAATTGTTAGCCCACAGACCCCCTTCCTCCTTCAGGTTTCTTGGGTATTTGTTTCTTATTGGGTATTTGGTCAGAGTGACTGAGAAAAGTAGCTGATCTAGTCCAGACCTAGCCCTTGCCTTCCATCTCCTCTGGTAGCTTCCAGAACTGGCTCCACTTGGACACTGACAATAGGCGATTGCCTGCAGGGAACTGTTTCCTGCCTAAGGCTCTGCGAGCATGGTGTCTCTCTCTGCCGCTCTTACCACATACCTCAGAGACTCCTCAGGCCCGCCTGCTCCCAATTCTAACCGTGCGTACAGCTGGATAACAACAACCTGCTCGTGCATTAAAAGACAGCCAGGTGGGTTTGAAGGAGCAGCAGAACTGTTCCTAAGAATGGGAAAACCTGGACAAATGAAATCCTTTGTGCTGTGAGGCAGCTGAGTTCTCCTTGTGATGTTTTGGAGTTTAAAGTGCTCTTTCACTGCTTGTTAGGACTCTTTGAGTTTCCTAGCTGGCAGAAGAGGTGGACATGTACGTGAGATTACTAATGACAGCCAGGCCCAGTGGCTCACACCTATAATCTCAGGAATAGAGAGGCTGAGACAGGAGGATCAGGAGTACAAGACCAGCCTGGGCTACACAGTAAGTTTCAAGTCAGCCTTGACGATACAGTAAGATTCTGTCTCAAAAGCAAGAAAGAAAGAGAGAGAAAGGAAGGAAGAAAAGAAGATCAGAGTCTTACAACTGGTGAGTAGTAGAAGTCAGGACTTGCCTTCTGGGCCTAAGGTCAATGACTCTGTCTTAAGTGTAGCAGGCCAGAGCCAGGTGGAGAGCCCCCCCCCCCCCCGCCCCGTCCTGACCCACCAGACAATCACATGCCTCAGTCAGGCCTGGTGTTCTGCTGGGGTTGGAAGCTGTCCCTCATAGCTCTGTGTTTTATTGTATGTTATCTTATCTCAATAGGAAAAGGCAATTCAGGGAGAGAATTTCCTTGTCTGGACGCTCCAGGCTTTCCGTTTGTCCTGTTTCCCTAGCCCAGGCCATCCTCATTACTCATAGCTACAGAGGCACCTTATCCGACTCTTATCAGGCACTCCATCTAAGTCATAGGGCCTGCTGTTCTCTCAGGGCCAGACAAACTGGAATCTGCCTACCCAATCCGGCCTAACAGTACCAAGTTGCTTGGCATCCAGCCACATGTGGAAAGCCGCTAACAAGTGGCTCCTGGGCATCTAGCTCTTTTCTCATGGAGCCTGAGGACGTTAGGGCCTTGCTGGCAGGTGTAGCTGATGTCCCAGAGAGCCTTCTCAGACAGAACTAGCACTGAAATTCTTTCTTTAAATCTTTACTTTCCCCAGCAGCTTCCTCTGAAAAAGTCAGTCCATAAAAAGCCAAGTGTGGTGGCACATGCCTTCAATCCTGGCACTGGGGAGACAGAGGCAGGCATGCATCTCTGTGAGTTTGAGGCCAGCCTGGTCAATGTGGTGTGTTCCAGGACAGCTAGGGCTATGTAGAGAGAGACCCTGTCTCAAAAAGCAAAACAAGCAAACAAACACAAAAAAAAATAAAATAGAATGTTGTTTTTTTTTTGTTGTTTTTTTTTTTTTTTCTCTTTTCTGATTCCCCTCTCATTCCTCTCCCTCCCGCTGTGTTTTTTACTAGCAACTCCCCTGTTTTTATCCAGGGGCTTTTTCTTGCTGGTCCCTCTCCCCCACCATTTGGGACTAGTTTCTATTTGATCTTCTGTTATCTTTCTTGGGTCTTATGAGACATGATTATCAAAGAGTGTCTGCTTGAGCCCAGGGGCTTCTCTTGAAATAGAAAAGAAGGTATTTGTAACATAAACTTTGAAGAACAGGGAATTTTATTAGGAGATAATTTCTGGCAAGGGTGGGTGGAATCCAGGGCAGCACATAAGCTAGGTTATACCCCCAGCCTGGGGAGATACTTATTTTAATTAGGATGTGTTTAGGTGTTCCCACAGCCTAGAACCACAACTACAAGAATCCATGATCGTAACTGCTGGTGCTGCTGCATGTGTTCGACTGTGTTCAACTTCTGTTCCTTGAAATTGGATTGAGTAGTTTGTACTTTTTGTTTTAATTTTATTTTAAAAACTTTAAAGACTTGGGGTGTTGACACACACCTTTAATCCCAGCACTCGGGAGGCAGCGGCAGGAGAATCTCTGTCAGTTGGAGGCCAACCTGATTTACAAAGTAAGTTCAGGACAGCTAAGGCCGCACAGGGAAACCCTGTCTCGAAAGACCAAATAAATAAACAAATAAATAACAAAACAAACAGACAAAAACAAGAAAGCCCACTTTGTTTATTTTGATTTTATGTGTATGAGCATTCTGTTTGCAAGTATGTCAATGTACGCATTCATTGCCCACAAGAGGACATTAGACTGTCCTGGAAATGGAATTAGAGTTGTGAGTGGCCATATGTGGACCAGAAAGTGAACCTGGGTCCTCTGTAAGAATAGTCAGTGCTCTTAAGCACTGTTTTTTTGTTTGTTTGTTTGTTTTTTGTTTTTTGTTTTTTTTTTTTACCATGGGGAGTTCAATTAATAAAATTAAACATAGAGATTCATGTTATGAGAATAGATAATCCACTCAGATACAAGTCCAAATGATTTCAAGGTAATTTAGGTGCGCTCTTCAGTTATAGCTCTCTCTCTCTCTCTTTTTTTTTTATGCACTCTCACTATATAACTCTGGCTGGACTAGAACTCACCATTCAGACCAGACTAGCCTCATACTCATAGAGATCCACCTGCCTCTGCCTCCTGAGAGTTTGGATTAAAGGCGTGTGACACCACACCTGGCACACTTTATTTTTTTTATTTTTTTAGGTTTAATGCAAAATATCATGTCTTCACTAAAGTAGAATTCTCAATCTTCCCCAATAGGTAAATTTGTGTCCTACCCTGAAGTGCTAAGGGCTGAACCGGGGCTTCATTCCAAATAGCTTGGAAGTGTTTATCTGGTGATGTGTGGTGGTTCACTCCTGTAATCCAAAAACTCAGGTGACTTGAGACAGAAGGAGTGACTTCCAAGCTAGCCTGGCTGACATAGTGAGCCGTGACTAGGTTAAGGCTATTTAACAAGGTCCCGTGGCACAAACAAACAAACAAACAAACAAAGGAACAAGCAAAAACATCCTGCGAATACAATGTTTCTCGGTGTTCTGAGACTGCCTGTAAGAAAATCATTTGAGAAGCTAGAATCGCACAGCTCTGTCCAAACCTAAGAAATCATCCGGGAGGAGCTTAAGAGCCTATATCCGACTATCAAAACTTTTTTTGGGGGGAGGGGGAATACACATTCAATAAGATGTGCTAACTATGTGCTAACTTGAGGACCTGAGGAATGGCTCTTTCTATGTGCAGCCAGGCAGACTTGGAAAGCAGGGTGGTGACAAGTGACTATGAGCTTTTGTTTTGGGTATAGCATTAGAGGATTCCTGAGCTTGCACTGAAGGCTCAAAGTGCTGGATGCTTGCAGGACAAGAAGGTTGGAGGGAACCGTCAAGCACAGGGAAGAGCAGCAGAAGTTGTAAGGATGTTCCAAAGGCTGATGGTAGTCAGAGGGCGCTCAGGTCCTCGTGGCCTGGGAACTCAGGTGCTGAGGAATCACCAGGAGGTCCAAGTAGGAAGCCTCCATAGCGACTCTGGATGCTGAGCAGGTTGTTTCCATTTTTTGGTCTGCCAGTGCCCCTGTGTAATTACTGTGTGCTTAATTACTTAGCCTGTGCTTAAGGGAAGCTGGGGATAACCTAGCTAGGAAACTGAATCTTGGCACTTGTAGCTGGAAAGCAGGTTGAGGGCTGGGGATGAAGCTAGGTACAAGAGTGGAGACCATGCTGTGTCCTGCTCTAGGTCACTCCATGGTGTGAGAAACAGCAGCTTTCAGACTGTGCCTTGCCTTGTGCAACTCCGTTTTTCAAGCATCATTTGTGCTCAGGGTCCAGAGGAAGCTGCACAAACCACTCAGACACGATTCTCAGTAAGACATGGGTGGTTTATTGAACTCATAGTCCATGATCCCAACACTGATCATGATCAGGGACACAGAGTGGACACAGGTGCCAAACTGTGACATTAAGTGTTTTTCAGAGTTAGCGTGTAAAGGTAAGCACTGCAATTAGTTCATGGTGAGTCTGGGCAGGAACAGGAGAGTGTAACAGGGTAGTTGCTTCTGACTCAAGTTATTTTTGTTAGTTAGACAAAGCAGTTCTGGCTGACATTTGATTTGATTGGTACCAAGTGGAGTTTATAGTTAGGGCCAGCTTCGCTTATGGTTGGGGAAATCCTGGGAGTAGCAAGGCCACAGAGTCTGCTGAACATAAGCATAGTTTTTGGTCAACCTGACCTTTCGTATGGAGCTTTCCCCTAGATCAGCAACATGCTGAGATATTATGGCTGATAGGCCTGAAGTAGAAACAGCTATAGTTATGCTACCCACCAGGAGCAGGCCTCAACAATTCAGCTCGATTCTGAGTGCACAGGCAGAGACAGGGTGACTGTACCTTGTTGTACCCATAAGGCACATACTTAACAAGAACTTATGCCTAAAAGTAAAAATGCACCACTTACAAATTTTCAAAGTAAATTGGGAACATAAGATCACGTGGGTGTGATTAAATCTTTGTCAGTAAAACCAGGCCCAATAACTTTTAAAACACACAATGATCCCCCTACTAGGACACACACACACACACACACACACACACACACACACACACACACACACGATTTCTCTGCCCTCGAACTCATCAGCCTCTGCCTCCTGAGTGCTGGGATTAAAGGCATGCACTACCCAGCTGCCACCCACTTCTCTGCTGTCCCCTGGGTTTCCGATCAGCTCAGTCTCCACTCCTTGGAATTGCCACCTGTCTAAAGCAGCTCCTACATGTTCTGAGCCTTTGCAATGTGGCTGGGCTTGGTGACCCTGTAGCCTGGCTCTCTGTCTCTAGCACAGTGCTGAGACAGTGTTCATTAGTCACCTGCTGTAGCTGCATCTGTACAGCTCTCTGCATCTGCCTCTGCCTCCAGTAAAACCTGACTCTGACGCCCTTTTCATACCTTTGTAGCTATTGTGAAACCCGGGTAAACAATAGACACACAATGACGTGGTGATGTGCTTTGTGTGATCTGAGAGTATTAGCAAAAAAGATCAAGATAAAAGAGCTTGTGTTTGCAAATGGTCTGCTATCTAGAGCAATCTAGACTTCCAAGTATTTACTGGAAGTATTTGCTGTTAATAACTTTTGACATTGTGCAAAGACACGGGTGTCTGTTGCTGGCGGCGAAACAAAATACCCAAAGGAAGCTGAAAGTGGGGCCGTTAGGGACATGAGGACGGAGTGCTGCTGTTTTCCTTATAAACTTTGGCAGGATCTGATTTTCTTTTGTTAAATCATGCACCTGCGCTTTTTTTTTTTAAGTTGACTGGTTTGCAGTACAGCTTCAGGCTAGTGTCAGTCTCGAATACTCGGGAGAACAGCCTAATAACTATCTTTTTAAAACTCAGTGGGGACACACTGAAGGCAGCCAAGGGCCCAGGCAGACAAGGCTAGGAGCCCCTGGGTCCTAACTAGGGGTCCACTGGGCGGAGCCTGCGCTGCTCTGAAGCGGCGACAGCATGGTGCGCATGCGCCGGCTTCCCGGCGCTTTCCTTCCCGGAAGTGCTCCGAGGTGAGGTAAATGGTTCCAATTGGAGTTGTTCTCTTGACGTGCTCCGGTCTTGGTGCGGCCCCGCTGCTGGAGGGCACTCCTGCTGTCCCCCGAGGGCAGTCGAGGGTGAACCTCGGAGTCAAAAGAGAGGGCAGCGACGCGCGGGGGAGAGGCCGGGCCCCTCAGCCAGACCCTACACAGAATAGGAATAAATGCCCCGTCCCCGCCTCCAACACTGGCAGCCGCCTGCAGGGTTCTCTGCTACTGGAGCAGTCACCCAGGAGTTTAGTAACGTGTCCTGCTCTGAAACGGCAGTGCCAAATGTCCAGCGTCGCGTTTGGCTGTCAGATTTAGGCAAAGAAAAAGCAGATTAGACGTTCTTCGGCTGTGGGGATTGAAACCAGAGCATATCTCCATCCCACTTAATTAGAAAAGAAAGTTGGTTCCCTGCGCATGCTAAGCATTTACTATGCCGCTCAGCTATGTCTTACCCCTAAAGTATTTATCTTAAATGGGT
The DNA here is from genome assembly GCF_907164565.1 of Psammomys obesus. Taxonomy (NCBI): domain Eukaryota; kingdom Metazoa; phylum Chordata; class Mammalia; order Rodentia; family Muridae; genus Psammomys; species Psammomys obesus. The sequence continues at coordinate 10,060,211 of NW_026596064.1, forward strand.
AGTGAAATTTAAGCAAATCGTGTGTGTTTGTGCATTTAGAGGGTGGGGAGGGCTGGTAAAACTGCTTGCTGCCAAAACTGACACCTGATTCGGTTCCCAGAACCCACATGATAGAACTGACACCTGCAAATTGTCACTCAGACCTCCATACACGCTCCTTGGCACGCCTGCAACATACACATGGTAAGTAATTGTTAAAAGACAAACAACAAAAACAAGCCGGGCGTTGGTGGAGCACGCCCTTAATCTCAGCACTCGGGAGACAGGAGGATCTCTGCATTCGAGGCCAGCCCGGCCTATAGAGTTCCAGGACAGCCATGGCTACACAGAGGAACCCTGTCTTGAAAAATCAACCCATCGATCAATCAACCAGTAAATAAATTGAAGCAGATTTTCAAGGTGTATATAAAACTGACCTTCATATAACATCTCTTTCCGAGCTTTTATAAAGATGTCAGTCTTGTGTGTGAAATGCTGACTGGCATATTCATGAAAGAAAAGAGGAAGAAGTCTAACTTTTGGTCATGCTAGGGATGGAACCCAAGGGCCCGTGCATGCTAGGCAAGTGTTCTGCCATTGGGCTATAGTTATATCCCCAACTCCGCGGCTGTTTTGTTTTGTCTCTCTGCATTTCCCTGGCTGTCCTGGAACTCACAAAGTTCCTCCTGCCCCCGTCTCCTGGGTGCTGGTATTAAAGGCATATGCCACCACACCCAGTCTGGTTTGTTAGCTTTTTGAGACAGAGTCTTGATAGCCAGGACGACCTTGATCTTGAAGTCTGCCTGTCCCAGCTTCCCAAATGTGAGGTTAACAAGTGTGAGCCACCAGGCTTGCCTTTTCTTGTTATAGATGGGGAAACTGACCCAGAAAGAGGAATGACAGCACGCTTACTCAGACCTGGCAATAAGAGACTGGTCATGCTCCTGGGCCCAGAGCCTCCTTAGACTAGTAATTCATTTCTCATTGCAACAAACATGCCTGTCATCATCAGATGGTCCTCATACCTCTTTCTGGAGTGACTACTGACTGGATTAGTTCTTCAGGGTCTATACAGTTTTGTTCTGATCCTCTCTCTTGCCCTCTCTTCCTCCCTCCTTGCTCCCCACCCCTCTTGGGACAATCTCATATATCCCACACTGAGCTTTGAACTATATAGCTAAAGACAGATGACCTTGAACTTCTAATCATGCTGCTCCCACCTCCCAATTCCAGGTGTCATTCTCCTTCCTTTACGCTGTACTAAAGATAGAAGCCAGGGTCCTGTGCATGTACTAAAGATAGAAGCCAGGGTCCTGTGCATTCACCCAACTGTGTAGCAGAGCTCTGGCTGTCCTGGACTCCCTTTGTAGACCAGGCTGGCCTCAGACTTACAGAGAAACTCACTCACTGTAGCCTCCTGGAGCAAGGCAGTCACCTCCCTGTTCGGTGTCCTGCATGGCTACAGAACTCAGCACTCAGCACTAAGTTTTCATTCTCCATGGCCTGGTTCTTTTCCAGCTCCTTCCCTTTCACACTACGTTACAGCTGCCATCCTGGCCACATCAGGTTTCTCCTTCCTTGGCTAGTGTCCACTCTTCCCTGCCTTCTGGTTCTCTGTGTTCCGGGCTGGAATGTTCCACGTCATCCCGTATCCCCCTTGGCCCTCTTTCCTCACAGTGGTTTCAGTGGTTAAGACTAAAAAGCTGACTTCAGCAAGCCACCTCGCAAGAGAACCAAGGACCCAAAGCAGATAAAGTTTAGAGGTCACCCAGGGGATCAGGAACTACTCCGAAACCTGCACAACCAACCAACTCCCACCGTCACCCCATTTTTCACACTGTTGGGACTTGCACCGGCCCTCAGGAGAAACTGGGTAGCTGCAGCTGAGTCATAGATGGTCATGGGCCAGCTGGGAGCTGGGTGGTGTCTCTTGGCATTTCTCCCAGTTGCCCTCATGGCAGCTGTCTGTGCTGGGATTCAGACTTACAGCTGGACGCTACCATGAGACATTTTTAATTCATTCAACCAAAAGTGAGTCACTCCAGTGTTTGCTTCTGCCTGGCCCCTTTGCCTTCACTCTTTCCTCCTCACTCATGGTCACAGTATTAAAAAATCATTCTCGAATATCCTCGCCATGCTGTGATTGCAGTTTGCACTGTGCCCTTATCCACTTCGTTCCTTCTGTTACCTGCTAAAACACTCAGTACTCCATCATGTGCAAACCCAGCCTCAGCACACACTTTGCCAAGCTGGAGGGAGTCCTGTTATCAAGATCAGATAGCGGTTGCCCTTTCCCTGGCAGTGATAGTCCATGTTATCAGTTAACCAGGCAGTCCTATATAACATGCGTCGGCTACATCGGCTACGTCAGTACATCAGTGGCCAGAGGGCAGAAGCCGGTTACTGTATATGTGCCCAGGTCTCCTAGCTGCTGGACCCACTCTTTTCACCTGGTTGAGTGCTGAAGAGTGCATCCTGCTGAGATCCAAATAGTTGCTCTTGGCAAACAATATTTATGCTTGAATCTCATGGGTAGATCCCGCTTCATTTGGAAGAAGGCTTATCTTTACAAACAGGCTCCATCTGTGAGAGTCTAATCATTAGATTAAACTGGGCATGTACAGATCTGTCCACACGTGCCACAGCCTTAGCTCTATTCTGAGCCATGGTGTAGACTAGCCAAGCTAGGTAACATCTCGGGGTTCCTCACTCCCCGGGAGGCTCCTGCAGCGGCTTCCACTCCTACCACGGGTGGCACTGTAGGTGAGTCCCCATCTAGTCACTGGCAGATGCCTGACCTTCAGTTCTGAACTGATGGACTGGCTCTTGAGGATGCTAGTCATCAGAGGTCAGGTCCACTGGGCTCAGGGAGGCCCTGTGCACCTGGGATCTAAAGGGCTCCGTGTTGTCCTTGTTCCTTTCAAGGTTGACATCTTCAGGGTCCCACTGTGGAGAAAAGACAGAAAAAAAAAGGTATCTTGGTGGGACAGAGCCTCTGAGACTGTTACAGCCCAACCACACCCCCGATCCTGGGTCTCGTGATCCAAGTGGAGACAAGGGAAGGTCAGTAAGCATAGCTACTTCAGGCCTGTGTTCTCGAGAGAGAGTATAGCTTTATTAATTTTAGTGGTGCTGGGATGTAGCCCAGGTTCTGGAGCATGCTAGGCAAATGCTCTACCGCTGAGTAAAGTCTCCTGTACCCACACAGTGTAGCTTCAAAACCAAGGAGTGACAGAACAGCCACCCCGAGCAGACTAGCCCCACTGCCCTCGCCATCTGCCCCGTTCAGTCCCTCAGCAAGACCTGTCCGGAAGGCTCATTGGTGAATAACACTGCTGGAAAAGAACAGGCGAACTCAACTCTCTCTCCAGCCCACAGAATCCGCTTCTCCAGCAGCAAGCTTTGTTCTCTGAAGCTTCAGACCGGTGAGCTCTCGCCCCTCGCTCGGACTGCCTCCAGGACTCTCTGCATCCGCACACAGACAGCTCTAGCCTTTCCTTGGACATCTGCCTTGCCCTCCTGGAGATGACAGCTCTGCCTTTGCAGAGACTCAGTGGACTTGTCTAAAGTAAACACTTTTGGTTTTTCGAGACAGGATTTTTCTGTGTAACAGCCTTGGCTGTCCTGTACTCACTTTGTAGACTAGGCTGGCCTCGAGAGATCTGCCTGCCTCTGCCTCCCAAGTGCTGGGATTAAAGACATGTACCACCGTGCCTTGCTAGAGTAAACACTTAAAGGCCAACTCAAGGCCAGTGAGAAGGGCCAGTAAGAGCACTGGCTGCTCTTCCAGTGGAAGAATTCTCTTTGGTTCGGTGCCCAGCACGTGCAGTACCATCTGTACTGTTCCAGAGAAGAGGATGCCTTTTTCTGGTCTCCTCGGGCACTGCGTGCAGGTGGCACACAGATATTCAAGCAGGCAAAAATTATCCATACATATAAAATAAAAATAAATATTTTTAAAGCCTTTCATGGCCAGTGAGGTGGCTCGGTGGGTTAAAGGTGCTTGCTGCCGAGTCTGACCGCAGGAGTTTGATTTCTGAGACCCACGTGACAGGAAAGACTTGATTCCTGTAAGTTGTTCTGATACACACATGCGATCTCTCTCTCTCTCTCTCACACACACACACACACACACACACTCTGAGAAAGACACTATCATCACATCTCAGTTCTGAGAAGTCCCACACAAAACCTTCAAGACCCTCATGTAATGCCCATGGCCTACCAGCTCTAAAGCACAAATTTCGGCACTGTTTTGAATAAAGAACCTAATTCAATGAATGATTCACCCCATATAACTGAACCAAGACCTACTTCTTGATGATAAAAAAAAAAAAAAAAAAAAAAAAAAACCCACAATGGTCTGAACAGGTGGCTCAGTGCATTGAAAGTTTTTGCACAACGATAAGGAATTGAGTTTGGAATCCTGTGACTCAAGTGATGTGAGGGGCAGAGGCAGGAGGATTGCTGGGGCTTGCCGCCTGCCAGTCTAGCTGAAAAATACAAAGTACAGGTTCATGGAGAGACCCTGCCTCAAAAGAATAAGGTGTATAGTGGTAAAGGAGGATACTTTCCTTTGGCCTCCATGAGTGCATGATGGATGGTCTATACCACCTTATACACAAGCACACAGACACATGTACACATATACACAAATACATGCACACACACACACACACACACACAGACACATACACACACACTGTTAAAAAGATCTCTGCAGCCCAGTGACCCTGCAGACCTGGCACTGATGTAACTTGGATCACGAAGCTCAGTCTTCTGTCCCTGTCTGGGGTTGTGCAAATTTCCTGCATACTTGTGGTTGCAGACTTGGCACCTCTAACTAAACCCTTTCCATGCATCAAAGATTGTCCATAAAATAACTCCGTGGCCCTTAGCCTTGGAGCTGGGGGCTCATGGTAGAAGCAGGAGTCTGTCCTGTCCTGTGAGGATGGCCAGGAACTTTTTGTGAATAGAGTTGGCAAGCACAGACCCAAGGCTAGATAAGAGATCTCAGAATGTGCCCTGGACCAACAATGCCAGAAGCACTGTGCCACCAGTAGTTGGGCTGATTTAGGGTCTCTGTAGATGCTGATGGTGAGGTGAGACGTACAGTTTAGCATCTTAGCATGTCACTACAGGACTTCTTAGTGCTCTGATGTTTGAAAGCCACTGTTCCAACTCCTTAAATGGCCCTTAAGTTGTTCTTGCTAACCCTGATGGATTCACCTGCTTAGGAACAGAAATAATCCAGCACTCTGAGCAGGTGAAACCTTTAATGTGAGTTAAATCTTAGAAGGGATTTAAAGTTACTATCTTCCAGAATCTGTAGGATTACATGCTGAGATGCTCTGAGCAATTAAAAAAAAAACATAATTAGAAATAAGGCATACAGTGAATTTGCATGAGATATGATGTATTCTTGAGTCACAAACAATCCTGGGTGATTGTGACAGGCACAGGTGCCTGCCACAAAATACACTTATCTGTTATTGCAAGTGAGGAGATTGCCAGGTGCACGAGGTCTCAGAAAGACAGTAGCCAACATGTGGCTGGTTCTCAGAAACACTGCTGCAGCCACACCCTGAGTACCTGGCTCACAGACCGGGTAAGACTGTCTCTTCGCTGTGTTCCATGTAATGTCTCTAAGTTCCTCCCACCTCGAACTGCTCTAGTCTGAGTACTTCCTCCCTAGCATAGAAAAGACTTTGAAAAGGGAGTGCCCCAAATCCTCACAGATGCCCCTACTTGCCTCCTGGTCTTTCTTAATTCTCACTTATTTACTTTGCAGTACTGGGAGCAAGCTGTACCGGGCAAATACTCTACAGACATCATTCCTTTTTCTGTTTTGTTTTGTTTTGTTTTTTTTTTTCAAACTAAAAGAATTGTCATGTCCTCCATCAAAAGGAATCTGACAAAAGCAGAAATGGAAAATCAAGCCATGGATGTCCCTCCCAAAAGAGACCCAACATTTGTCCGTACCTGCTCCGAGTTTAGGGCTTCCCAATACTTCTGCTGTGGGATAAAAAGAGACAGAGAAAGTGTTGGACAGACGGCACCCCTGCCACAGAGCAGAGTCAACTCATCGGCTCTGTGAGCTGGGAGTCAGGGCCTTGGATGTCTGGGGGGAAAGGACAACATTCCAGCAAGCAGGAAGGTGGTGGCTACTGGCAGAGTAATTAATTTAGTGAGTTAGTTAAATGATCAACAGAACAAAACCAAAAACCAAACAGTGTGATTGTTATGCAGGGCTTCGGGTTCTGGGAGAAGTGACTTACAGAGACTTAACAATGACTACGATTAGAAATTATGGGTGCTAGTGGTTCTAATAATAGTAATAATAACAGTAAATTTTCTGTTTATTAACCACATAGCGGAGATGATCCAATGAAAACTCATAAAACTAAGAAAGGGGGTGCAAATAAAATCTCCACCTTGAAATATGGGGTTTGCCAAGCAGCTTAGATCCATTTTCACTCAGCATTTATTGCATGGTTGGTTCCTCTCCAAGCCTCAAGTATGTCTGACTCAAGTTCCTGGAGGGGCAAGCACTGTCTGCTCCGTTCCTCTAACTCTTCCTTCGGTGCCTGGGAGACATGTGTTTCTGACACAAGAGCTAGAAATCATGGCCGAGAGGCTATTTGCGGGTGTCCGTTAGACTGCAGAGCAGCTGATGGATTGAAAGTAATTGGCACATGAAAACAAAGCTGCTTCTTTTCAACACTTTGATTGATTTGGTTATTTTGGAGACAGGGTCTCATGTAGCTGAGGCTGGCCTTGATCCTCCTCCCTTCACTTCCCAAATGCTGGGATTACCAGGGTATGATCACATGCCTGGCTTGGTCAACTCTTTAAATGTTCATTTTGAAATGCTTTAATTGTATGGTTTTTAGTCATACACAAAAGCAAAAGAATAGTGAATGCCAGTGAGGCAGCCTGCTCTCCAGTCTTCTGATTTTGGTATTTTAAAGTAAACCACTTTATATGCAAATACTTTAGAATGATTCCATAGATAAGTCTTAATTGTAATTTCATGACTAAACCTAATACAATGCTTACTTCTGCAGCATCCTTAACCTCCACATTATTTTGCAGGGAGGGGCTACTTATGAAACCCAGGGCCTCGTGCATGCTAAGCCTAAATTTTTATTATAGCTCAGGCTCGCCTTGAACATGTGGCAGTCCCAAGAGCTGGGATTTTAGGCGTGAGACACCAAACTTGGCCTAAGCATTATTAGTTCTACCAGAACTGTGTCCCTAGCTGCCATTCATTTTTTTTTTTTTAATTTTCAATCAGTTATCAATCAGTTTGGTGTAATGGGCTCTCAGAATGTAACAAAGGTTGGCATGAAATGTTTCATCCTTCTGCTTCAGCCTCCCCAGTGCTGGCAATATGAGCATGAGCATTCCTTTTTTTTTAAGTTGAAATTATATACATAATATATATTTATATATTATATATAATGATATATACATATCATATATAATTATAATGTGTTATATAACAGAAATTCATATATCTATATAATTATTGCTCATCTTTGTCCCTTCCTATTCTCCCCCTGCCTCCTCCCTGTTAGCATTCACCTCTTTTTTCCCCTAAGTAGAGGGGAAACATTATTCAGAAGCAAAGCGATAACACAGATATGCTACAGTGGCTAGGAGACCCTGGGTTGACAGCACTCAGCCATATCTATCTTTTTAAAAATGATTTGTTTATTTTTATTTCATGTGCATTGGTATTTTGCCTGCATGTATGTTTGTGTAAGAGTATCAGATCCCTTGAAATGGAGTTACAGACAGTTGTGAGCTGCCATGTGGGTGCTGGGAATTGAACCCGGGTCCTCTGGAAGAGCAGCCAGTGCTCTTAACCACTGAGCCATCTCTCCAGCCCCCATATTCATCTTTTAATGATATTCTTCTGGGGGAACATATGTGGAAAATATTCATGAGCAGAAGTACAGCTTACTAAAAGGATGTAAAGTAGGGACTGAGAAAGCTTCATAACTTTAAAGTGTGGTGAATATGAGAAGAGAAACGAAATTCAAAAGTGCTTTGCTTTCCCTTACAAAATACAGACATTCATGCAAAATGTAAATGGCAATTTGCCATGCTACAGTCAGTGTGCACTTGTTTCTTTAAGAAATATTTCACAGTGCAGTGTGCTGTCCTGGACCATATCCAGCTGGTGGAAAACTGCTGAGATCCAAACAGAGCCTAGAGTCCAGCTGGTAGCAATATACTGGGTTCATTTCTTAGCTTTGCTAAATGTAGCGTCTTATATAAGACGTGAACAGTGCAGCTGGGCAAAGGGCAAATGGGAAATCTGAACTAATTTTGAAAAAGATTCTTTACATCCCAAATTATTCCAAAATGAAAAGTTTATTTAAAACCAAGCAAACCAGTAAGCGGGCTTGTGCCTCCCAGCCGGGTGGAAGTGAAACCTTAACATTCTTCCCAAGCCACAAACACCAGGGACAGTGTGAGCTTGAAGGAGAGCTCCCTCTGCTGGAAGGAGCCGTTAGGGGTTTTGGTATTGTTATAGACAGTGTATCTGTGAGACCAGACTCACCTCACACCAGCAACCCCTCTGGCCCCTGCCTTCAGTTCTGGAATTACAAGCATGCGCCACCACACCTGGCTTTTAAGTTAATATTTGAAGCCAGGGATGACAACATCCCAGGAAGCTCACTTACTTCAAATCTGTGTAATGGAGCTCTCTCCTCCTAAAAGACTAACAAGAAATAAAATGCTTTAGGTCTTTCCATATTTCAAGAATGAAGCAAAAGACAAACAAGCATGGTTTTTGTCTGTTTGTTTCTCACAGGAAAAAAAAATTGTAAATAATATCCCAGCTAGCACTGGGGAGGTGGAAGCAGGCAGGCAGATCTGAAGTTTTCAAGGTCACCCTCGGCTACACATTGATTTGAAGCTAGCCTGGGCTACATAATACTAGATCCCAAAAGTATCCATACACCTGGGACTGGAGAGGTGGCTCAGCAGTTAAGAGCACTGGCTTTTCATGTGGAGGACTCAGATTTGACTCCCAGCGCCACATGGTGCTCACAACAATCTGTAACTCCCATTCCAGGGGATACAGTGCCCTCTTCTGGCCCCCTCAGGCACTGCATGCATGTGGTGCACAGATACACATGCAGAAAACACCCATAAAATTATAAAAGCACACACACGTTTTATAGTCTATCCTTTGGAGAGTTTCTTTCTGAACAGTTACTGACCTTTTTTTTTTTGTAGTTTTGAGAACAACTATCATAATCATGCTATATGTATAATGATGACATATAGACTATCTACACTGCAAGTGAGATCAAATTGTGCAAATATTTTTCTTTCTCATTTACACCCAATAAATATTTCCACAGTATTTATCCTTTGGGAAAGGATCTTGACATGTCCAGCCAGGCTCCAACTCCCAAGGTCTGGACCTGCAGGTGTGGCCACCACACCTGGCTCCATGCATTCTTGAGTTGTTTATTTTCAAGGCCATGATTCACCCACTTCTGTGAATCATAGCACACGGTGTAGCTTCCTAAAGCATGCTTTTCCATGCTTCTGAAATCAAGACTCATGGACTAGTTCTTTTTTTCTACACAGCATGTGACAGCATTTCCTTTGTTTCTAAAGAAGTTGGGGGGGTGATTAATCATTGAGAAAATAAGGTCACATTCTAGGTTTATGCTATAGACTATGGGAACTGGAGCATCGGAGACCATCTGTACAACTGCTTCCTCTTATATCTGGGGAGAAGTGACTGTTCCCTAGACCAGGGAGGTAAGCTGGTACTGGACTTGGCAGGGGTCACATTTTCACACTGGCCATTAGAGAGACAAAATAGGTTCATCTCTCCTAGACTGCATTAAATGGATTTTCCTTCTTGCCTCTTGCAAACCTTAAAACCCTAAATCATAGCTTCCAAAACTCTCACTCTTTCTATTTTTATATTGTTATGTTTGTCGCTGGGGACTGAACCTAAGGTCTTGAGCAGCCTACAAAAGCACCCTATGGTAGAGCCAAATCAGATCTATATCTTTTTAAAAGAACAAGAATGGTCCCCATTGATTCATATATTTGAATGCTTGGTTCCCATTGGGTGGAACTGTTTGGGAAGGGTCAAGGGGTGTGGCCTTGTTAGAGGAGGTGTGTCACTGGGGGTGGGCTTGCCTCTCCCCCTACTTCATGCTCGCCCCTCAAGATGTGAGCTCTAAGCTACTGTTCCAGTCTGCCTGCTGCCATGGTCATCGGGTCTCATCACAGCAATGGAAAAGTGACTAAGACAAGGAAGGACAAGGCTTTCCCACAAGGCGTGACTGCTCTGGGTGGTCTGGCTGGCAGACCACCAACACGTCTGCACAGGCCCATCGTGCTGGCTCAGAGAAAGCAACTTCGGCCCACAGTGGATGGACTTCCTTTGGGAAGAAGACACAGCTTCCTCAGAATCATGCTGAAGCTGGAAGGGAAGGGCTGCCTGGGGGAGGTTATCGTGTGTGCAAATGATGCGCAGAATCCTGTGTCTCTAGGTTCTGGTTGTGCTGATACACAGATACCTTGGAACACATGGAAGGGACACAGCACACAAGAGGCATGCTCCTGAGTATTTGCAGGCAGCATTGCCATTCAAGTTTCCTCTGGCCAAGGTCAACTATGGCTTCTGGGGTTTGAGCCACAAGGACGGAAATGTTCTAGGGCAGGTGTGTGTGTGTGTGTGTGTGTGTGTGTGTGTGCACGCGCGCGCGCGCACGCGCGTGTCTCAGGGTGTTTAGGCTGCCACTGACACAGCAGATACCAAGGACACTGACCCTCTTGGCTGGTGACTTGCTCCCTGCTTTCCTGAGGGAAAACTGGAGAACTGGCTGTCTTAGGGTTTTATTGCTGTGGAGAGATGCCATGATACCACAGCAACTATTTTCTTTCTTTCTTTCTTTCTTTCTTTCTTTCTTTCTTTCTTTCTTTCTTTCTTTCTTT
>NW_026596064.1:10071182-10138524 GCF_907164565.1 Psammomys obesus
TTTCTTTCTTTCTTTCTTTCTTTCTTTCTTTCTTTCTTTCTTTCTTTTTTGTATTGTTTTGTTTTTTGAGACAGGGTTTCTCTGTGTAGCCCTGGCTATCCTGGAACTCATGGAGATCTCCTGAATGCTGGGATTAAAGGCATGGACTGCCAGGCCTGGCCCACAGTAACTCTTACAAAGGAAAACATTTTACTGTGGCTAGCTTACAGTTCAGAGAGTCAGTCCATTATCATCGGGACAGGAAGCATGCCGGCATGTGGTGCTGACATGGTGCCGACATGGTGCTGGAGGAGCTGAGAGTTCTACATCTGGATCAGCAGACAGCAGGAAGAGAGACGCTGGGCCTGGCTTGAGTGTCTAAAACCTCAAAGCCCACCCCCCAGTGACAGACTTCCTCCAACAAGGCCACACCTGCTCCAATAAGACCACAGCTTCTAATAGTGCCACTCCCTACAGGTCTATGTGGACCATTTTCATTAAAAAACCCACCACACTGGCCCAGATAAACAACCTTCGACACCTCTTCCACCAATACACCTTTACATCGGGGGTCCCTAGTGGCAGGGGACTTAAGAGTACTATACAACATCAAGACTCCTTCACACACAACCTTGGCAGGGAATTCTTGCCTTCCCAATGTCTCTGATCTCAGGGCAGGCCCAGTGCTTTCACACAGCTTAGGTGCATGTCACTGTCCTTGTGTCAAACTGTTCCCATGAACAATGGGTAGATTCCCAGTCTCCAGAGTGTACCTTCTCCTGAGTATACTGAGAGTGGCCTTTCTGTGTGGCCATCAGTCATAACCAGGTTTGAAAAGTGCCCATGTGCTCCCTGGAGCAGCCTTCTTCTGTGCCGAAACTGAAGACAGGAAAAAAATGAGTTTTCTCCATGTCCTGGCTAGTTTTATATCAAACTCGACATAAGCTAAAGCCATCTGAGAGGAGCGGGGACTTCAGTTGAAAAAAATGCCTCCATAAGATGGGGCTGTTGATAGCTGGGCATGGTGGTGCATACCTTTGATCCCTCAGAGAGGTGAGGCAGGCAGATTTCTATGAGTTCAAGGCCAGCCTGGCCTACAAAGCGAGTCCAGGACAGGCAAGGCTACACAGAGAAACCCTGTGTGTGTAGGGTGGGGGTAAGATCAGGCTGTTGGCAAGCCTGTAGGGAATTTTCTTATTAATGATTTATGGGAAGGGCCCAGACCATTGTGAGTGGTGCCATTCCTGGGCTGGTGGTCCTGGCTTCTATGAAAAAGCAGGCTGAGCAAGGTATGTGGAGCAAGCCAGTAAGCAGAACCTCATGGCCTCTGCATCAGCTCCTGCCTCCAGGTTCCTGCCTAGTTTGAGTTCCTGCCTTGGCTTCTCTCAATGGATTGTTATTCAGGAGATGTAAGCCAAATAAACCCTTTCCTTCCCAAGCTGTTTTTGGTCATGGTGTTTCATCACAGCCATGGAAAAGTGACTAAGACCTTATGGTTCTCCCAGGGGAGTGTCCACAGCACCTGTGGTCTTATTGGCCTCATGTCTTCTGCCACCACTGGGTTCCCTGTAGATCCCAATGTTTTATTCTGTGTTGAACAAGACACCCCCTGAGGACAGAGGCAGAATACAGATGAGTAGAAAGACTGGGGCAGAAGTGAGTCTTCTCATCTAGAACAACTGCCCATGCTCTTGGGTACCACCTCTGCCAGCACAGTGGCAAACACAGCAGGTTTCAGAGCTTCTGGCACTAGGTTCAAGTCTCGGATTGGCTTCCTCTTCCTCTCCTTTTGGATTCCAGCTATCTCTGTTTAGGCTAGCAGGCAACGGCTGGGATTACAGTTGTAAGCTGCTCTACCTGGCTCTTTCTAATGTTTCCTCAGTCTAATAAGACTCGTCTAGCCTCAGACATCTGCTTTGGGACTGCCTGGGAAGTATTTACTAGACTCTGCCAGGGCCTTGCACACACACACACACACACACACACACACACAGTCACAATCAGCACGCTTTGTCATTCTGATGGATACAGTGTTAGAAATACTTGGTGTGCTGGGATACTGTGGATACAATATACGATTGAAACTAGCCAGGACATGGAGAAAACTCATTTCTTCACTTCCCCAAGTGTATGATAGGAAAGTCAGTGTTCACAAGAGTAAACACATAACCCAAGAACCTAAAACCACTCTATGAAAGTTAGAAAACTGCCAGATGGTGGTGGTGCAGGCCTTTAATCCCAGCACTTAGGAAGCAGAGGTAGGCAGATCTCTGAGTTCAAGGCCAGCCTGGTCTATAGAGTGAGTTCCAGGACAGCCAGGGATACAGAAAGAACCCCTGTTTCAAACAAACAAACAAAAACAAAAAGAGAAAGTTGGGAAACTGATAAAGGTGACAGACACTGAGTGTCTCCTAGCCCACAGGCCTGGACAGTAGGAGTCTGGAAGTGTTCACTCACTCGTCTAAGGGGTCAAGCAGAGCAGTGGTCAGGGACAGATTCAGACCATCTCGGGATCAGGAAAGTACCCTCAGGTGCATTCAGGGAAGAGGGGCCGGACAGGGGCAGAGGCATCCCAAGAGGAAGAAGGGATACCTGAGTTAAATGCCGTCAAGCAGGTGAATGGTGCCATCTTAGGGATGAGAGGAGTCAAGAGCACAGGATGTGATCTCAGGCCTGACTCTCACTCCCACGTTTCTCTCAGGTGAAGGCAGAGAGCGCAGAAGATCTGAGTCAGTGTGGCCAGGAAGCACTGTAGTTGCCCGCCATGGGGCAGGTTCAGGCCCATCCTGCTATCCTCATGGGCATTCCTTCAAATGCCCACGCTCAGAAAAATGTTTTCTGAATGACTGACCAGCTGCCGGGGGGGGGGGGGGGGGGTGTATAGTTACACCATCTGCTAACAGACACCTTCCTGATCTCACCTAGCAGCAAACAAGCCAAGGAGTTCAAGGAAGGAGCCCCTCAGAGCCAACTGCATTGAGGAAGCATGTGCTGGTTAATAGACCTGGTGCTTGATTTTTACTTTCTCCTTTACTCTCTTCACACTTTCCAAATGTTCTGCCCCCAAAAGTGTATTTCATTTAGTCTATTACATTTATTCATTTATTTAACCTTTTAAGGTTAGTTCTTGCTATAATTTCCCAGCCTGATCTCAACTCCTGGGCTCCAATCCTCCACTCTCAATTTCCCAGGTAGTTAGAACTATAGGCATATGATACTATTTTTGCTTGTTTGGTTTTTTTGTTTTGTTTTGTTTTTTGTTGTTTGTTTGTTTGTTTGTTTGTTTTTTGAGACAGGGTCTCACACTACCCCAGGCTAACCTGAAACTCACAATATAGCCCCCAGCTGGCTTTGAACTCATTGCAATCCTTCTGTCTCAGCTTCATGAATGATGGGATTTTAGGCTTGAGCCATCATACCTATTTTTTACTACTTTTAAAAATAGAAAGTTTTTATGCAGTGGTGCACACCTATAATATCAGCTTTGGGAGGCAGAGGCAGAAGGATTGCCTTAAGTTCAAGCCCATGCCTATCAAGTTCTGCCCAAGCGGGACTACACTGTGAGTGCCTGCCTCTCTCTCTCTCTCTCTCTCTCTCTCTCTCTCTCTCTCTCTCTCACACACACACACACACACACACATACACGTGCTCGCTCAGAAAGTGTGTAGGACAGATGAACCACACCGGGAGAAGGTGATGACCCCTTGCTCATGCTAACTGCTATGGGAGCTCTCACACCTGCCTGACCAGCTCAGTGCTGTCAGCTCCATGTTCGCTGCCTCTGTATGGGACCTTGGCAGTCGTGTCACTGGTTGTGTGTGATGGAGGATATGGAGCAGGAGTCCCAATCTGGGGCATCTCAGCTTCTCTACATTAATCTTTTAATGTGGGCAGAAGCAGCCAGAGCCACTGCTTTAGTTTGGACTCTAAGTTTTTGTTGTATTTTGAGACAGGGTCTCACTGTGTAGTTCATGCTGATCTTGAACCTTTGGCTATCCTCTGGTGTAGCCTCCTGAGTACTGGGATTACAGGTTTGAGACACCAAAGCAGTAGGGTATTATGTATTCTTAAAGAATGGATTTCTTGAAAGTGGGAGGCTATTAATGAGAGGAAGAAGGAGAACCGCAGAGCAGAGAAATGGCCGGGACCAGCTATGTGGGTAGCCTCCAGCTTATAGAGGGAGGAAACACAGTGCCTTCCAGAGAGGAAATGTTCCCCTACTCCTCCGCCCTGGGCCCTCGTGTCACTGCTCTGGCTTGGGTTCACTCCACAGTCCCTTTAGTTACAGCTCTCAGTGGAGACTGCTGCCTCCAGGCTCCTTGGTGTCCCGTACATTCTCAGACTCAGTTTAGGAATATGGCCCCACCAGGTGCACGATTCCTAACTCCAACCCAGCTCTCGACCACCAGCTGTTCCAGGAGTGAGGGGCGGAGGAACACCAGGTGGCACACGCTCACTCCCCAGGCCATGGCAGCCTGTGGAGGGTGGGCAGGAAAATGGGCTCCGGGCAGCAGCGGGAGGGCGACTTTGCATTGGGCCTTGGTGGGGAGGGTGGTTCATGTAAGCAGGCCTCTGGAGAGAATTCTGACCTGTGGACATGGGGCCAGAGGGGACCCCAGGAAGGAAGCTCCAGAGGCCTGGGACAGAATGCTATATATGAGCAGAGACAGGATGGTGTACAGGCTGGAAACATGCAGAATGGCACACTAAGGAATCTGGTTTACCTCACAGTCAGGAGTCCTGACCTTTAGAATTTTGGGGGCCCAGTATAAGTCTGACTAGTTTTCAGACTCTGGGTGTATAATGATTGTTTTGCCAGATAGGGGCATTAAAAATCAAACCAAGGCCAACCTACACGCCACCACTGGGCACTACTTACTACCGTCTCTCCACAAACGGGTGATTTAACACCCAAAAGCCTTGGACACAAGATTCCGTCCTCCCTCCACCAAAAATGCCAGACAGCATCCTTCCCCGACATACATGTGAGCCCTGTGTTGTCCTTGCTCTCCCCCATCCTCAGACGAATGGACACTCCCTTGTTGAATGGGGCCAGGAACTCAGGGGCCACAGGACACACTTGAGAGTTCTGTCTGTTTGTGCATCCCTGATGTGATGTCCATTTTGTTCGGATACAAAGTGAGATGGAGGCTGGGCATGGCATGCTGCCTCCTACAGGTCCTGGCTGTATGTGTCAGCGCCAGCATTATGGGTTCCTGCTCTTTGGGGCAAAGAAACTCTTCTATGGTCAAACACTGACACCAACTTTCCTGCCTTCCTTCCCCCCTCTCCCCCTTTCTTTTCCTTCTGATGTGCTCTTATGTAGCCCAGGCTGGATTTGAACTCATGACCCTCAGCCACCTGAGCACTGGGGTGGTCTAATCCTGAGCCACAACACTGAGGCTTTTAGGAGATATATTACTGGTGAATTTTTTTTTCCCCTGTAGGAAGGACCAGAATGTACAAGTAGTCTATGAGAACTGGCCCTCGGCACTCACGCTCCCTCGACCAGCCCAACCATGGAACTGCTTTGAGTCCTGCCCAGTTTCAGAGGCCCCTCCGTCGACGGCGGGAGCCATGCAGAGCCGCACGCAGGATTAGCAGTTTTGAGGTTAACGAGGCAGGGTTACAAAGCGGTTCAGCCTCAAGGAGGCCCCAGCAAGAGTTGCTAGGTGACTCACCCATGCACCCACCCGCCGGGCAGGGCCCCGTACCTCCAGGTCGGAGTTGATGGAGGAGACCTCGGAAGAGCTGCTTGAGGACACTCTGGCCTGGATGACCTGGATGGGAGGGTAGGAGGGAGGCTCCTGCAAGGGGGCATCGCCACTGCTTGTCTGTCCGTCCCCGGGTAGCCTGGTGGCACTGCAGCCTGCCTGCAAGGAGTGAAGGAGAGGGTGGGCGGGGGCGGGGGGGCAGTGCCTTAACTTTTCTGTTTTTAAAGATTTATGCATTTATTATCTATGCAGCATTCTGCCTGCATGTGTGCCTGCAGGCCAGAAGAGGGCGCCAGATTTCATCATGGATGGCTGTGAGCCACCAGGTGGTTGCTGGGAATTGAACTCAGGACCTTTGGAAGGACAGCCAGGGCTCTCACCCGCAGAGCCATCCCTCCAGCCCTCTTACTCCACTTCTCAACAGTCGAAGCGTTCGTGCGCTTCAGCATTCCAAAGGCGCGAGTGAGTGTCAGGGTCGAGAGGTGGCAGCGCTCAGGCTCCCTTGAGTCCTTCCAGACATCCCACAGGGACACCCTCGTGTCTGTATACGTGCACATATGTGTACCCCCTTCCACAAACAGTAGCACACTCTGTAGTCTCTTATGTATTTTCTTTTCACTTAATAACACGCCTTGGACATAGTTCTGTGTGGTAAGCTATGGGGGGGGGGGTGTCAAGAGTAGCATTACAGATGTTCACAATTCCTTTAACCAGTCCCCTGCTGATGGGCACTCAGGGTTTTGAAACCTCTTCTTTTTCCAGCCTGCGCTGACAGCAGTGCTTTGAACATTTCTCACGGTCTCAGGCTTTTGAACACTCGGTTCCTAGTTGGTGACACCGTCTGGGCAGTTTAAGAGGTACGGAATGGCTGGAGGAAGTACATCGGCGGGGGTGAGCTTTGGCATTTTCAGGTTCGTGCCACTGCTGGTTTGTTCTGCGCTATGTTTGCACTGCAAACAGGTGCGGGTCCTCAGTTTCCGGTGGCCAGCGCCAGCCTCTGCCCTCACCGTTACGGAACTGGAAGCCCAAATAAACCCTTCCTTTTCTAAGCTGCGTTGGTCCTGGTGCTTTCTCGAAGCAGCCAGACATCTAAAATTTCGGGGCACGAAGAAGAGGATCACTAGGAATTTCTGGATTAAGTGCCCCCCACCCCCACCTATTTGTAACCTGGACAGCTATTACCCCAAACAAATCCCACTGAGGCCCTATCTGCTCACACCAGAGCAGCCTGTGGAAGAGTGGTGGAAGAGTTGGGAGATACGGGAGGAAGATGCTTGTGACCAGACCTATTATCTCTCTTCAACCTACCTAACATATCTACTCTCCCACAGAGCACAGAGAATGTGGAAGAGTCTCCTCAGCCGTCAGGAAAGCGCCATCTACTGGACTTTCGGAGCCATGCAACATTCTGGGCTTTGGCCAGGGTGAGAGTGCGCTCAATTCCCAGCACTTGAGAGGTGGAAGTAGAGGGACCAGGAGTTCCAGGTCATACTCAGCAGCACAGTGAGATCCAGGACATACCGATTATCAGAGACTCTTTCTTTGAATAATAACAATAAAAAAGATTGTGGTGGCATAACTGGGGGGATATACTGAAGAGGAAGTGGCAGGAGGATTATGAGTTCGAGGCTTGCTTGGGCTATACTTTGGGTCTGTCGATATGACTCAGATGATAAAGGTGCTTGCCACCAAGCCTGATGACCCGAGTTCCTACCAGAACTCACATGGTGGGACAGAACTGACTCATTACAGGTCGCGTGCAAGACAGTGACTCAGCCGCACACAGCCTACACCAAAGCTTCCTGCTATCTGACTGTGTCACCTTCGAAGGAAATTTGTCCTCTTTGGGCCTTGGTTTCCCAGCCAATCAAAGAGGGTGGTGATCTCAGCAATGACAAAGGGACCCAGTGGGAATGCCCCGACCTTAAACAATGTGTGCATCATACTATGTGAGTCAGCGGGACAGGTGGAGAGAGTCCACAAGGGGACAAAGCAGTGTTCTGAACACAGCTGAGGGCTACCCTGCTGCCCTCAGAAGGGAGCTGAAACAGAGCCTGCGAGTGGAACAGGGAAGCAAGTGACTCCTGGGCAACAGGACAAATCCGATACTCCTAGGGGGCAGATCTACACCCAAATCAACAGAGAACAAGGGTTTGCAAACTTCCCTGTTGAGGGTGGAGCTGTTGGTCCACGTAGCCTTGGCCCCTCTGCCCACAGAGTGGCTGCCCTGAACTTCCTGGGTCCTCCTTCCACCCCTGACAAGGCATGTGACCTTGAGCAGTTACTTAAGCTTGCCTGTTTCCTAGTCTGTAAAATGAGAGTAATACCTCAAGGGTCCGCGCTGAAATGAACCTCTGGCGAGGGCTTAGGCCAGTGTCGCACATGGGTCATGATAAGGACCAAGCAAATGCTGGCTGTGGGGCAGGAAAAGCTGGACGGTCAGGACCTCAGAAGGGCCTCGAGCCCTCTGGTGGACACAGCTGGAAGGGGCTGGGTGAAGCACACTGGTGGGCGGGCTTTAGTCGGGGAGAAGAGGGAGACATCCTCCCCCACACACACACCATGATGCGTGGGCTTGGAGACAGGTGGTAGAAAGGGTGGTTCCCCAGTATGGACCACATGATAGGGCATGGCTGAAGGTGAACGTAATTCCACACTTGTGTGTGTGTGTGTGTGTGTGTGTGTGTGGTGGTGGTAGTCGAGATGGAACCCAGGGCTTCAAGGGGCATGCTAAGCAAGCGCTCTTTGAGCGAGTTACAGCCCAGATCTCACACCAGAAAACACTTCCCTCATAAGTGCTGTGGTTTAAAACCGTTGTTCCCAAGGGGACCCCCCACCTCTTCCCTCCCTCTCTCTTCTCCCCTTCTTCTTTCCCTCTGGTCAGAAGAAAGTTTTCATGGCTAACGGGGCCTCTTCACTATGCTTTTACTCCCTCCAAACTCCACCCTGGTGACCTTCATCACGGGATTCACACCCAACATCCAAGGAAACCAGCAAACCGCAAAGCCCAGTTGTCAGGCCCCAAGTCCCCTGAGCACCTGTGCCAGCCCCATCTGAGCAGGGTGGTCACTGAGCTCCATGGTCAACATGCTCCTGTGCTGGGGGCTCACAGGATCTGACACCCTCTTCCCACCTCACAGACTCCTGCACACATGTGGCGCATTTACATATGTCAGATACATGCACATATACATAAAATAACGAATAAGCCTTTTTTTAAAGAAAAAAAATATGTTATGTTTGTAAGAGAGCTTTCCTGTCTGGCATGGTGGCACACACCCTTAACCCCAGTATCTGAGGTAGGAGGAGCTGAGTTTCAGAACAGTTTACTTTACAGACGCCCATTCAAATAAAGAAGCAGCAACAACCAAACCAAAACAACAACAACAAAACACCCCAAAGCAAACCAGAAGCAAAGCAAAACCAAACCTCTGGTTGCTGACCTCTGCCCTGCTTCTCCACTACAGGCTTTATTAGCTACTTATTCAAAAATACTTTATTATTTCATATGCATGGGTATCTTGCCTACATCCTTGTCTGCACAGCGCTTGTGTGCCTGGAGGCCACAAGAGGGCGTCAGATCTCTCTCCTTGAGCTGAAATTATAGATGGTTAAGGGCCACCTTGTGGATGCCTGCAATTGAACTAGGTCCTCTGGAAGAACAGTCAGCGCTCTTAACCACTGGGCCATCCCTCCAGCCCCTCATTAGCTATTTTAAAGGAAGCATTTGCAGGACCAGTGAAGGAACTGGACAGGAAGAGGATGGAGCATGGGGAAGAGAGAGGGGAATCTGGGGCTCGAACCATTTCGTAGATGGAGACGGTACCTTATGTGGTGCCGAAGGAGCCATCTGGGCGGGGAAAACCTGAGGTCTGTGCAGATGTGGTGTGAGACACCATGCGGTGCTGTGAGCGGGCATCTGGGCATCTGGGGCCGGAAGTAAGTCAAGAGGAACAGATACATCCTGGGAGTCAGCACGAGCTAGAAGTGGGTGGTGGGACTGGGCTCCAAAAGAGCAGGGAGCACTCCCCCGCAGGGTGGAGACTTTCTGACTGGAAGGGCAAGCTAACAGGGAGTAGGAGGGTGGCAGAAAACACTGTTGGGAACCACAGAATCAGCAACCAGGGGCCAAGTGAGTCTCAGACAGAAATGGCTGAGGATTCAGCAACGTGGAAGTCATTGGTGATCTGGCCAAGAAACCTCAGAATAGTAGGATGAGGGGGTAAACTCCTGCCACCTCTTTCCCAGCCTTCTTCCTCTTGAGGACCTGGAAGGAAGGCCAGAGCCTTGCAGCCCCTTCCGCAACTCTACTTAGAACTCTCTGCTTCGCCATCTGCCTAAACCTTAGCTCAAAGTCTCACCACCTCTTCTCAGGACTCACAACAACTGTGGCTGTTTCTAGTCCTTTCTCCCTGTTTATCTGCTGCCTAGTGATGGTTCAAACACGCCCAGGTGACCCCCAGCTTAGCCTCCGCAGCTGTCACTACCCTTAAACCGACAGCTGGGTGCTACAGCTAGTGATGCTACCTGTCTCCTCTCCATCTTTCACATTGCACTGCATTCTGGGAGGGAACAAAACATCTCTCTTTTGTACATAGATTATTTTAAATTAAAGACAAATGAAAACTAAGAGAAACGGGAAACTGTATTCCATCGTATAACAGCCCAAAGGTACAGTTATTCCTCAAAATGGGGACTCTGTCCAGGACTCCTGTGGATACAGGAACCTAAGGCATTCAAGTCCCTCATGTAGAATGGTGCTGGATTTGGAAGATCTCTGTGAGTTCAAGGTCAGTCTGGTCTATGTAACAAGTTTCAGGCCAACTAGAAAGTTGGACCCAGTCTCAAGGGAACAAAACAAAACAAAATACCATGAAAACAAAATAGCAAAATGAAGAACAAAAACTCCAAATGGACATAAGTCCTTAATGTAAGATCTGAAACTCTTAATCTATTAGAGGAAACGTAGGTAAAATAGAGGCGCAGGCACGAACTTCCTGAACAGGAGTCCAGGCACTGAGGAGTTAATAAGTGGAACCTCATGAATTAAAAAGTGTTTGACAGCCTACTGCAGGAGAGAGAAAGCTTTGATAATTGACATTACTATCAGGAATATATAATGATAATGTCAACAATCTATACATCTGACATTAACCTATAGGATATCCAAAGATCTGGAAACAGTAAGCAATAAGAGATCAATCAATTCAACTGATAAATATTCCAATGAAATATACAGTCCGCAAGAGATGAAATATAAGTGATCAATAAACATACAGAGAAGTATTCAAACTCACTAGCCATCAGAGCAATGTTCATTAAAAACTACATTGAAGTTCTATCTCACCAGGCAGAATGGCAGTCATTGAGAAAACAAACAACAGGTCTGGGGGGATGGCTCCGTGGCTCTTCTAGAGGACCTGAGTTCAGATGCAAGCATCCACATCACGTGGCTCACAGCTGCCTACCACCCAATGCTAGCATCTTCTTTTGGCCCCCACTGGGGCACTCACACACACACACACACACACACACACACACACACACAGGCACACACACGGGGTAGGGGTGAGTGGATGGGGAGAGACAGGCAGAAACAGATGTAGAGAGAGGGAATGAAAAAGAAAACAAATGCTGACAAAGACATGGACAACAGGGAACCCCTTATGCATTTACGGGTGGTAATCTAGGCTAGTCTAGCCGCCAGGAAGTCAGGGTGGAGGGGTCTCACAGAACTGAAAACTGACCTAGCCCACGACCAAGCTAAGGCACTCCTGGGTGTGAGCCTGAAGGGCCTAGTGAACGCGGCACAGAGACACCCGCACATCACAGCACCATGGGCCGTCACTGGGCTGTGGCACCAACCTAGTGCGCAGCAACGGAAGAATGAGTAAAGACAATAGCTCACAGGCATGGTGGAACGAATGAAGGGAAACACTATCGGGTCACTTGCAGGGAAATAGAGCCAACCCGAGGTCACTTGAGAGAATTACAGTCAGTCTCAGGAAGGTAAAGTTACTTATTTATTTAATAATGTATTTACCTTTATTTTATAAATGTGCATTGGTGTTTTGCCTGCATGTATGTCTATGGGAGAGTTTCAGACAGTCGTCAGCCACCATATGAGCGCTGGGATTTGAACCTGGGTCCTCTGGAAGAACAGTCAGTGCTCTTAACCACTGAGCCACCTCTTCAGCCCGGAAAGGTAAATTATTAATGCTTTCTCTCACCTGCAAGTTCCTTGATTTTGTAAAGACACTTCCAGTTATATATGCGTATATGGTATAAGCATAGAAATAAAACTGTCTAAGAAAACAAAGTGGACTCAAAGGAAGAAGAGGAGGCAGAAAGAAAACGGCCAGGGAGCAGGGGATGGTGGGATGGCTGATATTGGCTGCCAACTTGACAGGACCTAGCATTACCTATAAACAAGTCTCTCGGAAGGCCTGTGAAGAGTAGGTCAGCTTAGTGGGGGGATCCGCCATGACGGTGGACGGCACTATTCTTGGGGTGGGTCCCAAGCTGCCTAGAACAGAGGGAGAGAGCTGAGCGCCAGCAGCCATCTCTCCCTGCTTCCTGGCCTCGGATGCAGCGTGACCAGTTGCCTCGACCTCCCCATCATGATGGACTGTGTCCTCAAACTGTGAGCCAAAATAAACCCTGTCTCCCCCAAGTTGTTCATTGTGTCTCAGCATGCATCAGGTACTAAGATATAGGGTGGGAACATACCCCATAAATAGGTACAATGAGAAACATTTAAATAAGTACAAACTAAGACAGGGTTTCTCTGTGTAGGCCTTGCTGTCCTGGAACTTGCTCTGGAGACCAGGCTGGCCTCAAACTCACAGAGATTCAACTTCCTCTGCCTCCCGAGTGCTAGGATCAAAGGTGTGTGCGACCGCTGCCCAGCAAAACTAGAATCTTTAAAAGTGGCCAATGGTAACGTTTTCCTTTCTGTACAGTAATTAACTCAGGTTTGTGGAGGAAACTTTTGTGTCCCTTCCTCACCCAAGCCCCTTACCGTGTAAAAAGACAATCCTGAATTGCCACACTTCCCTTTCCCTCTCCTCTCCGAACCTGCCCCCTGACAAGCCCTAGGCCTTTTTCTTGAGCCCACTGCAATGGTTTAGAAGCTTCAACTATCTGGCGACACATGTAAACACCCATGCAGAGGCAATTCAAAATTCTCTTCCATCAGCTTCATTCACGGTCCTCAGCCGCCGTACCTAAGACAGCAGAGGGAAAAGAACTTTTCCTCCCCTTCACTGCAACTCTGGAGAACTCTAAGTGGATCCCAGCAGCCATCTCTTTCAGGAAGTCTGCCAGGCTTTTTTGTTGTTGTTGTTGTTTTCTTCATCATTCTGGATGCCCAGCTGTGACCCATAAACACTCACCGGCTGTGCAGGCTCAATGGTCAGCTCCATGTATCGACTGATTGCCGTCATTGTCCTCAGAGGCTTGCAGTGTGTCAGGCTGGTGAGAGGCACCCAATCTGAGTTCTTTGAAAGGGAAACAGAGAGGCAAGAAGGAGACGTTTTAAAGCCAGGAGGCACGTTCTAAAAGGAAGGTCTCATTTTGTTCAAAAGAACCCTTAGGCCAGACATGGTGGCGCCCGCCTTTGATCCTCAGCTCAGGGGGCAGAGACTGGTGGATCTCTGTGAGTTCAAGGCCAGCCTGATCCACATAGGGGGCTCTAGGCCAGCCAGAGTAAGACCCTGCCTCAGAAAAAGCAGCTTCCCAGAGATCTTCATATGGTCAGAATGTGGGGCCCACCTCAACCTGTTTGGGGTAACGTCTGACTGAAAGCAATGGTTCTGACTTGAATGCAAGCTTGGGAAAAGCTTGCTAGACGCCACCTCTAATTTTAGAGTAGGAACACCTGTTCCGGGGCCGGCACTTTGTGAACTCTTGCTCTCAGTCAGTGCGACCAATCCACAGCTCCCCAGCTGGGCACAGCCAACAATCAGTATGAATGAACATAGCCCAACACAGAATCATGACCTTACTTAAAGCATTGTTAGACTTATTGGTGTGTGTGTGTGTGTGTGTGTTTGTAACTTCATTGTGTGATTCTCAGGTGTGAACTTTGTGACTGACAACAGAGGTGACAATGTGGAAATGTTGAACACATCTATAAGGATCATGGCAGGTACCGGAAGGCTTCTCATGGCCTATTACAAGTCATGCAGACCTCTGTACTGCAGGCTTCCTGGTGAGGCACAATTTCACCCCAGTTGCTAAAGTGAAGGAAATAAATTGTGGCATTCCCCTCCCCTGGCCCCTCCCCCAGGGGGAGCTTTCCCGCAAACTCAGATCCAAGAGCCTACATAACCCATGCCAACCCCTATTATTTCAGCTCAGGCTGCATTGTTGAGCCTAGAATGTTCTGGGGAGCAGTTCTTTTATTTGTTCACTGATGCCCTCTCTTCCCCTTTGCCATTCCTTTCAGCAAAGGACTCCTTCCTGTCCGTCCTTTGTAAGAGGGGCCTGAAGTGCTGAGGAGCCCAGAGGCGGGTGACTGCACGATAGTCCCAAAATTAGTGAAGGCAGAGCTGTCTGTCTTAAAATTCCCATGAGTGCCCTCAGTGATGACAGTCTCTCGATGAAGACCGTCACCTTAGTTCCGGTTAGTCACACAAGTCACCAGTTTGGGTCAAGCAAAAAGAGACAAGAGGCTGGGGTACACCGCAGAGACAGTGTGCAGTGGGCACGAGGCCCTGGATTCCATCCCCAACCCTGAAAAACAATGGAGACGAACTTGCCTCCGCCCTATTGACTCTCACCGGTGGTGAGTTACAGCTGGCAGTGGTGGGCAAGTTCGTGAGCAATGCTTCCTCAGGTGAGCATCTAGCAAGGCCAGCCTCCAAGCCGTGATAGCAGTGGCCTCACACACACAGGGGTCCCCACGACCCAGGACAGTTTTTCCAGAGCCACTGTCACACGGATGTGCAAAGGCACATTCAGCATGCCGACGGCTCTGGAACTGTCTGGAGGTGGTGATGACCTCAAAGACCCATGGGAAAGTTCATAAAGGGACTTTATGAACTAAGAGGGGAAAGCCCACACTGTTTTAAAATGAAGACATCCACTTAGGCAGTGTGTGGATGTGTATGTCCGTAAGTGAAAGACTTGAATAGCATCAGTGGCTACTTGTCCATTCGACTACACAGCAGCAGGCAGGCCTTGAGCAGCAAAATCAAAACCAAAAGACAAAAATCCTAAAAGAATTCTTGGGACTGGGAAAACAGGCGATCCCGTTGTATTTGGGATCACGTGAGCTTAGATATAAAAAGTAGTTTTTAAAAGACCAAGTATGGAATGACTTCCAGAAGTCCCTGTCCCCTCTACTCCCCTGCTCTGTGCACCCAACCAGCCAACCAGACATTTTCTACCCAGAGAGACCTTGTCCTCGGTCCTGGCCTCCTGGCTTTCTTCTTCCTTCTCTGCACAGGTCAAAAGGGCTTGTGTGTCGGCGCTCTCTCTGGCTTCCGCAGCAAATCTGAAGGCTCGCCTCACCCTGCTCTTTATCACACAGGACAGAAAGATGATCTGAGATGTGGAAGTTAAGGTGTATGGAAGTGGAAGCGGAGTTTCAGCCTCCAGGTGGCGCTCTCCACACTCCTGCCTCCTGAGCGGCCTGCCCTGTCCCATCCCCCGGTGGACAGAGATGATCTTGAAGACAGGGTCTGATCGGTTTTTTTTTTTCCTCTCTCTTTCTGCCTGCTAGATGCTTGGGAGGCAGAAACATTTGAAAAACGTTTTTCCTCAGGACATGGCTTACACTGATAGCACATGCGATGGGTAGGATGGTGTCTACGTGAAAACACAGGCTGTGACCTTATTTGAAAGGAAAGCAGCCTGGCGCAGTGACACACGCCTGTAATCCCAGCACTCTGGGAGGCAGAGGCAGGCGGATCTCTGTGAGTCCGCCCTGGTCTACAAAGCGAGTCCAGAACAGCCAAGGCTAAACAGAGAAACCCTGTCTTGAGAAACAGATATGGTGGTACACACCAGAACTTCCAAGACTCGGACTCTGGAGTTCAAGGCCAGCCTTAACTATGTACTAAGAAGTTGTCCCAAAAAGGAAAAACAAACAAACAAACAAACAAACAAAACAAACAAACAAACAAACAAAAACAATTTAAAAGCCACAGCCAGAATACTCTGGAAGTCCGGGGTAATCAGAAGGGATGGGGGCAGCTTCTCAAGAGCCGTAAGAATAGCCTACTTTGATCCTGGGCTTCTGGGTAACGTACTCTCCAGCCACCTCCACCACCACCACGGCAAGTACGCATTCAGAGGCTGCCCTCACCTCCATCAGCCTCCCCCAGCCCCCTGCTCGGCTTCACTTGCCCTTGAAGCACTCAAACAAGGTCACCCGGGTGACAGCGCATCTGGGGACCCAGGAGGCCAAGAAGGCTCAGCGGCCAGCTGTTGAAGGCATTGCTGTCAGCTCTGCTGTCTGCACCAGCCAAGGAGAATGAGCCCTTGTGGCAGGCCAGCCGGCAGAGTCCTCTCAGATGGCCAAGAGAAAGCCCTGGAAGGGGAGGAGGGTCAGGCTCCTTCCCCAGGAGGACAGGAGCCATTTAGAGATGTCTGGTAGGAAGCAGAACTGAGCCTGGAGCTGTGCCCTTTGACCCCCCGAGGTTCAGAGCCTTCCCACTTCCCTTGCTATTTCAGAGAGCTCTGGGCAAGAGAGCTGTTTTTGAACTGGGGAAGCACAGAATTGCAGATTACTGCCACGGTGCCTTGCCTGTCCCAGGCTTCAACTCGTTGGACTGCTGGGCCAGTATGCTACCCAGCAAGACCAAAGGAGGACATGACAGGTGGGAGGTAGGATAGAGGCCCTGGCAGCAGGCAATTCCAGCCTCCGAAGTCACCAGGCTTGAGTGGATACAGCGAGGTCCAGTGCAGCTCGGCCCAATGAAATCAGGAACCAGGGTGTGGCCTGGAGGAGGTAGTCGGGCTGCCGGTCGTGGGCCACAATGGCCGAGGCGTAGAGGAGGCCAGCCAGAGCTGACAGGAACCGAGTCCACAGGTGGATGTAGGAGAGTGACTTCCCTCGACACTGCAGAGAGGAGGGCAGGGTAGGAAGACACCGGATCGCTTGGTGGCATATGGCAAGGCCTCTACAAGCAGCCACTTACAAAGGGCGTTCCTCCTGCTAGGCGTCTAGCTGTTGTTCGAGCTGCTACTTTTACCTGGCACACTCCTCAGAACGCGGCTTTATCTTAACAGTGGAAACCTTTTCTTACTATTCCACCCTATGAAGCACTGATTCTCTTCCGGAACCTGTCACACCTGGCACATCCCTCTGGAGGGATGCGAGACGTTACACATTCAGAGAGCTCCTGGGGGCAGACTCAGTGGTCCTCCCGTTTCATTGCTCAGCGCCTGACAAGTATGAACTTGGGGATGCCAGCTGGGGAAGATGAGGGAGACTGAGTTATAAGCAGCCACTATCCTGCTATTCCCACACAGAACCACACCAGGCAGGGAGATGAAGGGAATGAGAGATGACGTTCTGGAAGTTGTGAAGCCAAGGGGACATTTTGAGAGAATGAACAATGGAGATATTGGCTCACAAAAAAAAAAAAAAAAAAAAAGGAGCATATGCTATATTTATGTAAGTAGTCTATATAGGCATAAAGTCACTTTAGGGCCAGTGAGATGGCTCAGCAGGTTAGGACGCTGGCTGTTGACAACTGAAGTTGGATCCTGGAACCCACGTGATAGAAAGAAGCAACCCCTGATGGTTGTCCTCTGAGCCATGGTACACATGTTCCATGGCTCCAACCCCCGGATTAATAAATATTTTAGAAGTCACTTTATAGGAGCATACACAAGACTATGTACTAAACTACACAATATAGATTTAAGTTTATATAGGCAAATATAAAACATGTATAATCTATTGTTTTAAATTTGCTTGCTGAATATTTAGAAATATTTAGGTGTTGGCTAAGGAATGGAGAAAGGGCGTTTTGGCTGATTTTCTCTCATTTTTGTTTTAAATTCCCCAAAGAATGCTCAGATGGGCTGTGGACGCAGCTCAGTGGTAGCGATTGCCTAGTACCTGGGCTAAATGCGCAGCACAGCACAGATGACAAAAAACTGTCAGGAATGCCACATAGCCCCTGTACCTCCACTGGTTTTATTCCCAGCCATTGTTCTGGCCACCGTCCGCTGAAGGCCAGTGAGTAGAGACCCAGGCAAGCGAGTGGAGGCCACCTGAATATGAGGGTGGGTCTGTCCCTGGCCCATGGTTCCCGCCACACATGGGGAGACTCTCAGCGCCATGAAGTGCCTGTGAGTTCCCCAGCCTGACCACCCTACTGCAGGCCCTGGAGAACTAGAACAGGCAGTTAGGGCACTGTCCTCGTTCCCTGGAAGAGCTCCCTGCTACGTGATGCTTCTACCCTGTCCTGGAGTCTCACCCATAGGCTGCTGTAGCCAAGCCAGGGATCTCTGTCTTCTCCTTTAGCCTGGAGACAGGACTCCAGGACTTCAAGGCCTCAAAACACAGCTTGGCTTTTCCGTATACGCTGTCACAAGCCACCTGCCTCCCTGAAACCGTTCTTCTGGGCCTGCCGCTAAAGCATGGTGCTCCTGGGAAAGGGGCTCTCTTCAGGCTAAATGACAGGCCCGTTTCACTTTCTGGTGTCAGGGCTGGTGCTGGCCCTGGCCCTGAGGCAGGAGGACTACAGCAGTCTTCTCCAGAGAAAACCCGGCAGGGCAGTTTCTACACCAATCCCAAAGCTCACTCAGGCACTGTCCTGTGTGGTGGCTTTTCCAAGCCCTCTTGTGGACAGACAGCCCGTCCTTCCTTAGCTTCTAAGGTCCCACCCGCCCTTCAGAACCACTGTGAAAGACTTCCAGCAGCCTGACACTGTAGTGGTTTCTGCCCTCGCTCCCTCACAGCACAGGGGCCTTCTCTCCTGCTTCCCAACCCAAACGCTTGTTTCTACTATTCGAAGAGAGAGGAGAGTCCTCACTGCAGCACCTGTGGCTGCCACGGATCCCCAGAGACAAGTCCCCTTTGGCCTCAACAGGCTTGGCGGGCAAGTCTTCCCTCAGCCCAAGGCGTTTGGAAATATCTGCCAGTGAGACCCTGTGTAGCTAACTGTGTTGGACTTCCTGTGCCTTTCTTGTCATCTTGTGAGACTCTAGTTTGGCCCACCCCTGTGACCTGTTCCTGGTCTACTTTTCCTTGGTTATAGGAAGTAGGGAGAAACATGTCAGCCTTCCTGGAAGGCTCCTGTAGGTCTCAGAACTCCACTGTTCAGCCATGGCCCTTCACACACACACACACACACACACACACACACACACACACACACACACACACAAGAACACACCCTCATTGCTGTCATACACTGTCTCCTCAGAAAAATATAAGCATGGATATCACACCCCAGGACCTCCCAAGGCCCTAAGATGACCCAGCCCCAGCCCAGTCTCACGATATTGGAGAATGGAGGGATCCGAGATGCCCAGGAGCCAAGGGCAGCAATGCCACCCAAGAGGTAGCCAAAGACTTCCGGGTTTTCCTGCAAGAAAAGATGTGCAGAATGTGTAAATGTTCCAAGGAGCAACAGATCTGATGCAATCTCTTGTGCTTTTGGAAGGTTCCTCCTGGCAATGGCGTGAACCCTCACCCTCTCCCAGGGCACCAAGGAAACTCACAAGATGGAGGGCAACCTGCACTACCCGTATCTTCAGCCTTACCTGCAGAAGGCTTCCCAGCAGCCTCCTCTGTGGCCCTCGGACTGGAGCTGAAGCCTTTGGGAGAGCAGCCCAGATTGCCCAGCCTGGACCCAGGCTCAGCGGCAGAGCCAGGGCAAAGACACTGGCTCTAAGATGCCTTCTTCTCCTCTCCCTGCTGCTCCGACCTGCAGGACACACCAGAACCCCATGATGATCCTGTGGGAGGAGCTGGTGTACTCTAGCCTTTGCTCTCCGGCTTGCTATAGCAGATCCTGACCCCCTTCAAATCCCTGGGGTCAAGTTCCTCTTCCAGAAACTGCCTCCCACCCACAGTGGCTGCTGCTCATCTTCCTTGGAAGGCATCCTTGTTTGTTTGATTTTGTTTTTGTTTTTTTCGAGACAGGGTTTCTCTGTGTAGCTTTGGCTATTCTGGACTCACTTTGTAGACCAGGCTGGCCTCGAACTAACAGAGATCCACCTGTCTCTGCCTCCCAGAGTGCTGGGGTTATAGGTGTGCACCACCACACCTGGCTTATTATTTTTACTTATTTATTTTTATTTTATGTTCCTTGGTGTTTTGCCTGTATGTGTGTCAGAGCGGTCACCAGATCCTAGAGTCACAGACAGTTATAAGCTGTCGTGTGGGTACTGAGAATTGAACCCCAGGCCTCTGGAAGAGCAGTCAGTGCTCGTAGCCACTGAGCCATCTCTCCAGCCCTGGAAGGAATCCTTTAATGCTAATATGGAGACACCAGCTCCTCCCCTGGACTTCCAGTCATCAATGACCACATTCCAATCATTTCTGCCACCAGCACATAAGGTGGCTGTGTAACAAGCCACCTATTCTGTAAGCAGGAGAAACAGCAATTGGCTTTCTTGGAACACAGGACACACATTGAGCATTTTTCAAAAAGCATTGCTGCTCTGAGCTACCTGAGCCGGGTGGAGGGCATGACCCCTGACCCACTGCTGTGACCATCCTGCTTTTGGACAGGAGTCTAAGAACACTACTCTCTTCTCAGGAACCCCCAATGCTGTGTACTCAGGGGTAGTCCCCCCCCCCCGTCTCGGTCCCTTCAGCCCCGCTCTTGCAGGGGTGACCCATGCCTGTTTCTGCCATTCATTTCCAGAAATTATGTAGCTTGGCTTGGTCACTCAGACTTGCACACTGTCCCCTGAAGCCATACACCATCACTGCTCCTGGCCTCGGCCCATTCTTGTCTGCTTGCCTGCGCCACAGGGCCTAGTGTCACATGCTTTCCTGTCTCTGAAGCTCACCTCTCCCTGTAAGTCTATCCCCCAATTGCCAGTTAGGGCCCCATCCTTCTCATGTGGCTGAGTTCAGAAACCTCTTTTTTTGTTTTTTTTGTTGTTGTTGTTTTGTTTTGTTTTGTTTTTTTCCTTTGCCTAGAAGGATCTGGCTCAGGAATAGGCACCAACCATAAGGATGGACAAAAGAATGAAGGTGGAAAAGATGGCCGCATAAGCCTACTCACCAGACTTCGACTTGGATTTGAATCCACAGACAGGGAAGAGAATGGACATAAAGTTCATGAGGTCGACAACTGCTAGGTAGGCCCCAGTGAACACCTGGAAGTGAATGGAGACAGCGATCAAGTACCGTCCTCCCAGGAGCCGCAGCACTGCCATCCTGGAATCCCCTCTGCCACAGGGGTTACACTGGGGCAGCATGTCCACCTATATCATTAGCTCAGTGATGCCTTCCACCGGCCCAGAGACAGGTCAGGAGCCGGGTGTTCAAATGCCTCATTCTAAGTCGCAAGGTGCCAGGCAGACGGGATGGGGGGAGGGCCCAGCCCTCTGCTTTCTCCTCGGCACGGGCAGTCTTTGCTGTGGTGTTACATTCCAGACACTGACGCTCTGTGAGCCTCAGTTTCCCCACTTGTAAAACTGCCACACACCAAGTCTCCCTACAGACTTCCCTGCAGATTTCTGGAGACAGTTCATGGCAAGAGTTTGGACCAGGACCTGGAGAAAGTCAATAGAACCAGAGACAAAAGCATCATCCATGGGAAGAGTGTACATTGTGGCTTTGGAATCCTGGCCCTGGGACTTATTAGAGGGTGGCCTTACAGAAGCTTCTCTGTGCCTCAGTTTCCACACCTGTAGCGGATGAATGACGACAGGACCCATAGCACAGAATGACTTCAGGAGCAAAGGAGTTAGTACACAGGGGGACCCTAGTGCCAAGGATGAGGTTAAGTATTTAACCAACTCCAGCCAGCCAGCCCTATTGGACACGAACAGAGATCTCTCTATCACACCAGCCAGTGGGAAAGGGAGTCTGCTTCTGAGACAGTACAGCACTGTTCTAAGTACAAAACTCTGAACCCGTGTCTTGACCACTAGGCTGCCTGCCTTTATCTCTGCCTGGGTGGCCACAAAAACAAAATCATGAGTTCCTTGCAGCCGGGCTCAAAAAAAATATTCCCTGTGATATGTGTTTAGGGATAAAGTCCTTTATTTGAGGGCCCACGCTTTGGAGAAACTAGAAAGAGCTCTTCCCTACACCAAATCCCACATCGCCCTCCGCTGGGAATGTCATCTCTCAGCTGACTGTTTGTTGAGCATCTACTATGAACTGTGTGACGTGATAGTACAGCCGTGAGTTTCTGTTCTTCTGATTCATCCTCTGATGAGACTAATTCACTGGGGTGGCTTGAATGAGAATGGCTTCCCATAGGGTCGTATGTGTGAACACGTGGTTCCCAGTTGGTGGAACTGGTTGGGAAGGATTAGAAGGCGTGGCCTTGTTGGGAGAGGAGTGTCATTGGGGGGAAGGGGGTCTTCACGTTTCAAAAGATGGACGCCCTTCCCCGTGTCTCTCTCTGCCTCCTACTTGCTGCTCAGGATGTGAGCGCTCAGCTGTCCCTGCCACCATCCTTTGCTCTGCCACCATGGACTCCCACTCTCTACACCCATAAGCCTAGTTGTATATGTTGTCTTGGTCATGGTGTTTAGTCACAGCAATAGGAACGTGACTAAGACACACGGGGAGCTAAGAGAAAGCAGCAGGGGAAAGGGTCTTGACGCACGTGTGGCAGAGATGGGTTGCAGTTCCACACAGGGGAGGGCATATTTTATTTTTTATGTGTGTGCCCCATGTGTATGGGAACACTTGGCGAAGAAGCCACGGGATCCCCTGAAGCTGGCGTTACCTGACATATGTACTGGGAACCAAGCTCTCGTCCTCTGGAAGGGCAGTGTGTACTCTTACCCACCAGGACACCTCTGCAGCCCCGGGACGCCTTGCTTCAGGTGACTTTGAACAAAGGCTTGAAAGAGGTGACAACAGGCCATGCGGACATGGAGGGAAAGAATTCTTGAGAAGGCACGAGGCACGAGGCACGAGGCACGAGGCACCGGTTCTGAGAGGAAAGTGCTCTGCAGGCTGAGGGAAAAGACAGAGGCCTCTGTGACAGGAACCTGGCTCGCGCTGGTCGTACCTGGATTGTGAGCTGTCTGGCCAGGATCGCCCCCAAAGTGTCACACAGGCTCGTCAGGAGGCAGAGCGCGGCGTACAGTGTCGACTGGTCTTGGCCACATTTCTTTGTGCATCTCAGGTAGAGAATCCTGAGGTGAAAGGGATGTGAACAGAACACGGGGTGGTAAGTTTGAGGCTAGACTGGAGGAGACACCTAGGAAAGGCAGCTGTGACCTCTGTTCTGTCAAACGTAGTCCCTCTCAGATGGAGCACACGTTTCTGGGTTTAGCTACAGGTCAGAATAAAAAGAACAGAATAAACCACAAGGCTCCGCCAGGAACTGGAACTCTCCTCCTAGCAATATTGTCCTCTTCTACAAAAGGGCAAGGGCAGCCTAGCGGGGACCGTGGACCACCACCACCACCGATTCTTACAGGCCTCAGCATGTGTAGAAACACCTGTAATCCTGCCCTTGGGAAGCAGAGACCAGAAGGCTCTAGGTTTGAGGCCATCTTGCACTACATAGTAGGTCCTATCCTTAAGAAAAGATAGGGGCTCTTTTCTTTTTCCTCTTCCAAATCAGGCTGGGTCAATGCAACTCCCCCTCCCCTCCCTTACAAGCCAGCTGTGCATTTTATTTTCTGAAAGCGAAACAGGTTCTAAAAGTCATTTTAGCAACACAGCTAACTATAGCGGTAATTGCCTAAATTTAAGAGGCGATTTGTTTCCTTGAAATTAGAGTGAAATCCATCTAATCCATCTGTGCAGTGGGTGGCCGCCTCTGCCAGCTGAGCAATTTGAGCATGTTCATAACGCAGGGAAACCAAAACTGAACAACAGCACGGCACTCTGGGCCCCTCCCTAGGTCCCCTAACTACTGAGTTTTCCTGCCTATAAGCTCTTTCCCCCCTTCTTCCCCCCTTCACACACTTGGGTCAGGCAGAGGGCAGGGCAGACTAGGAAAGGCCAGAGCCTCTGGTGATATCACCAATGCCATCTCCCTGCTGGTTTTTATAGGGAAATGGGCTGGGAGCAGCTCTGGCTTCATCCACTCAGGCAGAGTGCTTGGTGCTCGATCCATAGGCTAGGTTCTAGGCATCAGTCCCAGGGATCATAGGTACAGAAGGAAGGTTATTACCCACCATGCTAAGCACTTCTCGGTCTGTCAGCCCCAAGCCTGAAGCTCTGGGCTATTAAAACCAATGCAAGGTCAAAGAGCGAAGACTCAAGGAAGAGATTTGGACCTGAACTGGCAGTACTTTCATCCTTTGCGTCTGAGAGGGGAGTAACTGCAGCTTAGGGCAATGATGTGAGCAGACGGCAGGCCTATGGCTTCGTGCTAGGGGCTTTGCCCTGTGCTCTGTTGCTCTCAGGCATGTCCTCCAAGCTCTCAGAGGCCAGGACTCCCGAACTGACCTTAAGCTAGCCCACACACCAAACCATGGAAGAAGTTCCAGTCTCTGCAGACAGACCCAGGCTGAGGGGGTTCAGGAGTGGTGGAGTCCAGAGAACAGAGACAGGGTGGAAGCTAGAAGGCCCGCTCTCAAGCCTGCACATCCAGGCATTCTCAGGGCGCTGCTTAACCTCCGCAAGCATGCCCAACGGTGTTGGCTGCAAAGGGTGGCCGAGAAACAAAGGAGGCCAGGCCATGACAAAGGAGGTGATGATGCACAGCCCCCTTGCTTTGTACCCTCTAACTCAGCTCAATCCCTGAAGCCCGCCTGGGTGAAGGGGAGGATTATTACTCACTCAGTAAGGAGGCACCGCATTAGAAAACGGTAACGGGACCTGCCTTAGGGAGTGGGGCAGGCAGGGACCAAGGACGTGACCCAGGGTGTCTTTGCTGGACTCGAGTCTCTAGGCAGTGGGACTGCAGAGTCTCTGAACCACTACGGGAAGGCTGAGGGGGTGGCCCTGAGCAGATGCAGCAGTGGAGAGGGATGCTGCAGCCTCTCCCCTCTTCCTCCTGGGGACAGTTGGGCGGCACCTCCCCGGAGCTCTGTGCATGGGGACAGGGTGACTGACGACCTGGACGCTTCACTCTCAGAGCCCAAGCTACAGGGGCTACCTGGCCAAACCACTGCAAGACAGACAAAAGAAAAAACAAAAGCAAAAAAACACCGTGGCCGTAGTCAGATCACCGCTGCCACACCTCTTCCCAGCCTCGGATAAATCAAAAGTAGAAAATATCGAGGGACTTGCTTGGGTCCCTAAGGGTGGGTGGCGGAGCCAGAGCAGTAATGGTGTTTAATGAGCACTTACTAAGTCCTTTGCCTATCATGCCTCGTTGAATCCAAAGGCTTACACCTTGCTTCCCCTCACACCGCCAGCAAGCAGGAAAAGGCTGACAATAGGAGCCAATCCAAGCCTCATCCACTGCACCACCCAGCCTCCGGCTGCCGGCTCACAGCACAGCTCGCCCGTGCACAGAATCCAGAAGGGACTCCACTTCAGTCCACAGCGCAAGGTCAGCTCCAAACCCGGACCTGAGCGGCCACCTGAACGCCCCCTCTGCGTCCCTTCCCCCGGGTTTCCTGGGGGAGTCGAGGCGAGCGGCGCCCATCTCCCCCGCGGGGGGCCCGCCACCCCTCGCGCGGGTCCCGGCCCCATTTACAGCGCGTGGGCGGCGATCCAGCAGCAGGCGGCGCAGATCCACAGGCCGAAGGAGATGCAGACACGGCGGCGGGCGAAGCAGCGCTCCAGGTAGTCCCAGTTCCAGAGCGGGGGCGCCGGGCTAGCCCCCTCCTCCATGGCCCGCCGAACCCGGGGAAAGTTCCGGGACCGCGCGGCTCCCCGGCTTCTCCTATTGTCGGGGTCTGTGGGGAGCAGGCCGCCCCCTAGTGGTGGAGCCTGGCGCGGCCGCCGCACAAAGGAGGGCCCCGCCAGCCCCTCGTCCCTCTGCGGGTTCGCCGGGTTCCCGAGTCAGACAATACTCCGGCGCTGCCAAGCGCCCGTGGGCGGGTTGGGGGAACCCCGGAGGCGCGCGGTCCCCGCTTGGAAAAGTGCAACATCAGAAGGATGGGGTGAGGGACGAAGGGGGCACACTTTGCCTCTGCTTCCTCCTCTCCCTCTGCTGAAGCTGTCAAGGGCACGCCTTGCACCACCCGGTCTCCCTAGATCCAGCCAGGAAGGGGTTAATTTTGGACTGCGCCCGCTCCCAGTCAGCCCCAGTGCACACAGTTCAGGTAAACCATTAGGCCGTTTGCGAATTGTCTTTGATTTCAGGAAGTTTGTTCAAAGCGCAGCACCACTGTCGCTGCCATGTTTATTTTTACTTTTGAGGCCGGGTTTTCCCAGGCTAGCCTAGAGCTCACTGTGTAGCCCAGGCTGGCGTCTACGTCAAAGACCTCCTGCTTCGGCCTCTGCGATGTTGGGATTACAGCACCATCCAGAGTGATGACTACCGCTAGGACGAAATGAAAAGTCGCCGTGGCCTGGATGTTCCTGCCACCTCCAATTCCATATATTGAAACTTAATAACAAAGGCAGGCCTGGTGGCAGACACCTTTAATCTCAGGATCTCCAGGTTCGAAGCCAGTCTGGTCTACAGACCAAGTTCCAGGACAGCTGGGGTTACACAAAGAGAAACCCTGTCTGGGGATGTGGGAGAATGAAAGAAACCAGGAACTTCCTCTTGTCACCATACTGAGGTGGCAAAGTCTGCGCTCCTGGTCCAATACACGTGCACATCGCTGTTATTTTTGTTTCTGCTATGGAGACAGGCTCTTAGGGAGGGCAGGATAGTCTCCATTTGTTAAATGGCCAAGGATGACCTTGAACTTTTGACCTTTCTGTCTCTACGTCCCTGTGCTGGGATCGCAGGCCTGCCTGTACCACCGCGTGTAGCTTTCCTCTATAGTACAGCTTTCCCTGTATTACAGAAGCACACCCACCCCACCCCCCAAAAGCTGGACCAAATTGAATGTTTTAATGTAGTTATTGCGTGTGCGTGCACGTAGGTATAGGTAGTGTCACCTTGAGATGTGTGGAGGCATACGGCTGTAATCCTAGCACTCAGGAGGCTGAGGCAGAAGGATCAAAAGTCCCAGGCCAGTCTGCTCTATACAGTGAAACCCTTGTCATAGGGGAGTTGGAAGAGAAAAGACAGGGGATTATAAACCATTCTGCCTGTCAATAAAAGGGGGCGGGGGATCAGGTATGGTGGCACACCCCTTTAATCCTAGCACTAGACTAGGGAGGCAGATCTTTGTGAGTTCAAAGCCAGCCTGGTCTCCAGAGTAAGTTTCAGAATTACCAAGGCTACCCAGAGAAACCCTGCCTCAAAAAGAAAAAGAAAAAAAAGAAAGGAAAACCAGGCCAGTAAAGTATGGCTCGCTGGGTAAAAAAGTGTTTACTGCCAAGCCTAAGACATGAGTTCAATCCCTGGGACCCGTCTAATGGAAGGAGATGACTGACCACCTGTCATCCTCTGAGCTACACGCACAGCTGTCATCACACGGCTGTGGCCCTGACATCAAGGATTGAACTCACCCTCTTGCTCCCTGAAGCCGAGACTTGGAGCAGGACTGAATCTCTCTTACAAACATTCCCACTTAAAAGAGAGGGGAAGGCACCTGCCTTAGTGTTCCGTGACACTAGGAACCCTGGGGTTTGACACATGACCCATGCCAATGGTGGAAGTTAGTCCTACTGTCATCCCAAGGAAGCAGGGCTCAAAGAGGGAAAAAAAAAAAAAAAAAACTGTCAGTTGATGGTAGAGAGACCCATGGCTCTACTTTGGGGCCTCCCCCCACCGCCCCCGCCCTGTTTTGGGCTATCTCTGTTCCTGTCTCTTACATGCTGGACTAACCTAGATCACGCTGGCCTTGAGCTCACAGAGGTTGGCCTGTCTCTGCCTCCCAACGCTGGGATTGAAGATGTGCACCACCTTGGCCAGGCAGTGGTGGTGCATGCCTTTAATCCTAGCACTCCCAAGGCAGAGGCAGTCGGATCTCTGAGACCAGGGTAGTCAAGGCTACACAGAGAAACCCTGCCTCAAAGGCAAAGCAAAACAAACACACACATAAAGATGTGCTCCAAAGCACCCAAGCTTCCTTTTTGCTTGTTTTTTTTTTTTTTTGAGACAAGTTGTTACTATGTAGCCTAGGCTGGCCTGCAAGTCCGTATGCCTGGTGGAGTGCCCTGTAATTCACAGAGATCTTCCTGCTTCAGCTTTGAGACCGTAGGTATGGGCACCTGGCTGGGTTCTTCCATGCGGTAAGGCTCAGAGTTGGTGAGTAGCTGGTTCTCATCACTCTGTTGCACAGGCTCCCTGTCTCTGCCTGATTCCACCTTAGCGGGTTGCACTGTCTAGTTGTCTCTTTCCTCTGGCTTATTAACCTCTCTCATTCTTCAGACTCTCCCTCTCAGCTCTCTCTCTACTCGCTACTTCCACTTGTGTCTAATTGAACTGGTCAAGAGCCAAACCCTTGCTTTTCCTTCCCAAAGTTCCAGCACTTGGTGTCAGCGGCAGAACAGGGGGTTGCCCATCCCATGCTTTTGGCCTGGCGTCCCAGCTCCAGCCACACAAGGCCATTTTTAAAACAGGGAGGGAATGGCCTCCTGAGAAACAGCCAGGGTCCCCTGGCTCCAGTGAGAGATGAGACAAGAGTGACAGCCTGCAGCCAGGAAAGGGTCAGACTGTCCCCAAGGAGAACACCTCTGACAGGTTGGACCAACAGCATTCTAACTTGTCCTTTCCTGGAAGCTCCTCCCAGAGTCCTGGGAGCTCAGACTCTGCTTTTGGCAGCTGTTCAGACTCTGCTGAAAAGAAAACCTAACCAGAGCCCTCAAGCTCTTGCCCTTCTGGGCAGTGGGCCACCTCGCTTCTCCCAGGCATTTCCTGCTGGCAGTGGCAGTGCGGCCTCAGGCATTGTCCTGGGAAGGAGGAAGGGCTGAGCCCGAGGGTCTCCTGTGGGAACTTTCTTTTTGGTGAGGGCCCCGGGTGCTGTTTCCTGACAGCCACTTGCAAAGTACAGCCAGGGAGAGGAAGGGCTGTGGCTGCAAAACAGCCTTCTGTGAACAGTCAGGGCAAAACCAAAACACTCCACACCAGTCTCCTCAGAGAAATGGTGCCAAGAGAAGCCACCAGAAGCATTGTCATTTTTCAGAGACAGGGACTTGAACTTGCAATCTTCCTGCTGCCAGCGCCTGAGTGTTGGGATTTCAGATGCGAGCCACTGAAGAAGCAGCCGGCCTGCATCTTGGCATCCACAAGCCATCTTCCAGTAAAGTCAAGCTAGGTTCGTTCCTGTTTAGGATTAAACCTGTCCCTCAAGGATTGGTCTGTGCCCCGCCTGTAACCTTAACTACAAATGATTCTGTACCGCCTCTTCCAGGAGACATCAAACACGTTTTTGTTTCAAAAAGTTGCTCACAACCGTACCTTGGTTTCGGAAGGTTATACGCCCACCTCTGACTTGCCTTGCTATGCCCACCTTGCAGCCATGTCTTTGTTTTGGGGAGGACTAACTTGTTATGCTTATTGTTCTGCTCCTGCAACCACACCAATTTTGCCCCTGAGTCTCCCCTTGGGAAACCCCCTATCCCTGAGCTATAAAAGCCTTGTCTTCCTCACATCTAATGCTGATCTCTCGAACCCCACCTTATGGGTAGGCAGCTGGTGTACATGAGTAAAAAAGCTTGCTTTAATTAGTTAGGCCAAAATGATTCGGGTTGGTGGCCCTTCTCCTCCCATCTCTGAGATCAATGCCACCATACCAGGCTTTCTGGTATAATTTTACTTTTAAAGCCTGCTCCCAAGTTCTTTGGGTAGTTTAGCATATCCTTTCACATTCTCTCTCTCTCTCTCTTTAAAATTTCTAATATTTAGAAAAGGTAAAAAAAAAATGTCAGCTAGCAACGCCAGTCATTAATACTTTGCCACACGCGTTCTCTCTCACTCTCTTGAACTACTTGAAATTGCAGCTGTTATGACACTTCACTCAAGATTCAGCCTTGAGTGTCCCTGAGGGCACCCCCCACTTTTTCTCCCACTTTTTGAATATTCTATGGGTTCAAGACTGCTCTTTTAAAAGTCCAGTGCAAGCACCTGTAGTTCAAGCATGGGAGAGGCTGAGGCAAGGGGATCACCACAAGTTTGAGGCCATCCTGGGCTACATACGTGTTCTGGTCTCTTCCGTCCCAGACGTACCGCAAGGTCATCTAACGTGTAATCCATACGAAAGTGTGCTCAGCTGTTAATAACGCATGGTTTTCCTCGGACAAGGTTCAGTAATTGAGTTGCACATCCTTTAGTCCGGGTCTCTTGTACTGTATCCCGAGGCTGGACTGTATAACGGCTCCCAGTTGGGCCTGGTAAGTTCAGATATGTTTGTGACGATAGACAGCAGACAGTGTACACACTTATCACTCCGTGTAACAGGCACATATATCAGGTGCTGCCACTTTTCTGGTTCTCAACTTTGTTTGTTTAAGATTTATTTATTATGTATATAGTGTTCTGCCTGCATGTAGGCTGACACGCCAGAATTGTACACTAGATCTCATTCTAGATGGCTGGGAGCCACCATGGGGTTGCTGGGAATTGAACTCAGGACCTCTGGAAGAGCAGCCAGTGCTCTTAATCCCTGAGTCATCTCTCCAGCCCCTCGGGTGTCAACTTTGATCTCTTGTCTTAAGTGACCTCAGCCTTCTCTCCTCCATGAGTGTAACTTACTTGGTAAGTGATAGCTTAAAGCTCACAAGGGCGGGTGAGGTGGCTCAGTGGGGAAAGGCACTTGACACCAACCCTGATGACATGAGTTCAGTTCCCAGGTCCCACCTGTAGAAGGAAAGAGCTGACTGCCCCAGGTTGTCCTCTGACCTCCACATGTTTGCCATGATACGTGTCCGGCCCTACAGTGGTCCAATGCATATACTGAGTAAATGTGAAACATAATAAATCACAACCATGCTACTCCAGTTCCCCAGGAATCTTCGGTTTTGGCTTCCGCTGATGAACTAGCCTTGGATCTGTGCTCTTGCTGATGATTGTGTCAACCTCGGTCTTCACCCCAGCTTCCCCAGAGCTTCCCAGAGAGCTTGGAACAAAGCATGATGAGATTCAAGTATGAGAAGGCCACATTGAGGCCTCTCACTTTGTATGCAGCTTAACAATAAATAAATTAAAATGCAGAGTAAAATTTTAAAAAATTAAGAACTTTCCTCCCTTTTTCTTAAAAATATATATTTTTAAATATAACTATGGACTCCAGAATTCTTTTTCAAAAACTCAGTGTTTTGCCAAATAAGATGGCTCATGCTTGGCTGGGCAGTGGCGGCACACACCTTTGATCCCAGCACTCGGGAGGCAGAGGCAAGCAGATCTCTGTGAGTTTGAGGCCAGCCTGGTCTACAGAGTGAGTTCCAGGACAACCAAGAT
The DNA here is from genome assembly GCF_907164565.1 of Psammomys obesus. Taxonomy (NCBI): domain Eukaryota; kingdom Metazoa; phylum Chordata; class Mammalia; order Rodentia; family Muridae; genus Psammomys; species Psammomys obesus. The sequence continues at coordinate 10,102,411 of NW_026596064.1, forward strand.
ACACAAAGAGACCTTGTTTCAAAAAAAAACAGAACAAAACAACAACAACAAACCAAAAAGATGGCTTGTGCCTGTAATTCCTATAATCTCAGCACTTGGTTTTTGTTTTGGGCTATCTTGAACTTGCTTTGTAGATCAGGCTGGCCTCGAACTCACAGCAATCCATCTGCCTCTGCCACTCTGAGTGCTGGGATCAAAGGCATGCACCACCACAACCAGCTGTTTTGTTTTTGTTTTTGTTAGCACTTAGGAAGCCGAGACTGAAACAGTTTGAGATCAGCATGGTTACATAGTGAGACCCTGTCTCAAAACCAGAAAAAGAAAAGAGAAAAAGAAAATACAGAAACTCAGGCACCAGACTTAAATAAAAGCCAAGATGATTTCAACATAGGATTTTTTCTTTTCTTTTCTTGTATGTGCATTGCTGTTTTGCCTGTGTGAGGGCATCGGATCCCCGGAACTGCAATTACACACAGTTGTGAGCTGCTATGTGGATGCTGGGAATTGAACTCAGGTCCTTTGGAAGAGCAGCTGGTGGTTAGCAGCTGCAGCTCTTAAACGGAGCCATCTCTCCAGACGCCCCTAGGATCAGCATTTCAACCTATGCCCCAGGCAGCCTGTGTGCACACCAAAGGTTGGAAGCCTTGGCTCCCACATCATCAGAAGACATTTAAGAGCTGCTGGGTTTAGACATGTGAGAGGACTCCGTGGGGAAAGGCGCTTGCTGCCAGGCCTGACAGCCACATGGTGGAAGGAGAGGAGCAGTTTCCCTATGTCCTCTGATTTCCACACATATACCAAGTCTCATGTGTGTGTGCATACACACAGATACACACACGCTCACACACGAGGAAGAACCTGTTTTGTTTTGTTTTGTTTTTTAAAAAAAGGTGCAGGCTGGAGAGATGGCTCAGTGGTTAAGAGCGCTGGCTGCTCTTCCAGAAGTCTTGAGTTCAGTTTGCAGCAACCTGTAGGATCTGATTCCCTCTTCTGATACGCATGAAGACAAAGCATTCCTATACATATATACATAAAACACATAAATAACTAACTAAATAAAACTGAAACAAAGGGTGCTGCTGGCTGCGACTCTTACGAACTATCCTGCCAGGGAGGTGTGTCCGTTTGTGCTACAGTGACAGATGAGTCCTCAGCCCTAGACATGTATACCATTCCCTCTAAGTCTCAGGAAACATTGTGGAAGACGGGGAGGACAAAACATAAGAGCCAGAAGACAGGGAGAAGGGCTTCAAAATGCCAGTTGTGGGCAAGACACAGCCATTGCAGCTGTGAATTTACAGCAGCTGAGGGTGCCTATATGGAATGGGCCCACCAACAGCCAGCTATAGATGGATGAGCCCTACCCCTCTCTGCTGAACTGTTTTGCTGCTGCTGAATTCCAGGAGTGAGGGAGTCATCGCCTTCAGTTGTGTCCACACTGATAACCCAACACGGCTCCAATGCACAATTCTAATCTAATGGTCACATACAGCCTGGTAAAACTAAATGTCAGGAATCTGAGAAAAGAATGGGGAAAGAAGGGGTGTTGATAGGGATGGAGGGGAAAATAAGAGAGGCAAAGAGGCGTGAGTAACCAGAATGTGTTACACAGAGTTTGAGACTGTCAAAAAATACAGTAAGTTCATAAAAGAATGAGGGGAAAAAAGCTTCCAACAAAGCAAAGCACACCGGTCTAGGTTTGAGTCTATAGGGGACTGTTCAGCAGGAAAGAGCAAGAGAGTACAAATAGTGGCCAACTGCTAGGGAAAGCTGGAGTCTCAAGTCATCGTGCCTACTGGAAAGGAATCTCCTTTTATCTCCCCGAAATGGCGATTCCACTTCACTGACTGCTGATCACTAAGTACTCAGTTCAGTTGGAGAAATGACAGCAACTTCTCAAAGTATGTTGGAAGATCTGGTTTTGTTTTGTGTTTCAGAAAACACTTTCCATACGTCATGCTCTAAACCATTTCCCTCTTCAGTTGCTGCGGCTTTCAAACACAACACTCAACACTCAACACTCAACAAACGGTTGTCTGGCCTTTGCTCTTTCAGAGAAGGGTTCAGCAGAACTACCTGTGTCCTGGAAAGAACTGCAGTCTCCAGACTTGGCATTCAGGAATGCTTACAAAGACTAGGGAAGGTTGGCGCAGGCCTGTAATCCCAAGCACACAGGAGCTCAAGGCCGGAGGATGGAGAGGTGGGGGCCAGGCTGGGCTACACACTGAGATCCCGTCTTAAACAAAATGAAAAATGAATGTAAGAGAGGGAGCATAGTGAATTAAGAGGCTGGATGAGATTAGTAAAAGAAAGAAAGCAAAGGATAGATTCCAGTCTTATATATTCTGCACTCCTTAGTTGTCCTCTGTGACTGATAAGAAATGACTCAAAGGAGACCGGACCACTGTATCCTCTGTGCCTCGTACGATCTGCTTACATAGGCACCAGATACAATCAGGAAGGAGAGGAGACACTCAGCCACACTTTGACTCACGAGCACACCCAGGAGCCAGTCACCAGCAATGGACTATATTAGCAAAAAGAAACGCAGATTTGCAAATATTTTCAGGTTAGTGCCCCAGCCTACCCATGCCACCTCAGATAAACAAAAATGCCAAACACCTGGGTGGATCTTGCCACACTCAGAATCAGGCCCTGGTTCAGATCCAAGAGAATCAGGGAGGGGAGGTGCCACTACTCATCAGAGACACCGGGGAGGGGGGGCAGTCACAAGTCTGGACTGTCCAGACTCATCTATCCGATACCATGTCAGCCTTGATGAAACAAACACAACAAAACGAGGGAGGTGTAGATGCTATCCTTTTATTTCCTAGAGTCCCACAGACAAGGGATGAGAGTTAAACTCCTTGTGTATCTTCTAAGGATGAATGGATACCTACTTCACAACCTCACAGTTCTGCTTCTGGATGCATACCCCAAACAAATGCAGAATATTCCCTCTGTGCTGGCTGTGGTGGATTCAATGAACATGTCCCCCAAAGGCTCGTATCGTCGAATACATGGTCCCCAGTTGGTGGAACTGTTTGGGAAGGATTAGGAGGTGTGGCCTTGTTGGAAGAGGCAGGTCGCTGGGGATAGGCTTTGAGGTTTCAAAGATGCATGTCATTCCCAGTGTGCTCTCTGCCTCCGATTTGCAGATAAAGATGTCAGCTTTCATCTGTTCCTGTGGCTATGTCTTTGCTCCACCACCATGAACTCTCTCACCCTCTGAAACTAGAAGCCTGATTAAAAGCCTTTTTTGTTTGTTTTCAAGACAGGATTTCTCTGTGTAGCCTGGGCTGTCCTGGACTGTCTCACTTTGTAGACCACATTGGCCTCGAACTCACAGAGATCCACCTGCCTTTGTGCTGGGATTAAAGGTGTGTGCCATCACAAGACAGAGAAACCCTGTCTCAAAAAACCAAAACCAAAACCAAAACCAAAACCAAAACCAAAAACAAAAACAAAGGGGAACCAGGGGTGTGGATCAGTCTCAGCATCTTGGTCAGGTTGCTATTTATTTCTACACTGTGGCTTGTGCACTTTCTGTAGACATAGTACACTTCAGTAAAACACTAAAAATCTAGTTGGCAGAGAGTGGTGGCACATGCATTTAATCCCAGCACATGGCAGACAGAAGCAGGAGAATCTCTGAGTTCAAGGCCAGCCCGGACTACTGAGCCTGGACAGTAAGGGCTACACAGAGAAACCCTGTGTTTCTCAAAACAAACAAACAAACAAACAAACAAACCAAAAAAGAGTTAAAAATCAGTCTGTGGACTAGAGAGATAGTTCAGAGGTTAGAAGCACTGACTGATTTTCTAGAGGACCAGGTTTCAATTCCCAGCTCCTACATAGCAGCTCCCCCATCTGTAACTCAAGCTCTTGGGGATCCAGTGTCCTCTTCTGGCCTCCAAGGGCATCAGGCATACAAATGGTGTACAGACATGTTTGCAGGCGAAATACTCACACACATAAAATAAAAATAAATCTCAAAAAGATTTAAAACATTCAGTCTACCATGGACCACACTTTACATGGTTTTTGTCATTTGCTTATTACGTATGCAAAATTGTTCTCCCTTTATCCAAGGATGTGAATGGTAGACAAACTCTTCCCTTCACGTGTCTTCCATTCTTTTTTGAATTTTTTGTTTTGTTTTCTCTGTTTAGTCTCGCATGTCCTGGACTTGCTTTGTAGACCAGGCTAGCCTTGAACTCACAGCAATTTGCCTGCCTCTCCCTCCTTGAGTACTGGATTGCAGGTATGTGCCACCACACCCAGCTCATGTCTTCCATTCTTTTTTTTTTTAAAGATTTATTAATTTATTATATATACAATGTTCTGCCTCCATGTACGCCTATATGCCATAAGAGGGGACCAGATCTCATTATAGATGGTTGTGAGCCACCATGTGGTGGCTGAGAATTGAACCCAGGACCTCTGGAAGAGCAGCCAGTGCTCTTAACCTCTGAGCCACCTCTTCAGCCCATGTCTTCCATTCTTACCTGTATGCAATGTGCTGAACACAACACATAGCAAGTAGATAATTGATTTTCCTCATTTCCAAACCAAACAAGGGAAAAAAACCCATTAAAGAAATGTATTCCTTAGTAGATTTCTGGCTAGCTGACAATTTTTCCAGGTTATCCACTGCCCCTCCCCCCCCAAAAAAGCCCAACCATATGTGGCTATTGGCTTCTTGGGAAGAACCTTAACTTCTTTCTAATTTCCTGAGAGTAAACAGGTGAAATGTTGGAAAAATGTTGGAAAGTGATAGAGATAATTGCTGATATATTCATACAGAAGCAAAGGTCAAAATGGGAATTTCCCTATCAGGACAACCTAGTTCAGAATCCAAGAAAACAATGGAAGCTCAGTGTCTTTACTGTGGAGGTTAAGTATAGGAAGCAGAGGGAATGGAGAGAGGTGATGGGAAAGGACAAAAGCTTTCCAAGGTGGATAGTGAGAGGCCTCCAGCCTCTGAACAGCATTTTTCTTTTCTTTTTTCTTTCTTTCTTTCTTTCTTTCTTTCTTTCTTTCTTTCTTTCTTTCTTTCTTTCTCTTTCTTTCTTTCTTTCTTTCTTTCTTTCTCTTTCTCTCCCCCCCTCTTTTTCTTTTTCTTTCTTTCTCTCTCTTTCTTTCTTTTTTCAAGACAGGGATTCTCTGTGTGGCTCTGGCTGTCCTGGGACTCACAATGTAGACCAGACTGCCCTCAGTATCACAGAGATTCTCTGTGGCCTCTGCCTCCTGTGTGCTGGGATTAAAAGCATGCACCACCACTGTTGACTAGCATGTTCTGCAGAACACATAGAATGAACCCACTGTGTGACAGGGAAGCTGAGGTACCAGTCCTTAACCTTACCAAATTCCATTCATAGGAAGTGCCCAGAACAGAAAACCTACATACAACATAAATGAAATAGACTAATGTTTGCTTAGGGCAAGGAGGAGGGACCTGGGATTAGCAGTGCCTTAGGGTTTTTATTGCTGTGATGAGATGCCAAAAGCAACTTGGGAAAGAAAGGATTTTTTGCTTATACTTCCACATCCCATCAAAAGAAGTCAGGGTGGGGGGAACCTGGAGGCAGAAACTGAAACAGAGGCCATGGAGGAGTGCTTCTCATTGGCTTGCTCAGCCTGCTTTTTTATAGGCCAAGGGTGGCACTGCCCACAGTAACCTGGTCCTTTCTACATCAATCAGAACAAGATGACAGCCTACAGACTGGGAAAGGATCTTCACCAACCCTATATCTGACAGAGGACTAATATCCAGAATTTATAAAGAACTAAAGAAGCTAAACACCAACAAACCAAGTAATCCAATTAAAAAATGGGGTACAGAGCTAAACAGAGAATTCTCAATAGATGAATACTGAACAGCAGAGAAACCTTAAAGAAATGTTCAACTATACAACAAAGACATTTGCTCAAGCATGTTTGTAGCAGTTCTATTCATAATAACCAGAATCTGGAAACAACCTAGATGTCCTTCAATGGAGGAATAGATACAGGAATTGTGGTACATTTACACAATGGAATGCTACTCAGCTATTAAAATCAAAGAAATCATGAAATTTGCAGGCAAATGGTGGAAACTAGAAAAGATCATCTTGAGTGAGGTAACCCAGAAGCAGAAAGACACACATGGTACATACTCACTTATTAGACCTATAATATAGGATAAACAGTAAAATCTATAGTCCTAAACAACAAGGAAGACCCTAGGGAAGATGCTCAATCCTCATTCAGAAGGGCAAATGTGCTAGACATTGAAAGCAGAAGACAGGGAACAGGGCAGGAGCCTACCACAGACCGCTTCTGAAAGACTCTGCTGATCGAGGTATCAAAGCAGAGGCTTAGACTCATAGCCAAACTTTGGACAGAGTGCATGGAATATTATGGAAGAAGGGGGAGATAGAAAGATTTGGAGGGGACAGGAGCTCCAAAAGGAAACCAACAGAAGACCCCCTCCCCCCCCAAAAAAAAAAAAACCTGGGCCCTGGTGGCCCTGAAGAGACTGATACCCCAACCAAGGACCATGCATGGAGAGGACCTAAAACCCCTGCTCAGATGTAGCCCATAGACTCAGTCTCCAAGTGAGTTCCCTAGTAAGGCGAGCAAGGGTATGTCTCTGTCATGGACTCAGTGGCAGGCTCTCTGATCACCTCCCCCTGGAGGTTGGGAGGCAGTCTTGCCAGGCCACAGAGGAAGACAATGCAGCCAGTCCTGATGAGACCTGATAGGCTAGGATCAGACAGAAGGGAAGGAGGACCTCCCCTATTACTGGACTAGGGGAGGGACATAGGAGAAGAGGGAGAAAGGAGGGATTGGGAGGAGATGAGGGCGGGGGCCACAGCCAGGATACAAAGTTAATAAATTGTAAAAATTAATAAAAATAAATAAATAAAAGAAAAAGAAAATGCATCGTAGGCTTGTCCACTCTAGTGGGGGCATTTTCTCAATTGAGGTTCCATCTTCCAAAAGGACTCTCACTGGTTGGTCAAGTTGGCATAAAACTGGGCAATGCAAGTATATTGATGATTGATGATTGATGGCTTCTTGGTTTGGGCTCTTTTTAGGGGGTGGGAGGATAAAAGTGCCCTAAAAGTTACTATAGTTGCACAACTCTAACACAAATCTAACCTCATGGGTTGGATGCTTTCAGTGAACTGCATGGTGTATATAAGTTTTTCTGTCACTACAGGCTTTGTTCACCAGTATCAACTGTCCCTCCCTCAGCAGATGGTTCAGGGTTTCCATGTTGACTCTGTTGCCCTTCTAAGCAACAGATGGACATGGTGGCCTTCGCCTGTAATTCCAATAATCGGGAGGCTGAGGTAGGAGAATTGCCATGAATTTGAGGCCAGCCTCACTCACTTAAGAGGTATGTTCCTTCTAGGAGATGGACACGACTCTGGTTTTGGCTCAAGTCTACTTCAGCTGAGGGGAATTAACTTTCACTCGCCCATTACTGCTTTCTTTGTGATGGATCTCATTACCTAGAATTTATCAACCTCCTGTCCCAGTCTTCTGAGTGTTGGGTTACAGATATGTACATATTTGTCATTTATTTCTGAGTAGCTGAGATACTTTGAGCTTCTGATCTTCCTGCCTTCATGTTCCATGCGTGGATTACAAGCATGACCTACTACGTCCAGCTCTTCACCACTTCAATGAAGAATACAAGACACTTCATTGCTCACTTATGTAACAATTACTTTATTTTTCATACCTAGAATTCCTTCAGGACTTCAAGGCCCCATGGGATCTGGCTATAGCGAGACTAGTGCTTGCTCCTGTTTACAGGGTCTTCCAACTTTGGTTTCTTTATGGATTGTTTCCATGCTACAAGGTGGCTGATTGATAAACATTTGCTAGATGTGCTTGCTGGGTGTGGCGACTCACACTTGTAAACCCAGCTCCTGGAAGACTGAGGTGAGGCTTGCTTGGGTGTAAGGTATGTCCCAGGCACCTGAGAGGGTCCATGAGGGAATGAAGGAATGACAGATACATGGACACACAAAAAAACTGGGAATTGGGTGGATAGAGCTCTCTGATGGAGAAACCACAGGACCCTGGAAGCACTTCCTGTTTGTGGTAGAGAGTTAAACAGAGACAGGTTTATTACATACAGTTGAATGCGGAGGTGGGGTTTGGTATACAGTTTGATCAAGGAAACAGGTTCAGCTAGTCGGTAGGAGCGGTCTCTGTGAGAAAGCAGTCTTCAGACTGTAAACTGTTCAGAGGGAGAAAGCTACATATTCTGCACCACTATCAACAACTACAAACAGACCAGAAGGGAAGCCTTTGCCATTTCCCCAGGGGGTGGGGAAAGGGATTGAGGTCCCTGACATGGCTCTGCCCATATAAACAGCATGAATTCACTCAGAATTTCACTCACTAGGGGCCTCCCCCGACCCCCCATCCTTAGGGGTGACCTTGAGTGGTGGTTGGAATGAGAATGGCCTCCATAGGCTTATAGATTTGAATGCTTGGTCCCCACTGGTAAAATTGCTTGGGAAGCATTAGGTGTGGCCTTGTTAGGAGGTGTAGCCCAGCTGGGCTCTGAGATTTCTAAAGCCCACTCCATTCCCAGTTAGCTCTCTGCCTCAGTGCTGTCTCAATGTGAGCTCATGGCTTACCGTTCCAGGGCAATGCCTACCTGCTTGCCGCCATGCTCCCGGACATGAGCATGACTTCACCCTCTGAAACTGTAAGCCCCAATAAAATCTTCCTTCTCTAAGTTGCCTTGGTTTATGGTGTCTCTTCATAGTAACTAAGACAACTTGTCTCCAAAAATCCACTTCCCCCCATATACTAACATTTTTCCTGGGTGTGGTATCTTCTTTCTTACTGAGACAGACTTGCTATTATAGTCCTGGCTGCTAGCTCAGGCTGGCTTCAAATTTATAGCAATCCCCTGCCTCAGCCTCCCAAATGCTTTTTATAGGTTGGTACCACTATGCCTGGCTGATGTAAGCCACATGCTGCTTAGAGACAGAAGAGGCACTGTGCCCTGACTGTCACTTGATGAACATCAGATGGTTAAACCATCAATAGAAGGTACCTTACAGGCTGATTGATGCAGTCTGCTGTTGGCATTGATTTGGTCAGAGGATGGCCTTCATAACTATGACTTCATGGCTCAGACAGAAGCTTTACTGAATCCTAGTTTGCAAAACTGAATGTTATGCAGGAATGCATACATTTCTGTAGAGGTTCCCTCCCCCACATAGGGATTATGAAAACATCCCTATGTCTGAAATAAAGCCTAGCTGCTGACCCACCTCCTTTTTCATTCCTGTGAATCTTTTCAAGTAGGTGAGCTGTGAGCAATGCTTCCCTTGTGGGATGATGTCAGTGTAGAAGGTGGTGCTCTCCAGGAGTTACTCGTGTGGGTGGGTGCACGTAGTGGTCAGAACTCCTCCAACCTTTACACAGATTCTAGAGATTGAACTAAGGTGGCCAGGTTAGTGTGACAATGCCCCAGCAGCCCAGCCCAGGAACTTTTAAAAAACCACCCACGCTGGCCCTCTGCCACATCAGGGATATGCATCTGGAAAATTAATTCAAGTCCTAGTCATATTTTATTTTTAACAGCTTTCTCTCCATTTTTACACTTTGTGTACGGGTGTTTTGCTTGCATGTGAACCACTTGTGTGCCTGGTACCCATCAAGGCCAGAAAAGGTCATCAGAGTCCCTAAAACTGGAGTTATCTATGGTCATGAGCTGCCATGTGGGCGCTAGCAACCACACCTGGGTTCTGTGGAAAGGCAACCAGTGCTTCTAACCGCTGAGCCGTCTCTCCAGTTATCCCTGCCCTAGTCATGTTTTGACAAATTAAAATTATAACATGAATTATACGAATGGCAGCTTACCTATTTAAGACATTAAAAATATCAATTAGTAACAAATTAATTTTAATAACTTTTTAATAACTCAGAGTTAATGTGCGTTTGTGTGTATGTCTACACACATGCCCATCAACCTTTTGCAGGAGAAGACTTCTGGGACACCTCAATGACTACTATAGCCACAGCAGGTGCTTCCAAAAGGCTGTCTTGATGTCAAGACTTCTGGGTGAGTCTGTGCTCCACAAGAGCAGGGTCATCCACAGCACCAGCGTCTGGAGAGTGTCACAGGCAGCCGTGGCTACTTCTTGTCCACCTGCACAGTGCAGATGCCATTTCTGTTCAGCAACTTCACATGTCCAGGTGCTTGTAGAGCCTACGACTCTTCTCTTTTTTGTTTCTGTTGCCGTGTTTTTTCCAGGGCTTCCCAGCTACACTCTCAGCACTCACAGCAGCTGCAGGCACCAGGCCACTCCCAGGCTTGTAACCCATCACAGCCTGGACTCCTTTGGTCAATGCTCTGACATTCTCCTGGAGAGAGAACGAGACATGAACAGGCTATCTCCTTTAGGGCATGCGCACTGTGCTGTTTGTGCAGCTTCTGTCTCACTCCTGCCCTCACAGGCTAGGCCTCTCAGCACTCTCTTAGTTCACCTCTTTCCTGACCTTCCTTGTTGACTCTAGTCCAGAAGCTTCCAATGTCTAAAACCATCCAAAACTATCCAAATTTTCCTGGAAATTTTCTATTTTTTCTTTTCTTTCTTCTTCAGGGTCGTACTGCATAGTTCAAACAAGTCTTGAATTAATGATTCTCTGCCTCTTGAGTCCTGGGATTGCAGGTGAACACCACCAACATATAGCTTGAATCTCCATAGATGTCAGATTCAAGCTGCTCCAGCTCACATTAGATGTAGACACTCAGGAAATACTAAGTTTATTTAAAAATATGAATAAAAATTAAAAAATAATAACCCATGATTGTCACACACAGTAAAATATTACCCTCAAGGGTGAAGGTTTAGATAGACGTTAAATCTGACACTGAAAAACGCTAGCGGCTACGATGAAGCGATGGCAGTTACTAAGATTTTACTCACTTATCTGTTGTGTGCACAGCCATAAGCTAAGCACAGCTTCACAAACAACCAAAGCACTCTCAGTATTTTCTCACAAGATGTGAAAACACATGATACACAAATACACACACCCACACCTAGCAACATAATCATATTGGCAAAAAACAACCTAAATGCCTGATAAATGGAAGATGATCTATGGCACTTCTTTACAGAGCCTTATTTGCAATAAAAAGGAATGATGTATGGACTCATGCTCCAACACAGGTGGAGCCTGGAACAGCTAAGCAAAGGCACGACTCCATTCATGTGAATTGTCCATAGCAGACAAACCCACATACAGAGAAAAGCAGGCTAATGGTTGGCATGGGAGAGGGGAGAGGAAAGGCGGCTCACAACCATCAGTTGTGAGTGTGTACACTACATGTCTGTCAGAGCCCGTCTCATGATGTGGGTGCTGGGAATCAAACTCAGGTCCTCTGGAAGATAAGTAAGTGCTTTTAACCACCAAGCCACCTCTCCAGACCACCAGATATTTACAGCAGTAAATATTTTGATTTTTAAATGTATTAGGTAGGAAGTTAAATACAGACTTTAAAAAACTTACCTGATGGAAAAAAGATTTGTCGACAACATTTTCAATCTGTTTGACTTTTTGGTTTCTGCCTGGCTGAAGTCTTATTTCTTCACCTTTTGTTTTGTTCTCTAGGAGTTGCTGGTGTTGATGCTGGAAGGTCACAGGGTCCCTTCCAGGAGGAGGGTGGCAGTACAGCAGTTTACCCTACAGAGACAACAGGAATGACAGCAGCTCATTGGAACTGTATTACCTTCCCAAGGAGAGCAAAGGTCCTCAAAGCAATGTGTCAGCAGGAACAGGCTGAAGGAGCTTTCTGTGGTAAGCTGGGTTTGGTTTGCAGTAACTGCAGAGTCCTAGCTCTAACAAACTAGCTCCTCACAGGACCCTGGGGTTTACAAGGAACCCGCCTTCTTTGCGGCCTTTCTTTTACTTGTCCTTCATTTCTACTAAGTATTCTCAGTGCTCTTTATGTCAGGACTCACTAATCCTGGGAATATTAGGTTACAGTCTGAAATCAAGATCCTTTCTAGGGGCTGGAGGGATGGCTCAGTGGTTAAGAGCACTGGCTCTTCTTCCACAGGTTCTGAGTTCAATTCCTAGCAACCACATGGTGTCTCACAACATCTATAATGAGATCTCATGTCCTCTTCTGGCATGTAAGTGACCTACAGATAGAGCACTCATTTACATAAAATAAATAATTCTTTTAAAAGCTCCTCTCTGAGGGCTGGGGCTGCGTCTCAGGGGTAGAGGACCTGCCCAGCTTGTGTTACATCCACAGGTCACTCCTATCACCACTAAAACAAAACACCCCACTTGGTATCAGCCCATTTCAATGGAAAATTATGTCGTTAACAGGCTACGTTAGCTAAGAACACAGCGTATGGAGAGAAAGCTTGCTTAGTCAATGGCAGTCAGGATCACGAGTCACTTACTTTGACATAGTCCTTTAGGATATACCGTGCAGATCGAGGTTGGTCAGGTTGTCCGTGTGCTGTCATGAATCCTCGCATGCCTGTGAGAGGAACCCAGTGTGTGAAAGCTCAGTTAGGAGTCAGCATCACAGCAGAGCGACTGAGGTGATGCGCAGCATCTGGTCCTTTCCCACAGCCCTACAACAAATTAATCTTCTCTCACCCTAGAACGTACTTTATCAGCATTTGCTAATGCAGAGTGGACTGTGCAGCTTTCTCTAATTCTTTGTTTGTTTTTTGAAACAGGGTTTCTCTGTGTAGTCCTGCTATCCTGGAGCCCACAGAGTCCATCTGTCCTAAGGGCTGGGATTAATGGCGACCAATCAAATTAAAGGCCAGCCAGAACTGCTTTGTCTACTTAGCAAAAATAATTTACGTCCAGGGTGACTACCCTGTCCCACTGTCGCCAACCGCACTCCACCTCTGCCCCCGTGTGAGCTAATTGTAGTTTTTGCCTTTATAAGCTAACTCCAAAAGATAATGTCACAGTTTGGCTCCCAAGTCCACTGTGTCCCTGACCATGGTCAGCCTTGGAGTGTTGTGTTCAATAAACCGTCCACTGAGTGGCTTGTGCGGCTTCCTCTGGACCCTAACCGATGCCTAGTGACCCTCTCCAAATTTTGCCTGTGATTTACAATGAGAGACAACTCACATCCATAAGCCGTCAACAGTTCTTCTGAGCTCGGAGGTCGATAGGGGTCTTCATCTTCTCTAGGCTTTATAATGTTAATACCGTAGGTAGCTTCCAAAACGTACCGTGGGATATGCTGGCAAATGTGAATTTGTCAAGGAATCCTCTCTTGAGCTGCGTCCTATGCTGCCAGTTACTTCACTGCTTCTGACACACGTTCTCTAAGCAGAGAACAGTCTTACACACCAATCATCACCTTAAATGGATCCTTTAAAATAATAAGCCAGGCCAGGTGTTGGTGGCACAGGCCTTTAATAGCAGCACTTGGGAGACAGAAGGATCTCTATGAGTTTGAGGCCAGCCTGGTCTATAGTGAGTTCCAGGACAACCAGGGCTACACAGAGAAACCCTGTCTGAAACAAACAATAGAACCCCCCCAAATTCCCCAAGGCCCCCAAACCAAACCAAAAACAAGCCAGATGGCTTACAACTGTAATTTTAGCACTAGAAAGTCTAAGTTTAAGGCCAGCCTGGGAAACATAGTGAGTTCTGGCCTAGCCTGAGAAACACTGTGAAACCCAGTCTTTAAACATACATAAAACAATCATTAAAATATTATTTCTGGAGCCAGGTGTGGTGGCACACACCTGTAATCCCAGCACTCCGGAAGGAAGAGGCAGGCAGATCTCTGTGAGTTCAAGGCTAGCCTGGTCTATAAAGCAAGTACAGGACAGCCAAGGCTACACAGAGAAACCCTGTCTCAAAAACCAATACCCAAACAAAAAAAAAATTCTTTCTGAGGCTAAAAAGGTGGTTTAGTGGCTAAGAACACTTCCTACTCTTGCAGAGGACCATGATTCTATTCCCAGCACCTCACAAAACAGCTCACAATTGTATGTAACTCTAGTTCAGAGGATCCAATGCTCTCTTCTGACCTTCAAGGACACCAGGCATGCAAGTAGTACACAGATACACATGCAGGCAAACACACACATAAAACAAACAAACAAACAAATCTCTGAAAGAGACCTTAACAATATTACTTTAAGGAACAATATCATAAGCCAACTCTAACTCTGAGAGAGAATCCTAATGGAGATACAAAGGAGCACACCGTTGTTCCTAATGCCTACAATTACGCTGACAGAAGGCAGTGCCTCGAAAATGCTCAAAGGCTCCCATGCACTAGTAACCAGACTGGAGCTGAAACAAAGGATATCAGTGACATGGGTGGAACGTGATCTCTCATCTGGTCAATCGGGAGGATCCCACTGCAAATCATCTCTGCTTTGGTCGACACAAAGGACGGCATCACCAGGCCCGGGCAGTCACACAGGCAGAGGCCAGGCTCCACAAACAGAGTCTGAAAGACACACCGAAAGTTATGACACACACATAGCAAGTGAAAGAGGAGTAGTGCTGTGGCAAAGGACTGGGAAATACCTGGAAATGCTTGGTGTGGCCTGGAGTGGCAGACACAGACACTTTCTTGTTGCCCATGATGGTGTTGATGGTTGAGCTCTTCCCAACATTAGGGTAGCCCACCTAGAAGAGAAGCAGAAGTTACCTGAGTGGTAGAGATGCCAGCTGAGGGCCTGGGTGCTTCTTTAGCAGACGCTCTGTATGTCTCTTCACCTTAGACTCATGTCTGACACGTGTTGGGCTATGTGCCCTTTATTTCTACAGGTGTGGCTGCTGTCCCTGCAGCACACCTCATTCCCTTATGCCCAGCATGCTCCCTGACAAGGCACTTCATTGTTTCCACTGCATCTTCAACAATGGGATGAAGCTAAGCACCAGACAAACAGTAATTCCAGCTTCTGAGCACCTAGAAACTTGCGCCCTTTCAGTCAGGGCCCAGCACAATGAGGCAAGCGATGTACAGATGTCTGCAGAATAGTAAGTTAAGTTACTCTCCGGATTCCCAGAGTCAAGAATTCAGAAAGGAAGGGAGGCTACTTCATTTCTATAAATCAAAGACATAGGTAGAGCAGCCAGGCTTCTAATACACGTGAAAATGAATTTTTGGATGAGAGAATATAGCCTCAAAGCTCATCCTACAGGCAGACCTTCAGCCAGCACACTACAGTAAAATGCCCTTTTACTCCAGCAGTTGTTAAAATCACCCTTATTATGTGTGTGGGCGTTGTGCCTTCATTTGTGTATGCACCGGAGGTGGGTGATGCTCACGGAGGCCAGAAAAGGGTGTCAGATCCCTGTTGCTGCCTTGTGGGTGTTGGGAGCAAAATCCAGGTCCTCTCAACTGCTACCAGTGCTCTCAACTGCTGAGTCGTATTTTTAGAGCCTACAGTTTAGGTTTCTTTCTCGGTGGTGGGATACGAGATACAGAAGAGAAAGAGGCCAAACACAGTTAGGATTAGTTACACCTAACTTTAACCCGAGAGCTGAGAGACTCAACTGCTCTGACTTCCTTTCCTCATCCTGTTTTGCTTCCCTGGGAAGATCTTTATTATAAATACTGTCCCTAAGGACTGGTAAGTCCTTAGCTAAGACTGGACCATCTAAAGCCATGCTATATCCTTGGGGTATAGCACCTCTACAACCACAATTTGGTAATATGGGAAGAGAGCTGTTTTTTCCCATTTTTCTTATGTTTATGCAATGAAAGTATCTGGCCCTAATGGCATCTGAAATGGTATTAGCTGGCAAGGATCACAAGATGTCAACAGAACACCGCACTGAAGTCTGGCGACATCAAAAACTTCTCATTCTCATCTCTCAGTAACTGATGACAAAGATCTGAACTGAAGAAGACTAGAATACACTTAACATAAACATGTATGGAGACAACATAAGCCCTGAGATGTTCCTTTAAGCTGGACTCTGCCTCACACTGCCTCACCCCCTGATGCCTGACTGCCTGGGTCCATGTGTAGCTCGGGAAGGATAGGGATTTGTGTGGTGCTAGCTGCATGATGTGCTTCATCTTACCAGCCCAACAGTCAGTTGTCCATCTTTCACCTTCTTCCCAGTGTGTAGCTTCTTAAAGAGCTCCAGTAATTCTTGCTTTGACACCAGGTGGCTACAATTGTTCATTTGCTGACTTTCTGTTTCTTTTCTGTTCTGAACCTCAGGATCCACAGTACAGTGTTCCTTACAGTCCAGATCACAGCCTTCCTCCTCCTCAGGGATGCTGTCTTCCTCTGAACATGTCTGCCAATCTTCCTCTTCCTCCTCCTCCTGGCATTCCTCATATTCACTGTCATCTTCGTCACTTGCAGACTCCTCACTGAGTGAGAGCAAATCTCTGTGGGCAATTTCACTGTCATCCAAACTGGAGTTTCCAGACTCAGTTCCGTTGGATTCACCAGCAACGCTGTTTACTTGGTCCTGATGAAGCAACAGAAATTCACAAAACTTCAGACCCATGTGACTGCACTTTTCACGCAATAGGCTAGTTACGGAAGGAGAACAGGAATATTATGCTGGAGACAGGCATGTGGATGCATAGAGGCAGCACAACAGACTGCTCAGAGCAAGCACATAGGTAGATTACCAGCAGAGTGCCCTAGGGAGGGCAGGAGAGGCAGACCTTCACTTCCGTTGCTCTGTTTCTACCGTGCTAAGGCTGAGTCCAGGGGCTTTTGCATTATGATGCAAGAACTATACCATTCCCAACCTTGTTTTGCTTTTATAATTTCTTTAAATAACTCAAAAAGTACCACAGACTTCTATGTATGGAAATCAGGGGTTGCAAAATCTTTCTAGATTCGCTATTATTGTTATTGACAGGGTCTCAGTATGAAGACCAGGCTGGCCTCGAACTCAGAGATTTGCCTGCCTCTGTCTCTAAAGTGCTGAGAATAAAGGCATGCATCAAAACACCTGACTGGACAAGACAAGCACTTACTTGGGTCATCTTGCTTGAAGGCAAATACTTTCCTCTCTGAGCTATCTTCCCTGTTCTAGAAATTTGAATCTTTCTATGTGTGCCCTAGCAGATAACATGTGGAATAAATAATGTGCTCAATTAGACTCCATCAATGTTAGTGGTAATGCCAACAGAAATAGATAAGCACTAAGATGAGAGCCCCCAAAATGGTGTCTATGAAATATCTTAAGGCAAAAAAAAAAAAAAAAAAAGAACAATCCGTACAGGAAGGAAACAAGAAGACAAAGAAAAAATCCTCAGATAAAGGATTACGGAGCTAACTTAGCTTCACTGAAGGGATGAATTTAGGACAGAGCTGCCTGAGGCCCTTGTCACTGCTGGAGATACAAGTTACACATCCTCAACTCCAACTAGAGATAAGTGACCATCTGACAGGGAAATGGAGAAAGAAATTTCTTCTTTCAGTTGGAGCTTAGAGCTCAGTAAATAATGAGCTCATTCACAGTCTTTTGTTTTTGTTGTTGAGACAGGGTCTCTATTTGTAGCCTTGGCTGACATAGAAATCTATATAGACCAGGGTAGCCAGGAACTCACAGAGATCCTTCTTACTCTGTTGGGATTAAAGGTGTTCTCCACCATGCCCAGCCTACATAGCACCTACATTCACACCCATCAAAAAGCCAAAAGATGATTGACAGAGATAAAAGAAGAGGGAGAATTACTTCTAAGTGTTTCCTAAATATCAAAGATCCCATGACTAATTTTTTTTAATACACTTCAAATTATTCTAATAAAATTTGTGTTAAAGATATAGCATCATTTTTTTTGTTGTTGTTTTTGTTTTTTCAAGATAGGGTTTCTCTGTGTGGCCTTGACTATCCTGGACTCCCTTTGTAGATTAGGCTGACCTTGAACTCACAGAGGTCCACTTGCCTTTGCCTCCCTGGTGCTAGGATTACAGGTGCATTTCAGATCCTGATAAACACAGACAAGATACTACATTCTTCAGTGTGCCCTGTGAAAGTTCTTAAAACCATCATGAAATGTCCTATACAACTTCTAAAGTTTAAAATATTAAGGTCACAGATATGACAATGGGCATGTCAGATTATATGAAATCACAAAGCATATGTGTGATATGACCAAAGATTCTAAATATTTTCTATAGGCTATCCTGCAATCACAGCACTGGAGAGAGGGGAAGCCCCCAACAAAAATAATTCTTACAAATCGCCAATATAAACAAAGTACATTAATCAGAAATCAAAGTAACCCCACAAACCACTTTGAGAAAGGGCCCCAGTCCCATTACCTTAGAGTCAACATTTAGGTGAACAGTTTCTGCCAAAGCTGACCAGAAAATAACCTTCACACCTTCTTTTTCAAAGTGCGTGGCCCAGGCAAACCGCTGCTCAGCAGTCAACAAGTCTGCCTTGTTTATCAGAATCACGTTCTCCTTGGCAGCATCTATCTCCTTCACGTAACACTCCTATAAAGACAAAGGCATTTCCAGTCTGCTCAAACAATAGTTGGGTTAACTATACTGAATTTTTATTGTCCACCCCACCCCCATTTAAAACCACTTTCTCTCTTTTGAGTTGTTGAGACAGGTTTCTCTGTGTAGTCCTGGCTGCCCTGAACTCAGAGATCTGTCTGAGTGCTGGGATTAAAAGCATGCGCCATCACTCCCATCAGGCTTAAATCACTTTCTTTAAAAAGTTATTTATTATTTTGTGTGTGCGATGTGTGTGTACACACACCCATGCACGCCATAGCATTTTCGTAGGGGTCAATGGAGGACTCTGAGGGATCAGTTCTCTTGGCCCACCTTTACGTGGGCTCAGGGGGTCAACTTAGGTCCCGAGGCTTGTGAAGCAAGTTCCTTTAGAGCTGTGACCAGGAAGCCCTTAAGTCACTTTCCACTAATCAATCCGTTCTGTGAGCTCTGGAAAGAACTGTTCCCACTAGATTTTTGTTACTCATGAGTTTAGAGAAACCACTATGCTCTTCAAATGAAAATTATGTATACCACACATATGCATAATTGCTTTATGGGTTCAACTGTACTACATCATTTTAAGTAATCCTTACCCCTTAGTACTACTCTGGTTTTTATAAGCTTAGCTCATTTGTAAACTAGTATAGGTGTAATTAGGTGTGAAAAGAGAACTTAGGGAGATGGATTAAACAGTGACAATATCCTAAATAAAAGCAAATGCCATTCTGACCGCATTCTGAGAGTTTGGTCTCCTGAAAACAAGAAACCAGCAAATGACTAGCAAAAAAGTGCCTTCTAACCCAGCAGCTAGAATATGGCATGCACATGCCTGTGCTTTCTACAGATGGAAACAATTGCTGAAGCAAAACTGTCCACACAGTGGCAGCACAAAGTTCCCGACCTTGCAAGGACAGGGGAATCTAAGCAACAAGCTATAGAAGACGTCATGCTTGCCCAGTCACTGCTGCCCCACCTTTACTATTCCAAGGATCCAAGTCAAACTTTACTTACCAAATCCTCACATCTAAACAGGAGTGGGTTTCGAGCATCTACTATCTGGACCACAATATCACTGGGGGAAAAAAGTGAGACAATCCGGTTACTGTACAGTAAAAGGGACCATTGATTTTAACACAGTGATTAACACAAAAACTCAGAAGTGGTTAAAATGCAGAGAATAAGTATCTGTGGTGAGCCCGCTCAGCCACAAACAGTACATCTACACCCCACTTCCTTCCCCTTGAGAAAGTGGGGGCAGAACCATTGTAAAAGTCAGAGGCTGAGGACCAGAGTGAAGCAGTTTCTTCTAGAAAGAGTAGGACCAATGTGCTGGTGAACTCGGCAGCTGTGGCTGCCTGCACAAGAGCTGAACAAGATTAGGCTGGTCAATATTCCAGCCTGGAGTGAGAAAGCGGCTCAGGAACTCCTCCCCTAGCCAAGGGGTACTGACATTTGAAGGCTGCCAGAGATTCAGTTTTCTTTATGGTGTGGTCCCCGGTTCATCCACCCTGCTCCAGTGGGGGACCTCACACCCATGAGCATACAGGAAGCACAAATTGGACTCAGTGGGTTATCAAAAACAAACATGTATGCAGTTTTCAAATTAAAAAAACATATTAAAAAAGGAATCACTGACATATATTAATAGTAATAAGAAGTATGTTCTGTACAGTAAGCAGTTGACATACTAATTCCTAAGGCATAATTATCCCCAATTTTTATAATGTATATCACACTTATATAACCTGTCCACAGCTAACAGATGATGAAGCCAGAAAGGGTACCTAGTCAGTCTGGAGCACAGGCCACGCTCTTCATCATGCCATCACTCCAATTCAGATGACATTTCATTGCTAAAACTTCCACTACGACTTTTATTAACTTATGGTCAGGGAAGACTATCCTATCTACCCCAAGGTGAAGTTTACTAAATGTGTAGTCTTTGATCTGAATTCATATTAAAGACCCCATACTAACCATATGTTGACAGCTCCCGCTATAAAAGCATTTAAACACAAGACTGTCAAGGAGGAGAGCTTATACCTACCAACCACCACCCACAAGTTCTGAGAATGTATTTAAACAATAAAAATACAACTAAGTGTCAGCATGAGGCATCACAGAGAAGCACTGATGTCAAGATGGATATCTGCGACATGTAAGAGGTGACAGAAGACAGCTTTCTGCAGTTGACAGCAAACCCCTCCAATCCAGCAAATGTAGAAGAAACGTGCGGGCCAGCACAGTACCGACAGTGCAGCATTTTCCTCCTTAGAACACTTACTTCCCTTCTCTCAGACACCCCTCCTTTCCTTCTGCCTCTGTGGCTAGGAAGATGGTGAGGGCCAGTGGCTATCACTGGGAACAGAAAAGCTGCAGAGGCAACATCCCTAAATGCTCTCTCCAAACCCTAATTTGTTTGGCCAACTTTATTTTGAGACAAGGTCTCTCTGTATAGGCACTGAACTCTATGCTGGTCTCAAACTCAGAGATCTCTCCCAAGTGAGGCAATTAAAAGCATACATTTGCTCATTTTTAATAAACTATTTTAAACATCTCTAAGCTAGTTTCAGTATTCTCTTCTTCAAGGTAATACTCACTTTCAAGCCAAATTAAGCTAAATGACCGCAAAAACTAACAGCTGAAACCACAATAAGACAAGCAAACATTAGCTCTATCTACCAACACAGGGAAGGAATAAACAGTTTCAAATCAGCAGGAAGGAGACATTCCAGACTAGCCTGTTGGAGGTGGTTAGGCAACAGAAACAGTGGAAATGCCTTACTCGAACAGAATGTTCTTTGCCTCATGCCTCAGCACTTTCCTGCATTTCCTCTGTGTTATATATAAAATCTTTTTGATAACTGCTGTTGAAATTAAAGAGACAGATGGCTTAGTCAGCCAGTTAGCAAACAGGAGACATCTGCTATAGGGAAGACATCAATAAAATATTTCCTATTAAAGATGTGGCAGTAGTCACTTCACTAATATTTCTGGATAACTCAGGTCTATTTCTACGTGATACAAACCATATTGTGTGATTACAACATACTGTTATATTAAGGAACGGGTTGGCAAGATGCCTCAGCAAGTAAATGCTCTTGCTGCCAATTCTGATAACCTGAGTAGACCCTGGACTCACATGGTGAAGGATAAAACCAGTTCTCACAAGTTATTCTCTGATTTCCACAATGGTAGTCAATGTCCATCCCCACACTGTGTATACTCTTAAATAATTAAATATAATAAAAAAATTTAAAAGGAAATATAATAAGAGCTCAGCAAGAAATACTGTACTCCAACTAAACTTACAATTTTCAATATGTAGGCTCACTTGGGGGAACCAAAATGCTAATTTAAGGGCATAAAAGTAAATACAGTGCCACTCGGTTAGTCATGGTACACTGAATGTATATAGTTACTTTTGCCCCCTCTTACAATCTACAAGAACAAAAGTCGTGACCCTCACTAAAGAGCAAGAACAACATCCACCAGAAATGCCTCGTCAGTGAGAACAAAGACTGCTTGAGCCCCAGAGGCCCAAACAGAGTTGAGGACAGAACTGTAACGTGTCTGAACAGTTAAGTTCCCAGGTTGACTTTGCTGTTCCAACTCAGACACCCAACAACATTCCTCTACCCCAGCAGCAGAGGGCTGGGGCTTACTACAGGTAAGAAGACCCAAGAGGTTCTCCAACTGAAACTTGGGCATGGGACAAGACAGAAAAGGAAGGTGCTGTATGCAAGAGGAAGGAAAAAGATAAACTGATCTGTAAAAATGCTCTTATCAGCACTCTGGAAATCAATCCTTCCTTCCTTCCTTCCTTCCTTCCTTCCTTCCTTCCTTCCTTCCTTCCTTCTTCCTTATATTTCTTTCCAATTTGTTGCAGCATGTTTCAAGGTGTATTCTAACAATTTTCTAAATTTCATTGTTATCTGTCATAATGTCTCTCCCTTTGCCTCTAATTTTATTAATAAGTCTTTTCCCTCATTTGGTTTGGCAAAGAATTTGTTCATCTTTATCATTTTTCAAAGAATCAACTTTTTCACTGATTTTTTTTCTGTTTCCATTTCATTAATTTCGGCCCTGATCTTATTTCTTTCCATCTTTCTACCTACTGATTTTGGGTTTGGTTTATTCTTGTTTTCCCAAAACCATAAGGTATATGTACATATTTTTAAATTTTTATTTGTTTTTACATATATGAGTGCTTGGAATGTATGTATTTCTATAAACCACATGTATTCCGGGTACCCATGGATATTAGAAGAGGGCGACAGATTCATTGGAACTAGAGTTTTAGATGGTTGTGAGCCATCATGTGGGTTCTGGGAACAATCAATGCTCCAAACCACTGAGCCCCTGTGAGGTGCATCTTTAAGCTATTTGAGTTTTGCTTTTCTCTTGGACTTTCCAGGCAGGACACGAAGGTGCTATATAGCTAGGGATGAACCTAAATCCTTCTGAAAAAAAAATTTAAGGCTGTACATGTTGGCACAGGTTTTTAATCCCAGTTCTTGGGAGACTAAGGGAGGCAGATCTCTGTGACTTCAAGGCCAGTTTGGTCTGCAGAATTCAGTTCCAGGACATCTAGGGTGACAGAGAGAGACCCTCTCTAATAACAAGTAAGCAAAACTGAAGACTTTTAAGTTATGTGTGTGTTTGTGTATGCATGTGTGTGTGCCACAGCATACATACGAATGTCAGAGGGTAACTCCTGGGAACTACACTCCTTTTTGCCTCTACATTTTGAGTGCCAAGATTATAGAAAGGCACTACCACAGCATGGTAGCATGAATGAGAATGGCCCCCCAGACTCATATATTTGAATGCTTGGTTATCTGAGTGTCAACTGAGTAGCACTACTTGAGAGAGATTAGGAGATGTGGCCTTGTTGGAAGAAGGGTCACTGCAGGTGGACTTTGGTTTTCAAAAGTCCAAGTCAGTCCCAGTATCTCTCTGCTGCCTGTGGTCCAGTTGTAGAGCTCACAGCTGCTTCTCCAGCACTTTGTCTGCCTGTGTGCTGCCATGCTCCCCACCATGATGACAATGGATTAAACCTCTGAAACTAAACCAGTCTCAATCAAATGGCTTTATTTAAAAAAAAAAAAAAAAGTGTCTGTGGTCATGATGTCTCCTCACAGCAACAGAATACTGCTAAGACACATGGCCACTTTTATGTGGTGCTGAATATCAAACCCAAGGCTTTGTGCATGACAGACAAGTACTTCTATCAACTGAGCCACAGCCTTAGACCTTGCTCAGGTTTTGTTGTTGTTGTTTGTTTTGGGACAGGATCTCACTTTGTAGCTTCGGCTGATCTGGAGCTCACTGTGTAGAGTAGACGGGGCTTGAACTCAGAGATCCACCTTCCCCTGGAAAGCTGTCATTAAAGGTACTCACTGCCACATTCCTCCCTCCCAACTCCTTAACATAGGCACTTAGAACTGGCTTCTCCTATAGATTTGGGCATGCTGTGTTTTCATTTTCATTCTTTTTTCCCCCTTTAGGAAATAGACAGGGTGCTGGGCGCAGCACTGCATGCCTATAATCCCAGCACTCTGGAAGCAGAGGCAGGAGCAGGCAGATCACTATGAATTCGAGGCTGAGGCCAGCCTGGTCTACAAAGTGAGTGTAGGACAGCCAAGGCTACACAAAGAAACCCTATCTCACCACCACACCCAAATAGATAGATAGACAGACAGACAGACAGACACAGATAGATAGATACATACATACATAGGCAGATAGATAGACAGGGGCTTGTGAGACAGCTCAGTGAGTAAAGGTGTTTGTCATCAAACCCAAGTTCAATTTTCTAGGTCCCACATGGTGGAAAGAGAGAACCAACTCTCTAAAGTTGATCTCTGACCACATATGCATGTGACATACATGCATAATAAGACAAATGTAAAATAATAATAATAAAACCTGACAGTTGCTAAGGAAAGACAAAGATACAAACATCTTGGAGTATTCCAAACAAATACAACTGATTCCTGCCCAGTCTCCCTACAGAGAGGTTCAGCACTAGGCAAACTATATCTAAGTAGGCAGGCCTGTCAATCAGCTTTATAATAATCCATTCTTAAATATGACTGCATAACACTTATCAGTCATTTAGGGAAGTTTCATATGTAAACAGCAGAAAAAGGCTGGAGAAAAGACAGTCTGAAACAAAAGGACTGTAGTTAAGCATGTGGGTAGTGTCTTCCATCAAGGCTGACAGTGCCACTCTGGAAAGCTGTGACCACTTCTTTTTGGAAACAAGCAGCATACACCCTCAAATGCTACTGAAGCTCTTTCAGATACCTCCTCTCAGCCCCCACGTCACAAACAGCCTTCCATCTGCCGGGTGGTAGGCACAATGGCTTTAAAAGGCTGAGGTGTCATTCATCCCTTCTTGTGGTTTTAAGAATATTCACAAAGTACTGCCACCATCACTATCTAACTCTTGAATATTTAAGATCCTAAGGAGAAAATGTGATTTTTTTTTTAACAAGTTAAACTCAAGTCCCAATTAAACAAAAATGTGTCTGACTGTTCTTCCTAGGTACGTTTTATGTATTTCAAAAAAAACACAACCCTAATGTCTCTTACTTAAAACCACCATTTCATGGATAAAGTTTACTTACTAAATCCTTAAAAGTAATTCAGAAACTCTGAGGAAACACAGCTTTCTAATCATATAGAAGAGAAGCAGAGAATGATATTCAAGAATTCTCCTTGTTTACACATGGAAAAGAATGAAAGTCTTCCTTCTACTCCCAAATCATCAAAAGACCCAAATACAACTGATCCCTGCCCAGGCAGTGGGGGTGCATGCCTTTAATCCCAGTACTTGGGAGGCAGCAGAGGCAGGCACAGCTCTGAGTTCCAGGCCAGCCTGATCTACAGAGCCAGCTCCAGGACATCCAGGACTACACAGAGAAGCCCTGCCTCACCTCTCCTGTGCTGTAGCGCCACTGCTGTCTATGTGCAGTCACATCGCCCTGATCTTTCACTGGGCGCCGTGTGCTCTGAGCTCAAGCTTCACTTCACTTCTTGTGTCCCTGGAGCTTCCTGAGCAGTCGCTCCTCACACACACACCTCTGCGCTTTCCCATGCTCTTTTCCATATTACCAGGAGGAACTCAATGCGTGCTTGCTGAAATAACTACAGGTGCTCCAGAACTTACCTTACAAAAACATTTATTTATTTTTTTTTAAGATTTATTTTTATTTTATGTGTGCAAGTGTTTTGGCAAATGTATGTCTGTGCCCAAATGCACCTGCAATGCCTTGGAGGCCAGGAGAGGGTGTAGGCTGCATTGGAACTGGAGTTAAAGAAGGTTGTGAGATACCATGTGGGTGCTGAGAACTGAATCCAGGTCTTCTGTAAGAGCTGCAAGTACCCTACAAGTCATCTTCCCAGCCCCATCAATCACTAGTCTTACACACTTGTCAAATGTACTCACCATGTATCTCCCCTGGCACTGAAGAACGAACTTAGGGTCTTACACTTGCTGGGTAAGTGTTTTACAACTGAGCTACCACCCCAGACCTAAAAAACACTACAGTTTAAATGGAATACAGAATTACACTTTCGAGTTTCTTTATTCTCCCCACCTCAAAACAGGGTTTCTCTGTGTAGCCCTGGCTGTTCTGGAACTTTCTCTGTAAACCAGTGCTGTGTGTGTTAAATTATGTGTGTCTATGTGAGTGTGTACAGGTGCCCGTGGAGGTCAGGCCCTGAAACAAGAGTTACAAGTGGTTGTGAGCCATTTAGTGTGAGTGCTAGGAACCAAACTTGGGTCCTCTGCAAGAGCAGCAAGGGCTCTTTACTGTTGAGTCATCTCTTCAGTCGTATGTTTTCAGGTGTTTTTTTTTTTTTTTTAATTAATTCTGTTCTCTGACATTTTCAAACATGCATATAATGCATCCAGATTACTCTCTCTCAGCTCCATCCCAGCCCTATGAACACCTCCCCCACCTTACTAGGTAGTCCTTTTGCTAGACTGAGACTTTGGTTTAGTTTTGTGATCTGTTTATAGTTTCGTCAGGACCACTTTCTGTTTTTCGTAATTCTCAATAGCTCACTGGGTGGATCCTATTGGATCCAGTGGCTGGAGAAATGTTAACACTGGGTCCAGTAACAACACTGCAAAGTCTTCATTAAACAAGGAAAACAGTACTCACCTTCTCTCAATGACCCTCCAGAGCTGGCGCCAAAAGTCCAAATTTCGTTCGAAGGGCGTCAGTATCAACTTTTGTTCCTCTTCTAGCCTGGATTTAGAATGAGAAGTTTACATCTTTGACTGACCATAACAGCTTTAAAGAACCATAAATACTCAAATTTATTACATTAAGAAGATACATATCAAATACTATAAATTATTGTTTATGGTACTGGGGATTATACCTATGGTTTTGTACATACCAAAGGGCTCTACCAAAACTACATCCCAGCTCTCTTTTACTTTTGTACGCTAGGAAGACCTTGAGAACTTGCAATCTTCTGTCTCAGCCTTCTGAGAAGCTGTGATGACAGGCCTGCACCATCAGGCCAGGCTCTGTCCAATTATTTTAATGTCTATTGTTGAGTCAATACAAGAATAAAATGTAATCATATTATAGTTCACCAAAGTCAAATTTTATCCTAAGCTCTAGGGTATTTCTCTCTCAAAACTCTTACTGGAAGAATGCTCAGAGGAGCACCTCTGGGCCACAGAAGGGAACTAAAATAGGAAAGACTGGGGCCAGAGAGATGGCTCAGTGGTTAAGAGTACTGGCTCCTCTTACAGAGGACCCACATGGCAGCTTATAACCACTTAGAACTGCAGTTCCATGGGAATTCATGCCCTTTTCTGACCTCTGCTGGCACTGTATGCACATGGTACACAGACACATACTCAGGCAAACACACACACACACACACACACACACACACACACACACACACACACAGAGCAGTAAAAAAGACCAGGAACAGATCAGAATAACCACTAAGTGCCTTTGTGTACAGTGCATGCAGCAATGCTGTCTGTGCACACACCAAAATGCACTTGTAAACACTACCACCCTCTCCCTCACTTAAAATTGCATTTTATTTACTTTGTGTGGATGTTTAGAGGCCAGTGGACAACTTGTGGGAGCTGGTCTCTTTCCCTCATGTGGGTCCCAAGAACTGAACTCGGATCACCAAGCTTGGCAGCAGGTCCTTCTACCTGCTGAGCTATCTTGCCAGCCCCAGTACTTCTCTTTTAAAGAAATTAAAACTTCAGGAGACAAGTGGCAGTGAAATCTAAAATGCCTGAACCCAAGGCTTCCAGACAGATCTTTAAGTCCAATACTCACCGGACAAGCTGGCGTCTCCATTTTAGGAAGTTATCTTTCTCTGCCTGTTTCAGTTCTTCTGGGCTAGTTTTTCTGTCCCAATTTGGTCTGAAACAATCATAGACAGAAGATACTTTATATATAAGGTACCAAAATAAGAGAGAATCTGAGCATAAATGGTAGCTGAGAAGGCAGCAGGAAAATTATGAACTACTAAGAATATCGTCAGTGGCTATGTCTTCTTTTCATGTTTTTTTTTAATTACTTTCCTTATTATTTTATGTATATGACTGTTTTTGACTGCTTGTATGCCTGTACACTATGTGCATGTCCGGTGCCTGAGGAGGCTTAAAGAGGGCATCTGATGCCCCAGGACTGGAATTACAGATAGCTGTGAGCTGCCACATGTGTGCTAGGAACTGAATCTGGTCCTTTGGAAGAGCAGCCGGTGTTCTTAACCACTCTTAGTCCAGCCTCATTCTGTCTTCTAGCGATCTACAGTCTTTTTCAACTTACCTCCTTGGTATACACAAGAACTGCCTGTTTTCTTCATGGAGTTTCTTAATTCTCTGGCTCTCCTCAGAAGACAGCAGTCCAGTTCTAGCCTCAGGGAGCACAAACTTAATATTAAGCTTCTCTGTTCACAGAAAAGAAAAGTATTATTAGCCAAGATGCAATTTAGAGGCTGAGGGTGTACCTTAGTTGCTACGGTGCCTGCCTGGCAAGCATAAAGCCCCAAGTTCTATCCCTAGCACCTATACCTGGGTTTACTGCACACACCTGTGATCCAGCATTTGGAACTGGTAGGAGGATCAGGAGTTCAGGAGTTCAAATAGAGTTCAAGGGTAGTCTGACATATATATAAGATTCTGACTCAAAATCCTAAAAAGGCAATTTAAGGTACTCAATGCTGATTATTTTGATAAGCTTGAAAACTAATCACTTCCTAACACAGAATTTAAACCTTCTTAGATTAATTTTTAAATGAACTTTTCTACAGAGGTAACTTTGTAAGAAAGATCTTCACTATCTCAATAAACTTCAAAAATCTAGGGACTTTTTCTGGTACCATGTTACAAAATTCTACAAGTAAATGTATTTCCTGGAAACAGAAACAATGGGATAGGATTATAAAGATTCATTTTAACCAATTTCCACATTTTACATAGGCAGAATAGTTTTAAGCTAATGGAAATCAGTGTAGAGGCAAAGATTTCGCAAAAGGTGTGTTCCGTTTAGAACCACTGAGTTAGAATAGGTATAACTGATACAAGACAGGTATTAATGGTCACCATTAGTGGCTATTTCAAACTTAAACAAACAAAAACCAAGTGATCCTGCATGAACTAGTAATGGAGAGAAGTGTGCTCTAGGGCCTTAACCCTTGGGCCGCTGGGGCAGTTCCTGTTTCACTGCACAGCCACTACCTAGTCTGCATGAGAAGACAACCCCCAAGGAGGCAGCTACACTTTCTCCTGAAGTGGCAAGTGAAGGCTCCCTGCAGAACATCTTCAGTAACAATCTTCTTCACCCTGAGCAAAGACTGCAGCCTGTTATTCCTACCAAACCACCACAACACCAAGTAAGACCCTGCACAATCTTGTCACCCACACTACTGTTAACCTACCAGGACTCTCAGCCATATCAACTGCACTAACAGCTAGCCACTCCCCATATGTGATGCTTCTGTGGTGTTAACTGTTCCTTCTAAGGGTTACGGCCACTGCACCCCCACTGAGCCCCTTGATTTCTGCCCTTTTGCCCAACCTACTGTGCACCTGTGTTGATTTTCCCTCTTTTGCTAGTTAACTCGAAGTACTTGTACACCCACTCCTTAACCTCCACGGAATTCCTTACCCTAAACACTACCTATCTGTCTTTCTTGCTCAGGCATCATGAGAGACCACAGTAAACGGCACCACCAGTGGCTACCTGGCATGGCAAATGGCCAGGCCGAGGACTGCTCAGACCCCAGCCTTCTCATGGAAGGAGGAACTTGATCTAGCTCTTGGTTTATCTGCCCCGTCCCTAAATGGCAACTTTTCTGCCTGTACCTCCTCCTGAGGATAGCCTTGTCACCTACCTTATGACAGGGAAGTAGAAGGTGCTAGCTGTGCATCCTTGCTCCACACACCCCTAGCTGTGCACCCATCTTCAGTACCCTTCGTCCTGCCTCAGAGGAAGCTGCCCTCCCCCCCCCCTTGCACAAGCCGACTCTTCCAACTGTTTGTAACCCCATTCTATTCTCAATTCCCTTCAGACTCAAGCTGCCCCACCTCCTCATTCATCTGTTTTGTTTTCACTACACAATTGCATGGTAAGCTCTCTTTGTAAACCCTCCCTCTGACCCACCTTCGACCTTCTCTCTATTCTTGCCACTCTAACTCTCTTTTGAATTACACATGTAGTATATAGCTTTCCAAATTGCTTTTTATAATAGATGCATGGTGGTGTACACCTTTAATACAAGAGGATTAATCTCTGAGTTCAAGGCCAGCCTGGTCTACAAAATGAGTTCTAGGACAGCCAGGGCTACACAGAAAAACCCTGTCTCAAAAAAACAAAACAAAACAAAACAAAATAAAATTCAGCTTTATGGGGGCAATCCACATTTAAAGAGAAGCCTCAAAGAGAAATGTTTACCCTTTAAGTACTTCCCATTCCCTACTATCTTTGTATATATTCCTCCTCTGGACTTTTCATGGTTGTGAGCCTAGCCTTTAACGGCTGAGCCATCTCTCCAGCCCTGGACTTTTCATATAAATAGAAAATATAATCATGCTTATATTCTTTCCTGTTGATGGGCACTGAACCATGTCATTACTTGCCTAAAAACCTATAAAGGAACCCTACACCCTTACCCACTTTTCTTAAAAGACAAAAAGCCTCATGATGTATTTCTTTCTGGAGAGTCTGGAACTTGTATGCAGAGCAGGCTAATCTCCAAACTACTGACATTTGCCCACCTCTGGCTCCTGAATTCAGGGGTGAAAGGCAAGTGTCACCACACTTGGCCTTCTCTTTTATTCTCCCTGGAATTTGGTCCTTGCCCACCTCCTCAGTGTCTGCTCATTACAGCCTGTCCCTGCACCAGCCAAACCAAACTTGTAACACTTTTCTGGACAAAGTAGACTGCCATTTCACTTCTTGTCTGAATGCCTCTGCCTGCCTATTTGTCTTTTGCTATGTAGTCCAAGCTGGGAACTTAATATCTGTAGCCTAGGCTGGCCTCAGACTCCTGCCTTAGCCTGCCCAAAGGCTGGGATCACAAGTGTGCACCACTATAAGTGGCTGTCTTCTGTCTTACGATCTACTCATCATCCAATCTTCTGTCAGATAGAAGCTATTATGAGCTCCATCTTTTATGGCCTGTAGTTATTTACAGACTTCTTTCGATACATATAAAAGAAAATTTTAAATAAATAAAATGTATCTTTAAAAATCATTCTTGTGAGTAGCCAGCACAATGTTTGAGAGTAACTGGTGCTAAATAAAGGCATTTTGAACAAATGAATGAATGACTTGCTAGGCAGCATGACATTTATAATAGTAAGAACACCTACCATCTGTCAGCTAGAACACATGCACACATAGCACTGACTAAACACAAGGTCCCTGACAGCAGCAAGGATATGTTTTTAAGTTGATACAATGATGTACACTCGGAAGGGTTTTTGTTCTGTGTTTGAACCGTGGTCTCACTCTGTAATCTTGGCTGGCTTAGAATCAATACAGATCAGGCTAGCCTGATTCATAGAGATTTATCTGCCTCCAGAGTGCTGGGATTAAAGGCATGTGCCACCATACCTGGCATCTTTAGGCGTTTTTTTAGAGCTGAGTTTAAAAGACCAGTGTGGACTTTACCTTACAGCCCTGGAGTTTTCCCATACTGCTCTTGGATTAAAGACAGCCTAGTATGACGTGAGCAAGACGGCAGTGTAACCAGTGTCACAGGCACTAGGTAAATAGTACACAACTTACCAGCTACGAACTCAGTCCCTGCAAGCTCTGCAGTTGCAAGAAAGTCCTCAAGGGAGCTCTGTTCCGTCACTGACTGAAGATTAAGACGACCCCAGTCATAGCCGTCATTGAGTTCACTTGTGTGCAACTATGAACAGAACACAGCGGAAAGAGTAAGGCAGCTCTCTGCTTCTCTTGGCACCCAAACAGCTCTAAACTTTGCTGGTCTACGTTCTCACGGTGGTTTGACCCTTCTAGAATGTACATTACTCATAACTAAACCTAGTTAGGCTGGGGTCATAGTTCAGCAGAGTACCTGCCCATAGCCTTCAAGGGCATCAACCAACAATGTAAAAATCCAAGCTCAAATATTTAAATGAATACTTTCTTACCTCAGCAAGGGCACTTCCCTTTCATCATTTAATTCCATTTTCTGACTGTTTTGAAGGAAATTTTATTGTATCCTCACTTTTAAGAAACTGGGGTTTAAATAGGCAAATTGATTTGCTAACAGCTGTAAATTAAACAGAGGCGTAGAACTAGAACCCAGACTGTCTTGACTCTGCCAGACAGTTAAGTAAAAAAAAAGTTTCCCGTAAGGACCCATGAGAAGGAACATTTTAAAGTCAGGCATGGTAGTGCATGCTGTGATTGCAGAAGGCACTAAGGGCCATCCTGAACTGGGTAGAGATCTGCTCCCCACTTCCCCTTAGTTTCTTCTGTCTCAAACCCCAAGGGATGGAAGACTATCTTATCTGGGATGACCACTGGGGGGTGGGAAGGAGCTAGTTGCAAATGCTGACAAGGTTGATTTTTCTCAAACAACCGGACTTTGATAAACACCATCCTAAATTATATGCTTATTACAGATACAAATAGTTTTTAAAAAAGAAATTAAGGGTCGAAAGCTTAGAACTAACAACAAAAGAAAATCGGAATACGGATTAGAATTTGATTCTTTATATTTAAATTCAACCTCTCCACTATTTCCCAAAGGCTAGTACATTAATAAGCCACTACAGCATCAGCTGAAATGACTAGTGATCAACTGTCCAGACTTGAATCCTGAGACTCTCATGTGTGTTCCTCAGACTATCTGAGGAAAAGGAGTGGTGCGACAGATATGCAGTCAAATATTAGCACCAGGGATAAACAACTTCAGCCTAAGATCTTAAGAACTCAGAATGTTCACAAGAGAATTAAACTGACAACTAAAACAATAAGCTCAAATCAAACCATTTATATTCACTTTTTTTTTTTTTTTAAAGGACAGTGGCCCTGGCGGGTCTTAAATTTATTATGTAGACCAAGCTGGTCTCAAACGCTTAGAGATCTGCTTGCCTCTGCCTCCTGGGTGCTCCGATTAAAGTAATTTCTATACTTCATTTTTTTTTAAGGCTCCTCCTAAGATCTTCTCCAAGCTTCTAGAGACAATGTTAACTCCTTTAGCTAAATAAAACCCGAGTGGGTAACACAGGGAAAGCAGCACTACGAATTAAGCTGTTTTTCTGATGGGATCAACCATTGCTAGAGGATCCATCCTCTAGATAATTAAAACTGGAAAACTGAAAGAGCCGAGCGTGTTGGCCACAGCTTGTAATCCCAGTACTCTGCAAGCAGAGACAGGAGGAAGGCAGACCTGGGCCAACCTTGGCTGCATACGGAGACTGTTTCAAAGATTTTAGATGACAAGTTGTTTTCTTTTTAGAAAATTTCCAATAGCGCCCATGACTTCCAGAGCAAAGATCAAACATAGGCAAACATTCCGACATGAACGTCTCTTCACATTTTCCTTTCCATTTCTTCACACAATAGTCTCGTTTTAAAGCCCCACTCCCACTTTAAAGCCCCACTGTGCCCTGCGCCTTGCTGGGGCCTGCTTCGAAATCCTGTTCAGGAATGACTTCTGACTCCAACTTTTGTAGCATTGGAGGTTCTCAGAACGAGACGGAAAAATATGGATGATACTGATTTTCTTACCCAGGAGTCAGTATGACGGTGGCTGCGGCTTCGCTGGGTCTGCTGTCGGATAAGTATCCGGCCCAGAGACCCACCACCCGGCGCTCTCCTCCGGCCCATAGCAACACACCAGCGGCACGAACCTCCTCTGTGTGTGGGGTTTCTGATTTCCCTGGCTATAAATTAGGAAGTGACGTGTGGGCGAGTCCAAGTGGTCCGGGTGCGAAGTACAGCTGGGGAAATGGAATGACTTGTTTCAGAATGATTTTGGTAGATCTCGAGTTTGACAATGTTATAGAGAAAAAAAAATTAAAAATTGTCCTGGGTACTTCTTCATAGCTACTCCCATGACTGTTTCAATTTTGATAGACTGACCTACTTAAGACAATGGTACATTCCAGATTTGTACGTCAGTGCTTAGGTCCGGCGGGAAACTGGGACAACTGGAAAATATGCCCGCCCAGGTTTACAAGACTAACTCCGCCTTCCCCGCGGCTTTCGTCAGGAGGGGGCGGGGACTCGGGTGAAAGTCGCTCAGTGGCCCTGGGTGGCAGGCGGTTTCTGATGCCGGTGTTTCGCCTGGCAGTTAAATCGGGTTTGTTTTCCTAGTATTCTCCAGACGCGACGCGGAGAGGAAAGTTCCCTCATGGGTGAGAGTTTGGAATGTGCAATTGAATAGCATTTCCAGAACTTGAAAAATGAGATCACTCTTCTGCTTTAGTGGGGGGGTGGGGGGAGAGGAGGGACGGGACAGAGAGAGGAAACTTTTCACGTTCCAATGAGCATTATATCAACATTTTCCTATAATAAAAATTAAAGGGAAATTAGTGAGCTGGATCCACTAATAGATATTCACAGAGATTCACCTTCTTCTGCCTCCTGAGTGCTGGGTTTAAAGGCATGAGCCCCCACGGCACTGGCTAAAGTGGAAATTGAGTCAATATTGGTTGGGGAGCGTCAAAGGAGCATCAACCTTGTAAGACTAATTAGCAGCAGCTATTCCAAGCTAACAAGTAAATCACAGCTTATTCTAAGGATTCTGGTTACTAAGAATAAGAACGAGTGTTATGCCTTCAATGTGGTGCATGCCTTTTAATTCCAGTATTCAGGAGGCAAAGAGAGGCTGATCTCAGTGAGTTTGAGGACAGCCTGATCTGCCTAGAGATGCCCAGGCCAACCAGGGTTACACCGTGAGGCCCTGTTTCAAAACAAAACAAACAGAATGATCATAATTTTTATCCTACAAATGTAACAAATAAAATAACTCTGCATGATCACTGAATACCCCCCGACCCCCAACACATACACACCCCAACTGAACAATACACATGAGAAGCCAGCCAGATAATTGTTCAAGGAGAAGGGTAAGGAGGTAAGCAATCGAGGGTGCTGATGAGGCAGGAGCAAAGGACACAGATTCAAAGTGAAGTGCAAGTGATGAAAGGAGCAATGATCGTGGTGATGAAGGATTGAACCAGGTGCTGCATGCTGCCAGAAGGAGGGGGTTGCAGTCATGAATCAGCCCAGGTCCCTGCCCTCTGGCTGCAGGAGCTGTTCCACCCACACACTCTAGCGAACAACACAGCCCAGCCATTGCTTTGTCAGGCCACCGGGTACGCTCATCTACCAGAATTTCGCCTGAAGACTTGTGAGATCCTCCCAGTTCCCAGAGCTAAGCCCTTCCATGGAAACCAGGCTTTTCCGAGAAGCTGATTCCTGGGTTAGGCTGCATTGATTTGGGGATTGGAAGCCTGTGTCTACCTTCCAAAAAGCAGCCCAAGGAGTGCTCCTCATTCATGGTGTTGCATAATGAGTGATATACTGAACATATGTAGTTACAAGCCCTGATGCCCACACCCAGGACCAAATTTTGGAATAGTTTTCAGCAATCTACCTCCTCACTGCCAAGCTCCAGGGGTTCACATCTGTCAGGGGAGGGAGAAGAAAAGCAAACTGGCTTCCACTTTTGGCTTTATCACCTCTTGGCCCCAAAATGTGTCATTGGCTGACACGTTCCCAAGGTAAACATACAACCCCATTCTTCCATCTCTCACTTTCTACACACCTTATTCGGGAACAGCAAAGCAGTTTGCGTAAGCTTGAGGGTTGTGAAAATTATCGTCTGTTCTTCTTTGTGGAGTGTCATTGGATCAGGAGGGGAACTCCCTCCTATTATTTACTGTCCTCAGTTTATCTCTGTTGGAAATGGGTGGGTTCCCACATGTCGATGAGCTTAAATAACTTTACAGACATTTATTGTTGGTTATTATTAATGAATGATTCATGCAATAAAAACATTGATTGTTTGAGTAAGTTGTATACGCAAGAGAACATTTCAAGGGGCTCTTGTTTTGATTATACCTGCTATAGTACATACATACATACATACATACATACATACATACATACATACATAC
>NW_026596064.1:10138534-10146976 GCF_907164565.1 Psammomys obesus
TACATACATACATACATACATACATACATACATACATACATACATACACAATAGCAGTCATAGGATTCTATGTGAATTATATATGTACCTAAGCCTGTGTATTTAAAAAATACCTTAAACCATTTATGGTTTCTGTGTGTGTGTGTGTTTGTACATGCACGTGCGTGCCACAGCACTCCTATAGGGGGCAGAGGACAATTGTGTGGAGTAGGATTTTTTTATTTCCCCTTTGCAAAGGTTCTGAGGATGGAACTCCGGTCGCCAGGTTTGTGCAGCAAACGTGTTTACCCCTGAGCCTCCAGACAGCCCCTACACTTACGATTTTTTTTTTTTAAATATCAGCTCGTATGTGTGATGTATCTACGGTCTTGCTCACAAATGACTTTAAAATTAACTTTTCCCTTGACAACAGTCAGGTGAGAGCGGACATCACTCTTTCTGCACCTAAAAGTTGTAGAAATTGCAGACAAGCTGAATCAAAGTTAAATGAGGGGCTCTGGATGTAGGTTTAGTAACTACCAAATTAAAAAAGAAATAACAGATAGAAAGTGCTGGGTTGATCTCACTCGCTCATTTATTTCCTCCATCAATTTCCTGATCACGAGCCTCTGCAGAGTCAGCTTTGGACAAGCTCCCAACTTGGTGTACATTTTAGTGGCAATCATCCAGGGTTAAATAATCCAAACCAGCAATGGAGCCATGAACAGCATCATCAGATAGATCCTATTCAACCAAGAGGAGCCATTATGGAGCAGCCTTTTGCTTTTTGTCTCTATGACCCCTCCCCTCAAATCACTCTAAACATACTATCATTGTGTCATGGATGACAGTGTGATGTCGATCTGTGTTGTAGCACAGCACAGTAAGGGCACGCAGGGGCTGTTCCTGTTTATGGTTGTTTCTGTCCATAAAGAAAGAAAAGAAGATTGCTCTAAGTGGACACAAGGCCAACAGAACCAGAATACGTGGTAGAAACCACAGTCACAGTTTGAGATTCAAATCGGTCTGAACTTTCTCACGGTTGGTGGCTCAAGGATGGCAAGTGGGGTTTGGAAGGTAGTGTGCTCCCTGCCACAGGAAGTATTTGAGCAAAGGATAGAAAGCCAAGTATCGGGGTGTTTCCAGTCAAGTCTGTGCGCCAGCGTGGATTCTGAGGTGCTTGGCAGCCTCCTAACCCTGGTAGGTACCCTTCTCTATTATTCTACCCTGTCATTTATCCCGGTATTTGAAACAGCTGGTGCATAGAGACAAACTCAGAAAGAGTCCATGGGTTGGCAACAGTAGGGCAGTGCTTTGCCGTGTAAGCTAAAAACACATCACCTTGCCTTCTTTGTTACAGACAGTTGGTATGAACCACCATATCTAGCAAATTCAGTCATCATTCGTTATGATTATTACAAGTAGAAATATTGAAAATATGTTTTTTTTAACATCCAAGGTTTCTTCTTGAAAGATAAACTAGTCTTTCACTGCCCCTGCCTCTGGCAGCACTGATAAAAAGTGTGTTTCCTTTCTGCTGGCTTCTTTCTAGTATCTCTGTATATCTGCCTGGCCTTTACCATTTCAATCAAACAGCCCCAGGAGAGAAGAGGCTCCCTGGAAAGGGACATGGGCAGAACATCTCTAGGGATGTGCACCGAGAGGGTCACCTCTGGAGTTTGTGGGCAGCTGCCTTTAGTCCTCTGTTGTTCTGCCCTTACTTCTTAAGTTTCCAGCCATGGCCTCTTGTGGTGGATAATTTTTATGTCACCCTGACACATGCTAGAGTCATCTGAGAGGAGGGAACCTTAATTGAGAAAATGCCTCCATAAGATCTGGCTGCAGGCAACCCTGTAGGACATTGTCTTAATTAGTGATTGATGTGGGAGGACCAAGCCAATTGTGGTGGTGCCATCCCTGAGCTGATGGTCCTGGGTTCTAAATGGGCTGAGAAATAAACCAACTGACCCTACTCTTCATGGCCTTTGCATCAGCACCTGGCCCCAGGTTCCTTCCCTGTTTGAGTTTCTGCCGTGGCTGTTTTCAATAATGAAGGGCAGTATGGAAGTGTAAGCAAAATAAACCCCTTCCTTCCCAATTGCTTTTGGTCATGGTGTTTCAGCATGGCAATAGATACTCTAAGGCCCCTTGTTTTGATTTGAATGGCATTCCTCAGAATGAGATGCTAAAGTTACTAAGATCATAGGTAGTGGGGATAGGACTTGTCCAAGACAGCCAAAGTCAATGCTCTTTTATGTTTAAAGCTGTGTCTGTGTCAGGCACAGAAGGGTGCTTGGTACACTCAAGGCCTCTGCTTTCATGTCTGTCATTTCGTTCTCTGCATAAACCGCCCTCAGCTTGAGTCATGTTTTCCCTTTGGGCTTCTCTCTCCTGTCTCTGTAGGAACCTGCCCATCCTTCAGCGCTTTACCTGAACTGCCCTGCCCTGCTCCTGCTCCAAGATAAGGCTTCATGAAAGAGATCCTGACCTCTTCAGTGTTCACTAGAAGTTCACCTGTGTGCCCAGAGTACTTGGTGCACCCTCCATTCATCGCCTCAGATCAAACACTGGCATTATGGAATTCCATCATCTCCTAGGCATATTAAGAGCCACCTCTTCAGCTGGGCATGGTGGTGCACACCTTTGATCCCAGCACTCAGAGAGGCAGAGGCAGGGGGATAGCTGTGAGTTCGAGGTCAACCTGGTCTACAAAGTGAGTCCAGGACAGCCAAGGCTGCACAGAGAAACCCTGTATCAAAAATAAAAAAAGAAGCCCTCCCCAAACCAGTCAGTATGGAGCTATGAACTCCTGAAGGATAAGGTCATATACGTCTCCCAGTGTCAAGTGTGCAAAAGCCAATGTCAATTAATCTTTACATTGAATAGCTAACATGTTGTTAGTTCTTGGCATGGCCTAGCTAAAGGTGTACCAAGTCTACATGCAAGAGAGAAGATAAACAACAAAACCAAGTAAAACACAGGCTTGCTTAGTAACCTTCTCTATCCTAAATGTGAAAATAGTCAAGCATCTCTGTATAGTTAACCTCATTTTTTACTTTACAACATTTTCTGAGAAGTGGAACTATGCAAATAGTTTTCCAATTTAAAAATACTGAAGAAGTGGGAGCTTCTGACTAGCATGGCCCTTGGGTTAGCTCCCAACACAGAAGAAAAGGAAGAGGAGGAGGGGCAGAAGGAGGGGAAGATGGAGGAGAGGGAGGAGGATGGTGGTGGCAGCGGAGGAGAGGCAAACTAGGAACCAGCCAGAGGAGAAGACAGACAGAAGCCATTTCAATTACACAGCACCGTATGTAAGTAGTGGAAGAAACAGGAAAAGCAGTGTTAGGACCCCAAGGGAAGGCCAGGCCATCCTTCATTGCTTAGCTTAGATTATGATGCCAGGGAAGGTGAAGGAGTGCAGGCAGCTAGGTAGGGGCCCAACATCAGAATGCTTGTGTTTCGTAGTGAGGGGGCTGTGTCTAGAGCTTGTGGGAAGCCACTGTAAGGTTAACACTAGGAGGAGGCACGAGGCTAAGGCTGTGGTGTAACTATACAGAGTAGCTCTGAGGGAGACAGGCCCAAAAGAAGAGAGACTTCTGCCCTATGGCGAAAGAGGGAGACATGGGTGTGGATGTCTTTGGGTTGGGACACGAGTCAAGGTTTTTCTAACTGTCTCATTTTTTTGCTGGAAAAGCATCAGTTCAGTTCTGATTTTTGCTAATGAGACAACTGTATGTGGAGGGACATCTCCCAAGAAGATTGGGTGTATTCATCTATTTCCTGTTGCTACAACAAAACACATAAAGCTAGCTACTTACAAAGAAAATTGGTTTATCAAGCCTACGGTTTAGGAGGTCTAAAATTTAAACAGCAGGGTACCGGCTCTGCCGAGAATCCTCTTGGCTCCATTGTATCATAGCAGATGGCCTATGTGAGAGCCTACATATGACAGAGAACCCATGTGTTGAGGGACCAAGCTGGGAAAAGACTCCAAGGCCAGCCTTGCTCTTTCATAGTAACACTCTCTGGTGGAAATTCACCAGGGTCCCACACAAACCGTGGGAGCCCCTCCAGAGGGCGGCACCTCCGATGACTCGGTACCCTCTCACTAATGCTAGTGTAGGTGGCTGCAACACTGAGAAGGTTGAAAACAGACATGACAGAAGTCAAGGACAGAGACAGCTGGAAGGGTAAGAGGTTGAGGATCACGGAGTGGGACGAAGAAGCTTCAAAGTCCCGGAGCCAGCTCAGCTTAAGGCCTAAAGGCCTTCACAATAGCTGTCCCCTTTGTTTAGGGCAACACTACCTGAATGTGTAATCCTAAGGCCAGGCTGAAGAAGAAAGGGGAAAGGCTAGAGCTAACTCTCACTGTGGCCTAAATATTGTTATTCAACACACAATTCACATAAAATTAGTACAACCTTTTGTCTTACTAAGTCATCAAAAGCATGCCTGTGCTAACTACCCCTGAGCGTTCAGCAGCCACACATGCCAGCTTTACTGGCCGAAGCAGGCCAGTGTTCACCTCATCTGTTTGAGTGCCTGGCTCCCTCGTGCATTCAGTGTTTGGGGCTATCCCCAAGAAGCGCCTTTCTGCTTTGAAATCACCTGTCTTCACTCCTGGTGTTGCCTCTGTTCACCGGCAACTTATCATGAGCTGGTATTTCATTCCTTGGCTGTTGGTTATCTGCCTCCCTATAGGTTATCACTCCCAGGATAGTAGAAACTTCTGACTCCTGTACTTCTCTGTCCCCAGAAACGCCATCACAACAGCAGACGCTCGACAGACATTTTTCAAAGGACTTGAAGATTCCACATTCACTATGTCACCTTTAAAGTCAGTGTCCATTTAGGAGGACGTCAGGGGAAGAGGGTAGACAGAGGAGAATTTTTGCAAAACACACGGTGGCAGAAAGCCAGCCCAACAGTCCTCCTCTAGGAGATAAAAGACTGGTTCCTGGCTGCCAGGCGAGAGGCTGGCGCTCCTGCTGGCAGCGTTTCCTTTCAGCTGTGACTGGGCCGCCGTATTGATCCAAGTCACTCCCTGGCTTGTCCAGCTTTCGGAGAAAACAAACTCACCAAGCGGCACTTCAGCCTGCCACCAGTAGGTGGAGCAGTGTCATTAAAAGTACAGCCATAGCGTCTAATCAGTTTTTCAACGGACTCTGCTGAGAGGTTCTCTCCTAGAACCGCCTGTCCACCTCCTCCTCCCTCGCACCGAGGAACTGCGGCCTCAGTAGTGATGGGTGCTTCCAGCAAGGGCGGTTGGGTTCTGGAGAAGGCAAGAGACCCCAAAGGCTGGCCCAGGTCTAGACCCAGAGGAGATTGCTGGGTTTCCCTCCTGGGTGTTGGAGCACAAGTCTAGGGCATGACTCACACATGGGGTGTTCCA
This sequence comes from Psammomys obesus, assembly GCF_907164565.1. Lineage (NCBI taxonomy): Eukaryota > Metazoa > Chordata > Mammalia > Rodentia > Muridae > Psammomys > Psammomys obesus. The sequence continues at coordinate 10,143,906 of NW_026596064.1, forward strand.
TTCACCTAGAACCATTCTGTTCTTCCAAGATTGAGACAAGCATATTAATCAGGCAGGTAGGCGTGATACAGCTTGCACATCTGAGACTGGCCCTCTGGCTGTGGCAGCCAGTGGAGGCTTCTTTATTACTGTTTTTTTGTTTTGTTTTGTTTTTCTGGTTTTTCAGCCACCATGTGTAGCTTACGGTGATGCCTCCAGAGGAGGTGAGACCAGCCTTAATCCTCCTCCTTTTCCTCCCCATCAAGCCCTTCAGGTCCTCAGACATCCCGGCCACTGCTTGACTGTAGGATCTGTTTTAGAATTCAGACTTTGGGATGACAGACGAGGAAAAGGTCACCCAGCTGAGGGTCACCTGGTAGGCTTCCTCCAGAATAGTTCATTCTTCGGACTGCAAATTGTCATGGTTGGCGGTGTATCACATTCCGGTCATCTCAGCAGAAAAGGAAGATCAGTGTCTGCGTGGTGGTTTATTATAACTCTAATCTATTCATCCTGGTCTCTGGTATCTGCCCCCCCCCCCGTTAACCCATCTTCACACCAGGTAAGTAGGGTTTGTGGCAGCAGGAGAGTGTTACTGGGTCGGGGATGGGGACTGGATGCCCATCACTGATTGACCAATCAGTATTGTGTTCAATATCGCTCACTCCAGTCATCTTAACACTGATTTTCACTACCTGCCGCTCACCTGTGGACAAATAGCACCAAGACAGTAACAGCTAAGTCTTTGCCTCCCCCTTGTATTTCCTTCTCTTTTTTCTTTTTGTATTTTGATAGACGATTATTAAAGAATAATGGCAAACAGAACCTGCAGATTCTCTTGAAGTTGTCACAGAAGAAGCACACCAACAAAATACTACACGATTTCCTCCGACCTTTTCCGTACAAGAACTGCGAGTCTGCAATCTCATCCTCCACCACCCTCCTCCAGAAGTTTCGATCCAGACATACATTTATTCAGCGAGCTGCAATTTGGCCTAGGGTGGAGTGTCAAACTTTCAAGTTCCTTTCGCCAGCCGGGTAACCCTAGGTCTTTGTGGTTTCTAGAACGAAAGAGATGCTGGTAAATTGGGGACGTGATCACCTGAGCGGACCAGCCTAACCCTCTCCTCGACCAGTGCCTGCAGCCGGGTCCCTTTAAGAGACCAGAACTGCGTCCGGCGTCGCAGCCCTAAAGGGATCTTCTCCGGTGCTCCTCCCCTGTCCGCGCGGCGAATGGTTCGCGCCGGCCTATATTAACCCGAGGATCTTCCTCCCGGACGGCAAGGATGTGAGGGCGGCCGAGCCGGCTACCGCTCACACGGCCACAGAGGGCGCGCTGCCGCAGACCGGCCGAGAACCCCGGAGCCAGCCGAGCCGGACACCCCCGGAGGGGAGCAATGAGGTAGCGGCGGTCCCCGGAGCGGACGATGCGCGCGTCCTGCCCTCAGAGCCCCTCGCTATCCTGGCCCAGCCGGCCGAGCGCGAGCCCCCCGCGTCCCCTCGGAGCGAGGATGCAGTGAGCCACGGGACCGCCGTGCCTGGCCCGCCGCGGCCAGCCGGAGCCCTCGGACCGCGCTGGGGGCAAGCTGCTCGTTCCGGGGGACCAGCCCAGCCCAGCCCAGGGGCTCGCTGACAGCCACTGGGTGTGGGGAGCACCGGCCCCTGGGCGCACTGCTGTAGTTTCTGTGGCTCCTGGCCCCGGCCCAAGACTTCTCTGTGTGTGTCACGTTCGCTGAAGAAGAGTTCCTGCTTTTTTTCTTTTTTCTTTTTTTCCTCTCACCATCCCGAGCGCTTTGGCCGAGCGGGCCAACCTATCCCCCCCCCCCCCCTTGTAGGCACCCATCTGGCTTTTTTTTCTAAAATCTTTTCAGCTCCGCTTCCTCTCATTTTGATGCTTGTCTGCGACTTTTGTCCTGGTCTTTCTTATCAAGGCTTCTCCAATACTCTTTTTTTCTCTGTGTTTGTGTGTGTGTTTGCACACTAGAAGCTGATTTTTTTTTTTCTTTTCTTTCTAAAATTCGACCCCTGCGGGGTTCTCAGGCACTTTCTGGATCTCTTCTCCTGCCTCCGCCTCTCTGGGCTCCCAGTACGAGTTTTATTTTCCGGGGCTTGCACGGGCCAAGCGCAGCCGGGGCCGGTGGCTCGGCGGGGCTCGGACCCCGCGCTCGGCCGCCGCCGTCCGGCCGCTCCCGGGCGTCCTCCGGAGATGCTACCGTGGAAGAAGCACAAGTTCGAGCTGCTGGCCGAGGCGCCGCCGCGGCAGGCGTCCAAGCCTAAGGGCTACGCCGTGAGCCTGCACTACTCGGCGCTCAGCTCCTTGGCCAGGGCCTGCCCGGAAGGCGCGCTCAGCCGAGTGGGCAGCATGTTCCGCTCCAAGCGCAAGAAGCTTCACATCACCAGCGAGGACCCTACGTACACTGTGCTCTACCTGGGGAACGCCACCACCATCCAGGCGCGCGGCGACGGCTGCACCGACCTGGCGGTGGGCAAGATCTGGAGCAAGAGCGAGGCAGGCCGTCAGGGCACCAAGATGAAGCTGACCGTGAGCGCGCAGGGCATCCGCATGGTGCACGCCGAGGAGCGAGCGCTGCGGCGTCCCGGCCACCTCTACCTGCTGCACCGCGTCACCTACTGCGTGGCTGACGCGCGGCTGCCCAAAGTCTTCGCCTGGGTCTACCGACATGAACTGAAGCACAAGGCTGTGATGCTTCGCTGCCACGCGGTGCTCGTGTCCAAGCCGGAGAAGGCTCAGGCCATGGCCCTGCTGCTCTACCAGACGTCGGCCAACGCTCTGGCGGAGTTCAAACGCCTCAAGCGGCGGGACGACGCGCGTCACCAGCAGCAGGAGTTGGTGGGTGCAGACACCATCCCGCTGGTGCCCTTGCGCAAGCTGCTCCTGCACGGACCTTGCTGCTACAAGCCGCCGGTGGAGCGCAGCCGCAGCGCTCCCAAGCTGGGCTCGATCACCGAGGACCTGCTTGGGGAACAGCAGGAGGAGGAGGAGCTGCAGGAGGAAGAAGAAGAGGAGCACCTCGAGGGCTGCCTGGAGGAGGAGGAGGAGGAGGAGGAGGAGGAGGAGGAGGAGGAGGAGG
>NW_026596064.1:10147076-10295340 GCF_907164565.1 Psammomys obesus
GAGGAGGAGGAGGAGGAGGAGGAGGAGGAGGAGGACCACCATGTGGGGGATGGGGATCCAGCAGACCAGGAGGCTGAAGCGCAGAGGGCGCTGGTGGTGACTATGCACTTGGAATGTGGGGACTTGCTGGACCCGCTGGAGAATGGCCACGAGGAGGCGTTGGGGGACAGCGGGGTCTCCTTGGGCCCCAGCTCAGGGACATCGCCTCCTCTGCCAGGCTGTGCCTCGGACATGAAGGCCCAACTGTCGCAGCTTATTAGTGACCTGGGCGATCTTAGCTTTGGCAATGACGTGAGCACCCTGGAGTCCAATTTAAGGGTGACACGCCTGCTGTCGGGCGAGAGCACCGGCAGTGAGAGCTCCATCGAGGGCGGGGGCCTGGATGCCACCTCGGCCACCCTTGGGGACCCAGCCTGCCCTGCTGACAGCGCTGGCCTAGATGAGCCCTACTCGGGCTAAGCTACCAAAAGACTTCTCCATGCCCCTGGCACCCCACAGTGGCTCCCCACCGGCAGTTCTATCCGCCCTAACCTCCAGGAAAGGGAAAATTACGGACCCGAGTGAGGTCCAGACCCGAATTTGGAGTTTCATGGGCCTGCTTCTCTGCCACTTCCTGCCCCTGCCTCGGGTTGTGAGCAGGGAGATGTGGAAGGAGAGAAGCGCCACAAAGGAAAAGAGACAGGTTCTCTGGGGTTGGCGAGGATGTGGGAAGTGGCTGAAGTTGGAAAAGGCCAAGGGCGGGCTGGAGGTACCCAGCAGCCAGTTTCCTGTTTGTGAGGCAGCTGGGGCTTGGGAAGGAGGGGTTAACTTCCTCTCCAGATCCCCCTGACTGGAAGGCCTCTCTTGTCATCAATAACTCATTAACAAAGTCATTCTCGTTATGTTGGAGGCTTTCATGTCACTTACCTGCCCCCAGTTCTTTGGGATATGAGAGCTTGGGCTGTTTACCTCAGACTCAAACTCTTGAAAGTATGCCAAATTTCTCAAATAACTCTTGGGGGTTGGGGGGGCAGGGTATGAAAGTTGTGTTTTGTTTACAGTCAAAGACACCTAATATTTTTTAAAGGAATTTTCCTTTAGAAATACACCTTCCTCCTGCTCCAAAGCTTCTACTCCATGATGCTGTGTAAAATACTTTTGCACTGTTGTGAAGTATTTTTGACTTTTTTTTTTTTTTGTACATAACTGTGTTCTCAGAGTTGAATGTCTATCTTTTGCTGTGCAAAAGATCCTTGTAAAATGTTGTTCAGTTGTATATACGGAAATGTGTATAAAACATTTTGTTATTTTTGGGTTTTTTTTTTTTTTTTTGAGCAGTTTTGTTTTGGTTCTGTATGCATGTCAGTGGGGTGAGAATAAAGAGGAAAGCTGTCAATACAGAAGAGCCTCTGGAAATGCTGCCAAGATGATTGGCAGTGAGGGAGTGGGGGTGGGGGATAATAGGGGTGGAGGGGTATGTGCCTCCAACCATTAGTGTGGTCCCTCTGAAGCTTGGGGAGGGCCAGAGATTTCTAGAGTTTGTTGTTTGTTTTTTTAAATCAGACAACTTGAGGTATCATGTCTGGGGCCAGCCTCCTGCATATTTCATATTCCCATTGCATATGTGAAGTCTTGATTGCTTGTCGGTTTTGAGACAAGAGACTCACTATGTAGCTCTAACTGGCCTGGAACTCTATAATGTATCCTAGGCTGGCTTTGGACTCAGAGATCTACCTGCCTCTGCTCCCCCAAGTGTTGAGATTGAAGACGTGAGCCACTATGCCTGGAATATGGATTTTTTTCCCCCTTGAAGCTAATTTTGAAGAGGTTCGTAAACCCAACTGTCCAAGCTCTTTAGACGCGTATGGCTGTTTCCTGAGTGACTTGCCTCCTGCTAAGTTTTTTGCTACCTCCTGTGGGTCGGCCTAACCATCAAGTTCAAGCATAATGTATCACCTTTTTCCTGTGCGAGTTGCCACGATGCTCTGAAGACCAACTAGCACTCTAAAGAGAACTCTGTAGAGTGAGGCCTGCTTTGTTTTTCTCTGGGAAGAAAAGCAAATAGAAAAGTGGTAGGTTCCAGACACCCAGGAGTGAGTCATGGTACAGGTGGGGTTGGGGGAGACAGCCCGAAGAGCCTGTTTCCTTCGCTTACAGCCCTGCCTGGCCCAGTGGGAACCACTCAGAGAGCAAGGCAGAGGAGCTGTTGGCTTGGTGTGGGTGTGTGTGTGCTGTGGGGTGCTCCTGCTTTCTGTGTTTGTTTCTGTTGGTGAACTCCAACCCAGATGTCTCTAGTTGGGTTACACACAATCAGCTGGAAGTGGTAATCCGATGCTGCCCAAACTGCCTTCTGCCAATCATCCTTCCCTTTGCCCTTTTGGGCCTCTTTTCCTGTGTTGCAGAAATGACTCTCACTCCTGGCCTCCCCACAATCCCCCCCCCCCCCCCGTGTCCTGGGGCCGCTTCACTTTGTTTTCTTCATAAATATGTTGTGAACAGCTAGGCCTGAGGATTGCAAGGAGACTGGAATCCACCGGAATCCGAGAGGAAGGGAGGGTGAAATTTTCTTCCTACTTAATGGGAGTGGTTCGGCAATAAACCTATCCTTTTAAAAGAAAAGAGGTGGAGGTTGGGAATACTTTTTAAAAACACCCAATGTCTTTTTAAGATTAAAAGGCTACCCCTTTTAATCTTCTATTTTGATTTGGTGGAGACCTCATCCCTCTCCCAGAAGATGACAGATGCATGTCATCCAATGGACGTTTTTAAACGTTTAGGCGGAGATCAGGAAAGGATGAATCCCATCCTGCCTTGGATTTCCATGTCCACATCCCCAGCAGATAGCTGTGTGGGGCTATTGTTCTCCTGTCCAACAGAGTTCACATTTCTAACTATTCCCACACTGCCAACTTCCCCCTCCAAACAAAACTGATGGAGGCGTAAGATGGTGGAGATGATATGGCTGCCACTTGGGAATTAGGCCCTCACTGTTAGCCAGACGATGCTCCAAGTTTGGCTTTCATCAGCAATGTAGATATGATAACGACATTTAATCCAATGCCACCAGTAAGTACAAGGCAATTACCCCTTTAAAGTCTGGGTTTTTTTTAAAATTATTATTATTTGATTTATGAGTGGCAGGGAGTAGGAAAAACAAATGCAGATGAGAAAAAACAGCTCCTTTCCTCCCTGGCCTTGCCCTTGCCTTACTTTTTTCCCCTTTGCTTTTTGGCATTTGTCGCTGCACCTTGGGGCTCTTGGCTGATGTAATTCTAGAAGAGATGCGGAGGTGAAACATGATTCACCTCTTGTTACCTCTCCGTCTTTCAGGGATGATATCACTAGAGAAAGGAGAAATGTCTCTGATGAAAACAAAACAAAATCTTATTTGTTTCTGGTACCAGGAGGTGGGGGGGGGTTTAGTTTTAGAATGGTGTAACAAAAGCCAACTTGAGCTATTGGGTGAAAAATGCATAGCAGAAAGGCCTGAAATCTGGTTTACTCATCAGATCGACTTCCTTCGAGGTGAGGCGCAGGGTTGCTCCTTCATGTACGTAACCTGTCCGTGTTTTGAGTGCAGCGGGACAGCGCCCATGCTTTTGTAGCCTAAGTCACCCCCCAAGCCCAACCAACAGTGCAGCCCTGACTGCACAAAACCCAAGTGACTTCCGGAGGGCTTGTGGCAGAGGTGGCGGCTGGGTCCCTGGGGCGGGCATTTGTCAACCTCATCACAGACATCCCATGTTGGCATCTGCACTGTCTTGTGTATGTTGAGGGAGAATGAGGGAGGAGTAGGATGGTATAAAACCAACGATAGCATGACAGAGCATCTCAGCTATGGTAGTTTCAGGGAACACCCACCCCATCCCAATCCATCCCCACGTGTGCCTCCTTAGAAAAGCAGCTCTCAGTGCTTCTCAGTGCACCCCCAGAATCACAGTGGCTCTTAAACGAATTAGAAAGGCTCTGTTATTCTGAGAGGGCAAATTGCCTTCCCAGGGATGCTGCTGTGTCTGAGGGTTCTGCTGGTGAAGGAGAATGAACTGTCAGAAAGAATCCACCCTGGGCCCCACACTGGAGATTTCAAAGTCTCTCTGGAGTCGTCAAAGATCACGAGGAACATAAAGATTCTATTAGGAGTGAGTTGCCCTGTTTTCTAATAGGATTTGGTAATTTAATCAGCAGGCCTGTTCCTTGTGTGTGTGGCATGCATCAGTAGTCTGAGCAAACTCCTGGCAGGAGATGCATGACAGAGCTAGAGGGTGAACAGGGACCGCAGGAACCAGGCGCCACATCAGATGCCTGGGAAACTCCTCCCAGCTGCAAGCAGGTGGGGGTCAGGGCACGCAGTGCTCGCTGCTCCTGGCTTTTGTGTGTGTGGCCACATCTGGATGTGGTTTCATTATGAGTTGGGGCCTTTCCTGTTCCTGATAGCTCCCCTCTGTCCATAACCCAAAGGTCTCTGCCACCAAATCTTGCTGCAAGCTCTGAGGTGAACCAAACCGAGCGGTCGCAACTAGTCACCATTTTGGTGGTTTGGATGGCAACTGTTCCATCCTCTGCCTTGGAGTATTCAGTAGCATTAAAGAAAGACTTTAGTTCTATTTTTTATTTGTTTGTTTTTGTTTTTGAGGCAGGGTTTCTCTGTGTAGCCTTGGCTGTTTCGTACTAGCTTTATAGACCAAGCTGGCCTTGAACTCACAGAGATCTGCCTACCTCTGCCTCCTGAGTGCTGGCATTAAAGGTGTGCACCTCCATGCCTGTCAAAACTATTTCTAACTCCTGTGGACAGTGGCCCTTCCAACAGACGCCCTCTTCATCCCTCTCCAGTTCCTTCAGTTAATACAACATTCCCATTGCATGCTCAGCTCCAATCCGCACCCAGTCCTGGCTTCATTTCCCAACTCTCCACAAATACGCTCAGAAATTTAGTTACCCAAAAGCAAAATACTCTTCCCCTCCCCCCAAATGTTAAAGGGAAAGTAAACCAAACATGTTGCTATCAATTTTCACCACTACTGAAATTTCAAGGTCTTCCCAACCCTGGCCCCTGCCCTTAAGAGATGAAAAAGCTGGAGGAGAAAGGGCTTGTCCTGGCCAAAGGAAGGCCCCAGGGTCTGAGTTCTAAGTCCAAGCCGACTGCACCGGTCTCTGGATAGCAGGAGCAGGGAGCTGAGTTTCCTTTGGTGCTCCCACCCTTCATAAATGCTAATGACGTTGTCAGCTCACATACCCCACCACTGTATGGGAACGAATATGAACAAGATGCACGATGCTGGAGGCAAGAGAGGTCAAGTGTCTGTCATCCTGAGAAGAATATTGCTGGTGGGCGGGGGTGGGGGAGGGGGAGGTGGGTGACAGGCCTTTCCTGGAGCAACTTGATCTGCTCTTCCATCCTTGAGAGCTGGTCTAGCCAGACCCTGCCCTCGGAGAGCGAGTTCTTCCCATTGCATCATGGTTATTAATCACCTGGATCCTTCCTGCTGGGCAGCATGTGTCTGAGGCATCTCTGTCTCTGATTCACTCTACGGAGCACTGAGGTTGGCAACCAGTAGGTACTCAGCAAAAACTTGGAGGGAGGGGAGAAGTGAGTCGAGTTCACTCCAGGCTCGAAGGGGAGTCTGATAAATCTCCATGTCATCATTCAGGTGGAGGACCCCAGGTTTGAGGACCCCTGTTAGGTGAGGTGGGAAGTTGCTTCAGCTTTTCACTTCTACAGGAACTTCAGCTCCCACGATTCCTCCCCCCACCCCACCCCGCATCGTCCTAAGCCTTCTAGGAGAGGTGGTTCTAGCTGAGAAGAAGATGGTTCATTTGAAATTGACTTTGAAGAAAATTGGTACCTCTGTAAGTTCGAAGCCAGCCTGGTCTGCAGAGCGAGTTCCAGGACAGCCATGGCCTCACAGAGCAACCCTGTCTCGACAAAACAAAAAACAAAACAAACAAAAAAACCAAGAAAATAAAAAATAAAACAAAAAAGAAAATTGGTATCGTGCTTTGCTTCTACTCATTCTAGCTCCCAAATCCTTGCCTAGAATTACTTAGTAAGTTAGACCAGAATTTGAGTCTCCTGAGTGCCGGTCTTAGACTCTGCAAGCTTAGAGCGTGGTGTAGTTAGGAATGGTTCAGTTCAGGGAGCGCTTCTTAACACATTACTGATGTTTCCATAACACCAGATGTCACGTTCTTAAAGCCCCAATCTTGCCGTTGAACTCCTGCCCAGAGAAAGAGAAAGTGCAATTTCCAAGGTCACGTGAGTTCAAGGAAGGAGGGGGGGGGTAGGCCCACCAGGTCCTGCATCAGCAAACTCTCAGTTCTGTGTTCTAGATCAGCGCTTGCAAATGATTCCACTTACAGACCCAGAAAACCACCTGCATTTAGCCCATAGCTGCTGCTGTCTTCTCCCAAGGCTTCCCCCGAAGGGAAATCCATCCTTTGTAGACCGACTTTTCTCTGGCGTCCTAAATACCAGGAACAACCAGACACTGGTCCCCTGTCACATCTCTTTGGAAGAGTCTTTGCTTGTGCCTGGACAAAAGCACATGTCTTGTCTGGAAGAGACGAACTGACACGCCATGTCAAGCGGGGCCCAACGTTGCGTTCTCACACCTGAGGGAGTTGGTCAGCGAAAGAACTGGCAGACTCAGGACCAGTCAGCCCCTTTAGACATGTTTGCACCAATGGGGTTGCAGGATTTTAGTCACGTGCCCAAAATCGCCCACTCCATTCCTAGCAATCGTCCGAGGTTCGCCGTCAGACACGGGACTGGGAGATTGGTGTGGGTGAGGCGAATGTGCCTTGGGCGAAGCTGGAAGGTCCAGCTGAAGCAGAAATGAGCTTTTCAGGTAGTGTTAGCCCTGGTTTTGCACGTAGCTCTTTTGCCTTGGGCGACTTTCCTTTGGGGGTAGCTCGTTCTGTGGAATGGAAACACTAACGCATTCTTGATTGCTTTCAGGCTCGTAACCTACCCAGTGGATGAATAAATGCTGGATGGCATGCGTGTGGGGAAAGGGGTAGTGACGGATGCGATAGTCAGGTGACATAAGAGTTGGCTCAGGAGTCTGTGTGGGACTCCCACATACCACGTGAGTCCAGGGACAGGGACATTTTCCCATGAAATATGTTCCAGTGGCCAAGGAGGGCCAGCGCACGAACATGAGGGCACAAGGAATTAAGAGTAGGGAACCGTAGTTAAGTATTGACACAGCAAAAAGGAAGCCTATGGGCTAGCCTTCCTACCAAAGTGTTAGGTGTGCACCCGGGTTCTGCGCCATCTCCACACCAGTCCCTCCCATCAGCCCTGGCAGGGATGCCGCACCACCCGGGGTTCTTTGGATGGATTTGTATCTGTTCCATGGAATGGGGGTGCATTATGTCAAAGATTACCCACAGGCCCTCTCAGGATTCTTCTGTGAAGATAAAACAGCCGTGTGTGTGTGTGTGTGTGTGTGTGTGTGTGTGTGTGTGTGTGTGTATGCGTGTTCTAGTGCCTGTGCATATCCACTTGAGTGTGCCCCGTGGGTGGGCATACGTGGGACTATACTCAGAACACAAGCTCTGTTGCGCACGCCACTGTTTGGGACAGTGGGAACTCAGGCCAAGGAGAGCACCGTTGCTCATCCTCCCAGATTTCTGCCAAAAACAGCTTCAAATCCCATCAGCCTTTCCTCTCCATTCTGCTCTCAGTTTCTCTGTTTGTTTTTAACATTAAGGGGTCTTTGAGCTAATAATACCACAGATTTCAGCTCTCTCAAGGCAGCCCTGGTGTGCACATTAACGAATCCCTCTCGTAATTACAGTGAAAGCTCCTTCCATTCTCAGAACGATCCTACTGCTGCAGCCTGAGAGGTTTTCATCTTAACGTGTGCAGGCCTTTGTTCGGTTTGATTCTCTCTCTTCCTCTGAAAGCACACTTGTAATGTGCCGAGCATATGACACAACACTCCAACATGAAAACAGGTATAATCGAGGAAGGGGGAGGGGAGGAGGCAGAGATGTTACGGCTCTGGGGATGAAGGCACTTGCTACCAAGCCTGGCTACCTGAGGGGCTTTTGTTTTGCTTTTAGGCAGAGTCTTCCAAATCTCAGATTGGCCTTAAACTTCCTCTATAGTTGAAGGAGTCCTTGAACTTCTGTCCTTCCTAGCTGTGTCTCTGAAGTGCTGGGATTATGGGCATGGTTTATGCTGTGCTGCTGATTGAACCCAGGGCTTTGTGCATGCTTGATAAGCTCTGTGCCACTGGTGTATACCTCTAGCTGAAATACTGAAAAAGAACCCGAGACAGACGTTCATGTAGTTTAGGTTAGCCTTGAACTCACTCTGTAGCTGAGGATGACTCTGAACTTGGGAACCTCGTGTCTCCATTTCTGAGTGCTGGAACTACATGTATGGGCCAGCACGCCGAGTTGACACAGGACTAGGGATCAATCAGGATGCAGACTAGGCAAGTTCTCTACTAAGTTACATTTCTGACTCTCTAGTGCTACCCTGCTAAGGTCATCTTCAGAAAGGTGTTTAATTTCTCTCCCTCCAATTTGGCCCACTTTTTCATCTACACGCTTGGCATCCACACAGAGAGAGAATGGCAAGCCTAATGAAATAGGGTTAAGAACACTAGTTATATTAACAAATGTCATACATATATTGACTTGATATTATTGATTACTGGGTGATGTTAGAGATGAAGAGTTCCGGTTGGCAGGGAGTCGGCCATTCAGGAATTCAGGCTCCTTCTAGATCATGCCATTCTAGGGCAAGAGTCTTGCTTTCGTATATGAAGTTTTGTTAAAACACAGTCGCACCTGTTCATTTGCATATTGTCTATTTCTGTTTGCTTGTCAGACAATGGTGGTGTCTGACATAGTCTATTCCTCAGTATCCAAGGGGAGTTAGTTCCAGGATTACCTTTCTACTCCCTCACAGATGACAAAATCTGAGGATTCTTCAATTCTTTGTGTGAATGCTATTTACTTGCCATATAACGTAGGCAAGTCCTCCAGGATACTTTAAACCGTATCTGTATTATAGTAACTATTTAAAGAGTAAATTCTGGGCAGTGGTGGTCCATGCTCTTAATCCCAGAACTCGGGAGGCAGGGACAGGCAGATATCTCTGAGTTCGAGGCCAACCTGGTCTACAGAGTGAGTTCCAGGACAGCCAGGGATAAATAGAAAAACACTGTCCTGGAAAAAGAAAAAAGAAAAAGTAAATTCTGTCATCGTTGATATACTCTTGTTTTTATTTGCATTTTAATCATTGCATTAGGAGATGATGATGATGTTAGATTTTCTCATGGCAAGAAGAATTTACAGATGTGAAACTTTAAGATACAAAGGAGCAACTGTAGCTACAACAAACACTGCTATGATTTGGATAAGTATCTCCAAAAGGTCCATGTGTAAAGCTTTGGAGGCATGTTTAGAAGGTAAGACATAGGAAAAAGTCCTTTGGTCTTGGGGACAGAGACACAAAGGGATTATGACACCCAGAATCTCTTCCTTTCCTTTTGCCTTCCTGTTAATGAGGTGAGCAGTTTTTCCTCACCATGTACCCCTGCTACAATGAGCTGCCTCATAACAGGCCCAGGGGGATGGGTCCAGTCTGTCATGGACTGAGCTCTCCAAAACTGTAAGCCAAATTAAAACAGCATAAAAACTGTCTTTCCATAAGTTGTCTTAGATGTTCTTCTTGTTGTTATAGTGACAGAAAGGGGACTCACACGGTTGTGTAGCCAACAAGCATATTATATTTGCTGCCCTACACTTTACATAAAAAGATGCTGCCTCCAACTCTAAGACAACAGAGTTCATCCTGGTCCTCTATGTCTAGACAGAGAGGGTCCTGGAGTGGTCATGACCATATACAGGGCTTTACTAGCTCAAGTGTGGAAGGGATGCACCTCACTTCCACCCACATTTCCTTGACCTGAATCCAGAACAGAGTTGTCCCTGTCATGTCAAGGGAAGCTTAGAAATGTAGTCTGTGCTCTTTAGAAGAAGAGAAAAAAGCGGCTTGGTTTGGTGTTCCACTGCTGACCAAAAGCAAGTTGGGCATGAAAGAGTTTATTTCATATTATAACTTAGCTCATCACGAAGGGAGTCCTGGGCAGGAACTCAGGGGAGGGAGGGATCTGGAGGCAGGAACTGAGGTGGTGAGGAATTGTGGTTTACTGGCTTGCTCTTCATGGCTGGCTCAGCCTGCTCTCTTATACAGTCCGGGACCATCTGTCCAGGAGTTGTACCACGTATGGGGAAGGGCCCTCCCATATCAGTCATTAACCGAGAAAATGCCCCGCAGACCTGTCTGCAGGCAACCTGGGGAGGTTTGTCTCAACAGAGATTCCTAGATTACTCTAGCATGTGTCAAAGTGGAGCCAACCAGGGCAGAAAGGGACTTGGAGAAGGGAGGTCCCGAGACTGCAACATGCTGGGGTGTGGCTGGTGATCATATGCTGCTCTTTCAAATCCTGAAAGATGAGACTTTGATCATCCCAACTATTAAAAATACTCTTCCTTGGGCTGGGGGGATGACTCTTTGGGTAAAATGCCTGCTGGGTAAGCACGAGGACCTGAATTGGGACCATCCTCACCACCTATGTAAAAAGCTCGACATCTCACGTCTGTAATCTTAGCGTAGTGCCGGGGTATGAGAGAATGAGGGGGTGGAGAGAGGCAGCTCTCCAGAGCTCCCTCATCAGCCAGTCTAGTCACCAGTGAGCGGCCATGTTCAGTGAGTAACCCTGTCTCCAAAGGTAAGGTAGCCAGCATGTTGGCACATGCTTTAATCACAGCCCGGGGAGGGGGAGGCAGAGGCAGGCGGGTCTCGGCAAGTTGAAGCCAATCTGATCTACAGCTGTGAACTACATACAGAGACCCAGTCTTACAAAAAGGTGGAGAATGACCCAGAAATACACCTAACATTGTTTTCTGGCCTCCCTATGCACCCTCTCACACATGCACACACATGCACAAGTGAACACACACACACACACACACACACACACTATCCACTTAAAAATCACAAACTCATTTTCTCCTTCCACCATGTGGGTCCCAGAATTGAACTCAGGCTGACAGGCTTGGCAGCGAGGTCTTTTACCAGCTGAGCCATCTCATAGTAGCCCACATTATCTACTCTTTTAGCTCAGGTTTCTCTGAGCTGAAATCATGGGAAATCCACCATTTATAGTTTCTGAGGCCATCCATTACTTAGTCAGCACTTGGCCTATAAGTTAATTTAAGTAGCTTAGGACCTGCTGTTGTTCTATAGCTTAGCCCAAGCGTTTTCTCTGGAAGATGCTGAACACACTAGCTCAGAGCGAGAAGGGCTATTTGAGGCAGTGTTTCCTGCCTCCTCTAGATGATGGTTGCCCCTGGAAGCATTTCTTCTACCTGGCAGGGCAGCTGTGGTTCCTGGAGAGTTTTTTTCTGAGCTCTCTGTGACCTGTTGCACTGATCTTCTTCTTGCCATGCAAGACTGTAAGGAGTAGGCTGGCTGGTTTTTCCCAGACCTCTCCCCTAAAGTAGGCACCTGTAGGGGTGCTAGAGAGAGGGCTCAGTGATTCAAGAACATTGACTGCTCTTCCAGAGGACCTGGGTTCAATTCCCAGCACCCACATGGCAGCTCACAACTGTCTGTAATTCTAAAAGCGGGCACCCTCACAGACATACACACGCAGGCTAGATGCCAATGCACATAAAATAAAAATAAATTATTTTAACAAAAAGAAAGGAGGTGCCTGTGGTCTCCCACACTGCAGAGCCCAGGCCTAAAAAGAGAGAAAAGACTCTGCCATCTAGGTGAGATGGGCCAGATAAGTGAGTGGCCACAGCATGCCCTTAGAATGCCCTAAGACAGTGGCCCTCAACTCGTGGGTCACGACCCCCTTGGCAAACTTCTGTCTCCAAAAAGATTTACATTGCGATCCATAACAGTAACAAAAATTACAGTTACGAGAGAGGCATGAAAATAATTTTATGGCTGAGGATCACCACGGCGTGAGGAACCGCATTAAAGGGTCGAGGCCCTGGGAAGGTTGGGAACCACCGCACTCGTTGTCTGGGAAAAGTCTCCTCAGCCATCTGGGGCTGTAGCTCAGTGTTAGGGGGCTTGCCTAGTACCCCCCATGCTCAGCGCTGTGGGGGCTCACCGCCTTCTGTCGAAGGCATCTCTACTGAGCAGCTGACTCCAAGCATGGCCTGGAGGGCCCCCAAGACTTTTGTTTTGTATAGTTATGCATCACCTAATGGTGGCGTTAGGAAATTTGTGTCATTGTGTGGACATCATAGAACATCCTTACACAAAGCCCAGGTGGTCATAGTGTCACCATGGTACACGTGCCTGGCCACTGACCAATACATCATTATCTGGTGCGTTGACTGTACCATGCTGTATTGGTTGGATTTGGGTTTTGTTTATTAGCGTAGAATGCACTGATATAAAAACAAACCACATAATATGCTTTAGGAGTACTTTGATTTAGCAAGGCACTTTTCGGTATGTTTATGGCTCCTAGAAAGACATCTGGGAAACTGACTAACGATGAGATTTTTGGTATTATTTTTGATAGCTTTAGTGATGAATCTGTAAATAGTCGAAATTAAGGTGTCATTATCAAGACAAAAGAACACAGGAAGAAACGGACAAAGGAATAAAGAAAGCCGAGGAAACAAGCTGTGTGAACATCCTTGCCCCACCCCAGGGGAAACACACTGGGTATTTGTGGCCCCCTCTGCAAGTCCCAGGTGGCATCCGCTGGTACAATCCTGAGGTCTCCGACCTCATTTGTAAATAGGGGATAAATGTGACATCTGTCAGTTCAAAGGAGACCATGGGCAGAAGCCATATCTCATGGAAACGGCAGGCTAAGGCTGCATCTCAGCATAATGAAGGTGAGGAGAGGATGCCAGAGGGGGATTCTGACCACTGCTGCCTTCTCTAGCTGTTTCACTCATTTCCCACTTCAACTGCAATGTCCCAGGACAAAGTACTGCCTTGGGACTTGTGATAGGAAAAGCTAGATCCAATAGTCAGTGATTCTCACGTCCATGCCCCAATCTTGAGGAAGTCAATTCTCTGTATGCATGGCACATTCGACCTTACAAAGCAATGCTCTCATGTTTCTTCCTTCGTTCCTTCATTCCCCCCTTCTTTCATTCGTTCTTTCCTTCTTTCCTTCTTGTCTGTCTTTTTTATTTGTTTTTCCAGACAGAGGTTCTCTTTGTAGCCTTGGCTGTCTCAGACTCATTTTGTAGAGGCTGTCCTCTAACTCACAGAGGTTTTCCTGCCTCTGTTCCCCAGAGTGCTGGGATTTCAGGCTTCTTCCCAATGTCCATAGCCATCCAGTGTGTCACACAGCTAGGGCAGTATTAATAGCTCAGCTTTTAGGTAAGAGACCCAGGAAGGAAATAGTGCAAAGCTGTAGAAAGGACAAGATGGCATATACGGCACACAGCAAAATACCAGTGACTTCTGACATCAGTCTCTGATTGTAAGAGAATAAACCATGGCAGAGTCAGGCTTGGAGTCCAGGTCTCCTGATTCTAAAGCACTCAATAAGAGCAAAATGGCACAGGGCAGAGGAGATGACTAAGGAGCACTGGAGAAGATGGGAAGATGGGAAAGAGAATAATGAGGAGGATGGCAACTGGCAAGAACAAGGGAGTGGGTAGGCGTGGGGCCATCGCTTCTATTCTGCGACTATCATCAAAGTGCCCAAAGAAATAAAGACTTGCAATTACAAGGAGAAGTGGGTTTGGGACTCTCCCAGTGGCAGGGCCCAGATGTTAATTAAATCTAGGCTAGGTCATTATCTCTCTCCGCTGGACTGGGCCAAGGGACTTGGACACAGACAGCAGGTTGAGAGCTTGCCCATATAGCAGTTGGGTGTTATTATTTCTGGGTTTAAGAAGCACCTAACCTGGGGCCTTGGGTCCAGCTGAGGGGAAAGAGGTTACAGTAAATGCTAGCCACAGAGGACATGTCCTACTCCTCCCTTGGGGTTAACCTAGGGCCTGCCTAGGCTGTGGGCATTGACCCTGCGGCTATGCTGGAACTACAAGACTTACATCCCTACACTAGGGCTCCTTCTAGCCAGATCCAGTGGTCCAGCTGTGGACTGTAAAGACCACAGGCACCCTGAACAGCTGCATGTAAGTGGTTCAGTATATGAAATGACAATGATAGCAAAGTATTAGGCACCAATAAAGTGTGGGCACCCCTAAACAGTCATTGGCCCAAATAGGGGCCTTGGCTTAGGTCCTCTGCTTAGCTCTTCTTACCATGTCAGTAGCTAGGTCATGGACACATGAGGATGCAGGGCAGGAAGGGTTCAGAGAGGGGATATGGTAGCCTGGTGACAGCATGGGGACATTTGAGCTGGTGGCTGTTTTCTAACAGATAGAGAATAATTCAATATTATGGCAATTAGAAAGGCAGTCCCAGGAGATGCCAGGCAAGAGAAGTGCACTTCTTTACCTATAAATTAATTTAGCAACATCAAGTACTTTGTGTTAGATATTATTATCGCTAATGTGTCCCTGGGCTCTACCTTCATACCATTCCCGAGCAGGGTGGGTTCCAGATACAGAGAGGTTCCTGCTTTGGGGGTCGGTGGTGGGTGGTGGCCCTGCCTAACTCCGTGTCTGTGGTGGGGAGAAAAGTAAGTCATGCTTTCTTGTCCACAGTCTTCCATCAGCAGGAAATCACACGTCACTATAAGGTGTGTCACCGTGTTTGGTCACCTGCCCGTCTGCTTCCATCCACCTCTGTAGATCACATACCTGTATGCTAATGAGAGGTGAGTTGCTTAGGGATTGATCTTGCATTCTAAACATCAAATGGCACTCCCAAAATAGAAACTACACCTCCTGAATCACCCACAAAAGCTGTCCTGACAATTTGTCTGTCTCTGGGTCTCTATGAAGCAAGACAAAGAGGGGCTCAGTCTATAACGTTAACATAGAGTAATAGTGGGCGATCTTTTTTAGGCAAAAGCTGTGCAGTGATGTGGTCCATTGTCTCTGGCTTCAGTCACTCTGGGCATAGTGACTCTCAAGGACACTATAATGACTTGCTACTCATATTTTCATTGTGCCTGGAGACACAGGAGAAAGGCTTCTGGGCAGAGTGTGGCCGTGATCTTGAAGATCAAAGTGAGACCCATCTTACTTCTGAATCTTGACCTTTCTTTTGAACAGCTGAGTAAGAACAAAGAGAAAGAGGCTTTGAAGCACTACGGCGGCCTAGTTCTGTTCTACCTAGAAAAGGCAAACAGGCATGAGTTACTGGAACTCCCTTCAGCACATTTATTAACAGGCTGACTGAGCATTGAGGACAAACCTTGGAATAAACATGCATGCCTGGATGTAAATGGCCAGTCTTTAGTGTAGAACTTGGGGAATGAAAGAGGAGTCATAGAACTATAGATGCAGGCCTGGCTTGTGGGGTCTGTCCAGAGCTTACTAAGTGAAGGTTTAATTCCTACTCTGCTTGTTTGATTGTGCTTTGGAAACGAGGCCTTACTGTACAACTCAGGCTGGCTTAGGCCCCAGATCTGCATGTATCAGCCTCCTTGGCACTAAGATGAGTGCCATCACACCTGGAATTTGATTCCTGAGTACCCATGAAAAGAGCAGCCACTTCAGAGGATATGCCTTTGGTATATTATTGCTTCTCTCTTGAATTAACATTCACCAAGATGTCTATATGATGCTAAAATTGATGTAGAACATCTATGAATACTTATAAATAGTTTTAATATACTAAATTTTACTCAAAATAGCTAATAATGCACAGTTATAGCTTACCATGGTATGTTTTTATTTCCATTTATAGTTTTTATGTATCTTTTTATATTCATGTCCCATTTGATTATAAATAGACTCTTGAAGTGGGTAGAAAAATAATTTTTGACTTTTATTATTATTTTGAGACAAGGACTTGCCATGTGCACCAGGGTGAACTTGGAACTTTTGGCAGTCTTTCTGCCTCTGCCTAGTGCTCAGAGTATAGCCAAGAGCCACCATACCCAGCTTTGGACAGAGATAATTATTTTTATTAACAGATTTGGAAATTAAGTTCAGAGAGGGGCTGCTGACTTAGAGACACAGTGTCAGAGGTAATGGTGACCTTCTAGTCATGGTCTTACTTACTTTCTTTCTTTCTGATGGAAAAGCCAGCTGGAACGAGAGGTTTGCTCAGTCCTTAGAGGTGGGCCAGAACTAACATGCCAAGGGCATTTTCTTACAGTTGAGATCCAAACCGTGCTCCATTTAGTCAGTTAGATATTAATTACTGGGGGAGAGAGAGAACTGAATACCCTCCACCCTCTGGGTTAAGGTCTAGATCAGAGTCTTTAACAAGAGGTTGTTTCGAGCCCATAATTATCCAACTTAAAGCAATATAAAAGACACAGAACCTCCAGGGTGGTTCTGGGGAGAAACAGAGAAATTGGATAGAGGGAAGGTGATGGTTCTAGGAGCCCCAGTCATGGCTGAGGAATCTAGATGGGCTCCTGTTCCTTCGTGTCCCCCCTTCGCACTCCCATCTCAGACACCCACATCTCTCTGTGCCTTTCTAGGCAGAAGAGAACTGTGGCTACCATGTTCCCATGACCTCATTCCACTGACTTCCTCTCACACAACGGTGTCCTCTCAAGATCCAAATAGGTTCTCCCATTGCCAGGGCATGGTGGGAAAAGAGGAAACTTGTCAAAGAGTCCTGCCTGGCCAGAAGAGCCACTGGCTTTGGAAAGGGAGAGAAAACCAGATGTATTTAGAACTAGCCAGGATTCCCTATGGTAAGTATTCCGTGGAGAGAATTGAGCCTCCTGTATCGCATTATTAGACAAGGAGACAGAGGAACGGGGGAAGTGGTTCTTAGCAGGGAAGAGGACAATGGTGATGTACCCAGAGAGAGGCAAGGTTTGTGACTGGGAATAGGCATTTCCAGCCATAGGAATGTCATGGAAACACAAGCTGAAGCATGGCTGGTCAGAGAAGTGTGCTGGGATTAACGTGTGAGGTATGCGTGTGTAGACGAGAAAAGTATGCAGGGGTCAGGTCTTCGAGAGCTTAGACATCCAGTCACTCTGACAGCTTCATTGAGTGCCATGGACTTAGATGGTGCTCAGGATGGGTGGTACCGTGCCGTGAGGTGATGGCAGAGTGCATGCCCATGGCAGTGTGGAAGAAAGATGGCAGTGAAGAGGATCTGGAGAGAAGAGTGAGAGCCTCTTGCAATAGTCCAGGCAAAGATGAGTAAGGATGGAGCTGAAGGATAGATACTGTGGGTGAAAAGACACATCTCAAAGATATCTCATAAGAGTCAAGCAGATAAGAGGAAGAGAGAGATGTTGGATCAGACCACACTTCTTTCTCCATCCTGTATTCTGAGATGCGAAGGAGGGTGGTAGCTGATCAAACCATTGATGGCAGAAGTAGGGAAAACACAGAAATAAAGATTTCTTCCCCATGCTGGTATTTGACACAGTCTAGAGTCATTTTGGAAGAGATAGCCTCAACTGAGAAAATGCTTCTGCCAGATTGGTCTGTGGACAAACCTATGGTGCATTTGTTTGACTGAAGTTTGATATGGGTGGTATCGCTCCTGGGATGGTGTTCCTGGGTGCTACAAGAAGGCAGACTGATTAAGCTATGAAGAGCAAGCCAGTAAGAAACACCCCTCCATGGCCCCTGCATCAGCTCCAGCTTCCAGGTTCCTGGAGGTTCCGGGTTCCTGAGTTCCTGCCTTAATTTCCCTCAGTCATGGGCTGTGATGTAGAACTGTAAGCAGAAATGAACCCTTTCCTTCCCAAGTTTCTTATGTCATACTTATAATGTAACAATGACTAAGAGAACCCCTTAGGAAGCTGGTTAATAAACCTTTTACAGCACTGTTCTGCAGCTACCCGAAGCTGCTCCTACTGTGGGTTGTTTAGAGGTCAGTGTCTTGATGCTTCAGAGGCATTAGATGGACCTGGGACAAGGGAGAGATGAGTGAATAAGATGGGATGGGGTGGAATAGAGGAAGGCATTACTAATGAATTAGCCAATGTATGCAAAAGCTCATTTTTTGTTTTATTATTTATTTATTACAATTTATTCACTTTGCAAAAGCTCGCTTTTATTGAGATATTTTAACATGGAACAGGGAACATAAGTGACACTCAACAGCTGTTTGGGGGCTATTGTTACCAGGGTCCTAAATTTGGTTCTTATGACTTGATAGGCTACAGGTACAAATAGGTACTCCTTAGATGCTTACATGGCCCAGGGGCATCATGGGAGAGCCTTCATGAGCCAGAAGTTCATTTTCATTCAGGGCATTCTTTGAACCCAGTTGCAACGGTTTATCAGTTACCTCGAGACTGACTGTCCAGTAGATCTAGGTTGTTATTTAGCAGGGGGAATAAACTAAATTTCCGAGAATGTGTTGCAGATTTTCTGAAGATCACATTTCCCCTTAGAGACCTAAGTCATTTATTGAAGTTGGAACATTAGTGGTATTTGTAGCTGTATGATGAATTTTCTCCCATGGGGGGAAAAACAGCTAAAAAGAAATCTTCCAAGTAGCTAAAAAATTGTCTAGATATTTACAGTCTCATGATGTACGTGAGTCAGGAATTCAGAAATGACATGTCCAGGTGGACATGGTTTGGGATCTCCATGGGCTTGAGTCTAAGTGTCTGCGATCATCTGACTAAAGCTGGTAGGCTTGTTTCCAAGGCAAATCAGTGTTGACTGAGGGAGGCTGACAGCAAGTATTCACTGCCTATCTGTGGGGCTGCTGGAGTCTCCTCATGACCTGGCATCTGGCTCCCCACAAGTGACAACCCAGGAGAGATTAAAACAGACAGAAGCTTCAGTGGTTAAGAGCACTGGCTGCTCTTCCAGAGGACCTGGGTTCAAGTTCCAGCACACCCACATGGCAGTTCACAACTGTTTGTAACTCCAAATCCAGGGGATGCAGCACCCTCATACAGACATACATTCGGGTAAAACACCTTAAAAATGAAAAATAAAATCCTAATTAAAAAAAAAATAAAGTGACTCCTGAAGCCAGAGGACATGGCTTTGATTTTTGGTAGGTAGGGATCCTGTGAAAGGCTAAGCTTTTCCATCTAAGAAACTGAGCTGTAGCCCTTGCCTGGTTGGCTATAGTGGCTGGTGATGAAGAGTCAGCCGCAACGCACGTGTGATCAGCACTCCTATATGCAGTCCGCACCCGAAATCCCATCCAGGAAGACAACCAATCATAGACTGAAAAAAAAAATCAGAAAAAAATGTGCCTGTATTAAACATGTACATATTTTTTCTATATTATCCTGTGAACAACACAACAGCTGTTTGCACAGAATTGACATTGTAGTAGGTATTATGCACGTTTCCTGGACATGATTTAAAGCACCCAAGTGGACGTCTACTTATATCTACTTATAAGCAAATACGATGCCTTTTCATATAAGAAAGCTGAGCATCTGTGGAGTTTGGTATCCAGAAAGAAGAAGGCTGGAACTATTTCCTTCAAATACGGAGGGGTGACTGTCCAGATGCTAATTACGTCATCTGTGGTTAAAAAAAGAGTAAGATAGAGCACCCCAAATTCGTGCTTATTTGCTGTTTGGCAGAGCACGGTGACCTCTGGTCCTCCTGGAGAGGCAGCTGGAGACTGCTGGGCTCTAGACTGAGGTTCTCCAGGCTGGAAGCTCTGTTCTGCTGCTTACCAACAGAGGAGCTTGGACCAGATATCCCTTTTATGCCTCACTTTCCTAGCCTGTTCCCATGGAAATGATGGCAGTCTCCAGTTCTTAGGGCTTTAAGGATTCAATTAGGCAGGGCAGGTGGAGCACTGATAATGGCCCTCCCTGACACCGGACTGCTTGATGTAAATGACAGCTTTTAGGACAGCGTGGCCACGAAGTCTGGAAGCGTAGACACCGTATTGTCATGTGGCATAGTGTGATAATCGATAAAGCGTCTATTATATTTGAGCCTGTATTTCTGGACTCGGTGGCCAGCCTCTATCACTCTCCTGTTCTCCAACTCCCATTCGCATCACGGCGCCCTGTCGTTGTACCTGTAATCTAGTTGGCTGATCTGAGATAGAATCCTAAGCCCTCATTACAGAGGTGAAGACCTTCATTATACTAATTAATGTCGGCCCAGCCCTGGCTTCCCCAGATGTGAGGCGCTGTTAATGCCTCAAGCACATTGCTCATCCTTCTGGGGCCTTTTATTACACAGGCACACAGGACAGAACAGATGGCCCCATGCTACCAAATTGCTTTTGTGAACTGTCATAGCCAACCACATAATGGCCTAGATATACCTTACTCCAAAGGAACGAGGGTACCAGACATCACATGAAAAGTCTTAGGACAAGCAGGGAAAGGAATGTTCCAGAGAGGGAAGGCTTGGGGCTCTATAGACATACCCTACGTTAAGAAAGACAACTCTGAGCATTCAAAATTCTGAGCCTAGAAAATAATAGCTTGAGTGATGTTAAAATTACTATAAAACAACTCTTTCCACATAACTTAGCAGAAGTTTCTATAAGTGCATCGCTCTTGGGATTCTTTTTTGTTTGTTTTGCTTTCTTTTTTTCAAGAATCTGACTCAAGTCTTTCTGCAGAATATCTATTACTTAGGGCGGTTTTCCCAAAATATGCTATGACATAAACCCTTTGGAGGGTGACTGGCATTACAGTAAAACAGGTTTAGGGACCAAGTGATCTTGGGAAATACTGCATTGAATACAGCTAAACCAGTTTCTTTTCTGCAAGAGTCTCAGAGGCCTTCATGTGCTAATACACATTCCTTATGATGAATGTGATCAAACCTATTGTGTAAAATCCCCAGATTTACTTGAGCCACAAACCTTGTGGGAGGCATATTTCAGACTAGAAAATAGATATAGGAAAACACAGGTTTAAAAATTTGAAGCCTACTTTCTTCTCTGCCTACCGCATCCACTCGTGTCTGGTAACACCATATGCCTGAGAACTGCACCCAACGCTATTCACGTGCTCCCTAAGGGAGTTGGTGATTTTTTTCGTCTTCTGTTTCCTGTGTATATATATGGGAGTGTGTTCACATGTGTGGGTATGCATGTGTGTGCCTGTGGAAAAATCTTCCTTCGTCAGTCTTCCACGTTTTCCTTTGAGGCAGGGTCTCTTAATCCCAGCAGCTCACCATTATGGCCAGCTATCTAGCCAGCTTGCTCGGAAGAGTCCATCTCTGCCTTCTAGGGCTAAAGATCCTAGGTGGGACCACTTGGCAGTTACATGGGTTTGGGGGATGTGAACTCTGGTCCTCTTGCTTAAGCATCAAGTGCTTTGATAGCCAAGCCATCTCCCTAAGCCAGCGAAAATGCTTTTATGTCCTATCCATGAATCAAACTGTTCCCTTATTCCCCTTAGGTGGTGAGTAGCAGACCTGCATTGGACTACTAAGTCCTTCAACTAGAATTTTAACATTTGAGACCAACAGTCTTCTCATGGCTGTGGCTTAAGCATGGTGTCATGTTTTTTTTTTTTTTTTTTTTACCATCCCCATTTGGAATCGAGGCCTAGAATCCCAACAGGCAGAGAGTGGAGAGTCCTATTATGATGGACTGTCTGGTCCTAGCTGTTCTGCTTGCCTAACCTTCATGCTCACCCTTATGCAGTTTGGATAAGATATCCCATGCTACTCAGAGTTTTGTCTGTGGATCAGGACTATGTCCCCAAATGGAAAACTCCCTCCACCCCCGCCCCCGACTGCTGAGATGTCAGAGGCGTTTTTATTTTTCTAGCAACGTGTTCCTTTTAATCAAAGTCCTAGACTGCAATGGGTCTGAGAACTAACAGTACTAAAAGCTTGGTCTTTCAGCACAGATAGAGAGTTTTGTGAGATTCTCAAGCGGGCCTGCTGTGTGGTTGTATAGGCAGGGTCCTGGTCCACTGTGCCAGCAGGTGCCATTCATATGCAATGAATGGTTTTCCTGCTGCCTCAGTTGTGCAGGATGCAATCTTCCCAAAGTAGATGGCCTTATCCCTAGTATGCTTCCAGAAGAAAAGTTCGGCCTTTTTCCTGCTTTAATTTGCCAGTATCTTTTTGGTTGTTATCGTTGGCCGGCCTGAAGAACACTAAGTAATACACCGTCTACTGTCCCAGTGGCCTGGTTTGTCTGTCCGTACTCGAAGAGTTCTCCTTGTGAACTCTGCCTTTCCCACAGTGAGAGCCATCTATTTGTATGTCCTGTTTGTTCTCACGGAAGGAAGCAGCTTCATGAGCACGGCTTGGGAGGAAGCCAAGCCTTTTCTTCAGGGGTGAGCCAGCACCTAAAGGCTTCCTCTCTGCGCCTGAGCCACCGTGTAAAGACATCTCACAACTCACTGCTGGGTGGAAGTGGGTCAGCCATCTGTTCTTGTCCTGTTTTGCTGTTCCATTGCTCTGATAAAACACTGAACAAAAACAACGTGGGAGGGAAAGGGTTTACTTCACCTTACAGGCAACAGTTCATCATGGAGGCTTGTCAGTCCTGGAACTCAAGGCAGGAACTGAAACAGAGACCATGGAGGAATGCTACTTGCTGGCTTGTTCCCCCGGCATGCTCAGGCTACTTTCATATACAAGGCAGGACTACCTACCTGGCTGCGGGTGGCACTGCCCATAGGGGGCTGGTTTTTCCTCATCCATCATTAGAAAATGCCCCACAGACATGCCCATAAACAAATATGATGGAGACAACTCTTCAATTGACATTCCTTCTTTGCAAGTGACTTCGGTTTGTATCAAGTTGACCTGAACTAGCCAGCACAATTCTGTAACTATGCGGGCCTGCCACATAGAACACTTTCCAGAACACTTTAGTCCTAGGCATCAAAGTTTTTAAAATGCCTCGTGAGAATTATAATTTAATATCTGAAAGGCCATCAAAGGTTTATGTTCCATACCCACTGTAGTTTATCAGTACAAATAAAAAAGTAGTCACAGTCTAAATATTCCACATGTAGAAACAGTTAACTAGGTAGAAATAGAAAACTAAAATAGAATAATTGTCTGCGGTTATTCAAATTTACAGTTACAAGCTGGGCAGTGATGGCTCATGAATTTTATCCCAGCACTTGAGAGGCAGAGGTAGGTGTATCTCTCTGAGTTTGAAGCCAGCCTGGTCTATAGAGCGAGTTCGAAGACAGCCAGGAATACACAGACAAACTCTGTGTTGAAAAACAGAAACAAACAAAAAGTTACAACTACAGTAGAGAAGTATACATACTGGTTTAAAAGATAAAACAAAACAATAAAACACAAAGAAGCGGAACAGTTAGTCCTGGCACTGGGGAGGCAGAGGCAGGCAGATCTCTGAGTTCGAGACCAGCCTGGTCTACAGAGTGAGTTCCAGGACAGCCAGGGCTACAGAAACTGTCTCAAAAAAAACCAACCAAACCAAACCAAACAAAACATTCAATGTACAACATAGCATGTAAGTAAGGGGAAAACACCTAGAGGAATAGGCTAAAATGTGAACCAAGAGCAACGCTGAACAGTAATGTTCTGGAGCCATGGTTGCTCACACTCGTAATTCCAGCACATGGGAAGTAGAAAGAGGAGGATAAAAAGTCCCAAGGCAACCTAAGATGCTTGAGAATGCGTCTCAATCCCCTGCCTCCATTTTTGGCCCTAAAATTTCTAAAATGTACATGAAGAAAGGCAGGACAGTGGCTGCTTTAGGTCAGGTCTGGTAGGTCTGAGTTCAGTGGTGTGACTTACCTAATTTTGTCATCTAAAATGCACTGCTTTAATTTATCGATGTATCTCCAGGAGATCTGGGTCACATCTGGCTGATTCACGCAGATAATATGCACACAGAACCTCCCTCTCCTTGAGGGCCTGCGCCTACCAGCCTCATGCCAGTGGGCGGCAATTTCTGACCACACCCTGGGCTCCACACCTGAGGGATACCTGTGACATCAGGGGGCAAGCAAGACATTAACAATGGCGTGAGGGTGTTGGGGGGATGGTCTTGAGCACCGTGTATTCAGAGACTGATTTCTGTGCCCCGAGATCTGGTTGCAGTCAGAGGTGGGCATTGTCATTTCTATGAAGACTCTCAGGTATCGACGCTGTGTAAAAATTGTGCTGATCATCTCTGATTGGTTAATAAAGAGATGATTCCGCCTATAGCTGGGCAGAGAGGACAAGAGGTAGGACTTCCAATCCCAGGGAGGGTTTCCCAGGTGAGAGAGAGAAGAGGGTCATGGAGAAGGAGCCAGGAGGATGTCACCATGCGGACAAAGATGGAGCAGGAGCAGCCAGGGTGCAGCAGCAGACAGCAGGTAAAAGGGCACATAGCTGGAAAATAGTCCAGACCAGCACAGACGGGTTAGAATAGATGAGTATCTGCCCAGCTTAGTATTTTAAAGCTTACTAATAAATATAATAGGTTTCCGTGTCACTATTTGGGAGCTAGAACTGGGGTAGAAAAGCTCTAAATTTTACATGAGGCTGAGGCCCATTACTACAGTGCCTAGAACACAGCAATACCATTCCCAGGTACAGAACCAGAAACACACAATGCACACATGGATATTCATTATGACATCATTTATAATAGTAAAAAACTACCAGGACATTGGAGAAATTGTACATTTGTCAAAAGGCGAATGTATATATAAATTTTGGTATTTTCATATAGTGGAATGCATGGATCAAAAGACTTGGGCAAAAAAACCTAAAGTAGCAGTTTGATTTCACTAATATTACTTATTACATAACATTTCATATTAATATATTTTTAAATATAAATACATAATTTTCATTTATTAACATATGCATTTCTTTCAGGCCTGCAGGATGACTCTATTCAATTTTAAGACATGGTACTACAATTGATTATTTATGGTTCTCTACAGAGGCCATACCTGTAAACTGTTATGCACGTGAACAAGAAGCACTGAATTTCCAGAGCTGTTGTCTTTGGGGATAGAGGAAGGGAAAAGAAGCTAACAAATATGATACCTTTCACTCAATAAGAAGAGGAAGCAAGCTGAGCACCCTCAGGCGTCCACCTCTCTCTGCCTCCTAAGATGTGACGTGACCAGTTGGTTCAAGCTCCTGCAGCCGTGCCTTCCTCATCACGATGGACTATGGAAGGCTTCAGCCCAGGACTGCCTAGAAGCAGGTCTACTCAAGTCCACTCCTGTGTACTTTCCTAGGGGTTACTTGCTTGAAGAAAAGGAGTCCCCTGTCCTAGAAATCCAGCTTTTTATTTGATGCTCAGTTCACAGAAGCCTCTGCTCTCTTGGTTTCATTTTGTGTTTACTAATCTGTCTCCTTCATCTTTTCCAGTGTTTGCGAAATGTGCTCCGTTCTAAAAACATCTAAACTGAGTTGTCTCCCCGGTGCCCTTGCCTGGCCTTGGCATCAGGAGAGTCGCCTCAGAACCCCTACCAGCAAACAGAAATGACTTGAGGCACATCACACTCCCCTCGGCGCTGCCTCTCTGACAGCTCTTCAGGTCTGTGTGACATCATGGTTGTAGAATACAAACCATATTTATCAAATTTACAAGTGCAGGGGCTAGCTGCACAGGGTTTGCCTAGTGAAAGGTCATGAATTTGTTCACCTTTACCTGGGGTCTAATTTAGTCACAAGTATTTCTGGCCTTGGGCTTGGGATAGTTTATTCCTCTCCACCTGGCCACCTCCTCTTCTTCCTCTGCTCCTCTCTCTTGCAGGGACAACTCTTCCAGATTACCTCAGGGCTCCTGGATACTTGCAGCAGAACCTAGAACCAGCCTCCTGACATGACATAATGAGACTTTCCAGCAATGATCAATCTTGTAGAACCTCAGGACACTCAGGGAGCTATATTAAAAAAAAAAAATCAGCTCAGTAACACAGGCAATAAAACCTTCTCACTTCTAGGATCCAGCCCCATTCCCAGGGAATGCAACTGCATTCCTGGTGGTGGTCTAGGGGTGGCATGGTAAGCCACAAAGTGCCCTCTCTCATCATCCTAACAATGAAGAGAAACAACCAGGGCAGGCAGGGTGGCACGCACCTTTAATCCCTGTACTTACATAAACAGGTATATCTCTGTGAGGCCAGCCTGGTCTACAAAGTGAGTTCCAGCCTAGGCTACAGAGAGAATCCCTGTCTCAAAACAAAACAAACAACAACAACAACCACTGAGGAGAAACATCACATTTTCCTTGATTCCATTTCTCTAATTCTTTCTTGGAAAGCATTTTCCAATTAACAAATTCTTTCCAGTCCTGCTCTTACTTTTACCTTGAATAATTTGTGAGGCAGATAAAACAGAAGTAATCCCCAATGTGTCCTGAGGGCAAATTGGGGTTTCCTCCTATGGTTCTGATATTTACATCTATTTTCCTGGCCTTAGGACCCAGTTATCACCTTGCCTGTCAAGGGGGCTCACTGTTCACTTTCCATAGATTTGGAGTGAACAGCCAAAATCCAACTTAGCTGCACCTGGACATAGCTTAGCTGGGAAGACTCTATATGGGATGTTTCCTATTTATCCACATCCAAGAATAGATGCTTGAGTGTTATAGGATATTTGATCATATTGTGAATCCTGAGATTTGCCTATTGGAAAAACCTGTATCTAGTTGTGGTGTGGGTCAGCCCTAGCATACACCTTTAACCCAAGAGCTTTCTGTAAACAAGAACTAAATAAAGCCAAACATGGGTCAAGAGGCTGAGAGCAAGCAGCCAGTTGACAAAAGAAAACACAGGGAGAAGGGACATGAAGTTGAAGGGTGTTTAAGACAATGTGGAGAAGGAAAGTGGCCTTTTTCCTTCTGGGATGTCAGCTGAGTAGGAAGGTCAGCTCAGTGCTTTTTCTGCCTCTCTGCTTTCATCCCAGCATCTGGCTCCAGAGTCTTTACTAGTAAAATCAAACATTGAGATTCTGTTTTAAAACAACACTTGAGTGTAAAATGATGCTTTGGTTTTCTGCTGGCTTTTGCAAACATCATGCATTTGTGGTTTTTTGGAATCTTTCACATTAGTCCACAATCTTCCTCTTCTACTTTCCCTGGGCTCTGTGGAGTCCTCAGCAGTGCATGATCTAGCAAATCAGGGGGTTGCAGTCTTCTGCTAGGTTGGTCCTCCCAACTCTAGACAAAGGCTCCCGGCTGATGGAGTAGAAGTAGTTTATCCAAGATCACACATCTGTGGCCATAGAGTAAGCAGACTTTGGGGAGTTTAGTATCTTGTTTCCTAAAAAGGATCCCACGCAGTCCAGAAACAAATGTATTTGGTAGGCAATGCTTGAAAAAATGGTGTCAGTTCCTACTTCTCTAGAAACTTGGGTTGCAATACTATGTCTAAAGTCACCCCCTTTGCTCAGCTTTAGTAGATCCCATGTGCAGCATGGCTGAAGTCTGTGATCTGTGTTCTGCATTGTATAAGTCACATTGTGTAAGTCTGGCAAAGGATTGTCTGTAAAAGACAAGGCACGTTCTCATTTATGCTCAAATTCTCATCCCAAAGATGAGCAAAAGAGTCCTTAGTAGAGGAGACAAGGAAATACCAATTAGCAATGGGGGGGGGGGAAGCAGACAAATTTAAGCAATTGACTGTAACGGATACATACTTAATATTTTTTGAGATTCTTGGTGGATAGGTAGCATTTTGCTCCTTACTTTTCTACTCTTCCAAAATAACCTGTGCTAAATGCTTTATGCCTTCTGCCGCTGGAGCCTCACAGCTGCCTATTGTAATCCATGTGGAAAGAGCTGAGTGGAAGAGAGATAGATGCTGAGGTGTGCCCTGGGCTGTGGGCGGAGTCTCAGAGCAGCTAGGACTAACCACGGCACTTTTCTCTGTAGCACTATGTCTCCAGTACTTCAGCAAAACACGTTAGACTTTGGGTTTTTACATTCCTCTCTGCACACCAGCCCACTCAGTTTCAAAGCAAGCATCTACCCACTGCTAAGATTATTCAATTCTGGCAATAGCTTGGCCTACAAAAGGGTGATATCAAGCTTGTGTAGATGAGAGAGATCTTGTATCTGGCTCTGAACCTGCTTTTGGTGCCCATTCTTCCTACTGCTGCCTAATGTCAACTCAAGAGTTTTAATCAGCTGATTATTTAACTGCATACTTGATGACAGCCATCTATGCAGAGAATCTTGGAGTGGGGTCTCAGGGAGAAAGAAATGAATCCAACATTGTTCTTATAGGCCAACACTATATAAAGCTTCAGAAGGATCTATCTTCTGTTCTACTTTCCAAGGCAGAAATCACTAATCTGTCTGCCTATTAATTTCCAGTGGGCCTGAGTGGGACTGTGAAGATTCAGACAGCCACAAACACTGGAGAGAACTGTCACTCAAGGTGGTAAGCACTGGTATCTTCTGCTGAGCACTTACTCTATTCCCCATGTTTAGCATATTTGCTATTGTGTTACTTCAACATGACTCCTGAGGCAGATGCTGTCAAATTCTTATTTTATAGCTGAACAAACAGCCCTCAAGAAGTTCAGGCTCTTGTTCTCCAAAGAGGGACCTATGTCTCGAACCCAGGTGGTCCAGTGCAGAGTGCTGCACACTTTCATTCTTCTCTGTGTCCTGTTTTCCACCCGCAGTGCCCTGACAGTGTCTGCTTTTCTTAGCACAGCTCTGGTGTGGCTTGAGGGCGAGGGTAATTTCACATCCCTTGGCTGCTCTAGCTGCTCCCCTGATGCTCCACAGCCAATGAGTGCGGGCCTCATTTCACAGAAGGAAGCACATATGGGCTATAATATCTCCAAGGTGACAGCTGAAATGATAGGAAGAAATGGAAGTGGGACTAGTGAATTCCCAGGCCTGGACCTCTAGATCAGCCCAGGAACCGTGGGGACTTGGAGGATTTTTATAAATGTCTTTTCTTATTCCTCAAAGCCTAACATGGTTTAACTCCGCAAATACACCTGGGACTGAAGAGAAATACAAACAACAGATCTGAGTAAAACCTGCTTGATATTTTGTACAAAGAAGTTGTCAGTAAAGTGGAAGGGACTGGTGTGAAATGAATACAGGAATTTCTGGCCACTGGTCTGGACTCCCCGTGGTGCTTTCTGGACCACCTGAATTAATAGGTGCAAGGTTAAGCTGGGGAAAAAAAACAAAGACTTTTCAGTCAAGGTTGTGCACCAGATAGCCTGCCAACCCTCACTGGAAGTAGAAAATAAGTTGATTATGCATTAAATAAATCTTTGCTATTTCTAAGCAGACATGGAACTACCTTGGTGGCCAGAAACAAGAAATAAAAACGTAGAATCCCTCCCCCAACCCAATGCCTGACTTCAAAACAAACAAATTGAAAAACCAAAACAACTCTGTCTTAAACCTTTCTGAAAGGCCAATCTAATTAGCTATAGTATTTTCAGCTATGGGTAGAAGGATTTGCAGATCACCTTGGATAACTGTCTCCACTCTGCATTCTAGCGGAACAGAAAAGAAATACTCCCAGATGGCTTGCCGTTTGTACTTGCTGAATATGTCTCCTCAAATGCATGGCCCCCTGGAACCTCTGAATGTCATCTCATTTGGGGAGAAGAGTTTCTGTATTAGTTACTTTTCTATTGCTGTGATCCACATAAAAGCAACTTACTGGATGGAAGCGTTCATTTGGGCTTATGTTTCCGGAGGGAGAGTCCACAATGTTGGGGTAGGCATGGCAGCTGCCAGTTGGAGAAGGAAGCCCAAGCAACCACAGCTTCATCTGCAAACAAACAGTGGAGCCAGGCTTTTTACCCACAAAGCCCACCCCCAGTGACAGTGACATACTTCCTCCAGCAGGGCTGAGCCACCTGAAGTTCTATAACCGCCCCAAACAGTGCTACCAACTGAGGACCCAATGTTCAAAAGCCTGAGCCTCTGGGGGCTATTTCTCCTTCAGACCGCCACAGTCTCACTGCAAATGGAACCAAATTGAGGTTAGTTATATCTGGGGGGGAATCCTGAATCCAGTGATTGGATATCTCTCTCTATAGTGAGACACGAAGAGACAGAGAAAAAGGGTGGGGTTGCAAACTGAGGTGTGACAGAGGTCGCTGGCCGTCATTGGAAACTGGAAGAGCCAAGGAAACGTTTTCCATTGGTACTTCCAGGGGGAACGGGGACCCTGTTGGCATGGTCATTTTGAATTTCCAGACTCTATAGCAGTGGTTTTTTTCTCAACCTGTGGGTCATGACCCCTTGCAGGGGTTGGACGATCCTTTCACAGGGGCCACCTAAGACCATCAGAAAAACGCAGATATTTGCATTACAATTTATAAAAACAGCAAGATTATAGTTATGATGTAGCAGTGAAATAATTTATGGCTGGGGGTCACAACAACATGAGGAACTGCGTTAAAAGGTCACAGCATTAGGAAGGTTGAGAACCACTGATCTAGAGGGAGGAAAAGATGTATTTCTGTCATTTAAAGCTACTGAGTGTGCCATACTTTGCATGGCAGGCTGGAAAGTATCTGTGGAAGGAAATTTGGGGATAGGATTGGATAGTATAGAGAATATACTTTCTTCCTGAGTGACCCCTGGGTGAGGGCCAGCCTCACAGTGCTCATCAATGGCTGGAGCACTGTGGTACTGTCAGGAAGTCAAGAACAGGCAGCATCCCAGGATTAATAGGTCAGAAGACATCAGGTCATTTTATTTGGAGAAAATGGGTGCTTATTCTAGACAGCCTTACACCTGTACACAACGCTGGTAAGTTTCCTTCAGGTGGGGACTTATAAAGAGAGCTCTTCACTTATAAAGAGAGCTCGCCAGTGGCGTCCAATCAGGCTGCAGTGGAATCACTTGTGGGCAGTTGAAAGCTACTGGTGCCCTGGTTTAGTGGTGGGCATTATGATTTAACTTGCAGAATGCCGTTGGGCATTTAAAAACTGCCCCACTGGTTCAAATGATCCGGCAAAAAGGTAAGGCTGGATGGACACATATGAGGATTTCAGGCCACTGGCATGAGACCGTCAAAGGACTATATAATAAATGAAAATATGGATCAATTAATAACATTAACATATACATGAAAGACAAAGGTGAGTAAAAAGGTGACAACTAGGGTGCAACTAAATGCTGTGCTGAAATGGTCAAATATAGCTGGGTGGGGGTGGCTCACGCCTTTAATCCAGCACTTGGGAGGCAGAGGCAGGTGGATCTCTGTGAGTTCGAGGACAGCCTGGCCTACAGAGTGAGTACCAGGACAGCTAGGGGC
This sequence comes from Psammomys obesus, assembly GCF_907164565.1. Classification (NCBI taxonomy): domain Eukaryota; kingdom Metazoa; phylum Chordata; class Mammalia; order Rodentia; family Muridae; genus Psammomys; species Psammomys obesus. The sequence goes on from NW_026596064.1 coordinate 10,178,270, forward strand.
TACACAGAGAGACCCTGTCTTGAAAAACAAAAGAAAACAAAACAAAAGTTCAAATACATTTTCTTTTTTTTTTAAAAAAAAAAAAAAAAAAAGCATCAGCGACTATGGAAAAAAATGGTCCCAATCTGTGTAGCTCTGAGATAGGAGGAGGCCATTTGACTGGTTTTGTCCAGTGGAGCTCTCAGCACAGGGCCAAACACACAGCAGGTTTCAAAAAAAAAAAAAAGAAAAGAAAAGAAAAAAGAAATGCCAGCCAGTACCGCCTTTTTCAGAATAGGTTTGACAACATCTTCCCTTCTCTAAATAAATCTGGATCATCCCATTACCCACCAAACCTTCTTAATTCCTATGGCAAACCCAATTCTTTTTAATTAGTTAATTACCATTTGCAGAAATCCTTGTAGTCATTTTAGATGGCTTAAACCACCGAATCAGTGGAGCTGGCTGCTCTTATGTGGTGTGTAAGCATTGTATTAACGCTAATTAACCCACGTGTATAGTGTGTTTAAGGTCCATTTTGGGGGCCTTTAAAGGTCTATGCTCTGGTTAATCTTAGATGTTATGCTCGGTGATCCTGCTTGCATGGTCTATCTGTGTGATTTATTTGTTGCCAAGTTCTTTCTCAGTAACAAAACTCTAATCATCCCATCATTACCATAAGAAAACAATCCACTTATGATATGCTTTTCAGCAATGCACTCTTGTAAGACTTCTGGCCTGTCCTTACAGGAACTGTTAGAAGCTATGTGGACACAGATTAAGGGAGGGATGTGTATTGGGAAATACATCCAACTGTCTTGAAGGAGGCAGGTGGATTTCGGGGCTCATTTCCATGATGTAGCATCTCCTGATATTGTTTTTCCTGTTTCTGAGTATGTGTGTTTGTTTATATATAAGCAAGATGGGGGATAAGTTAGAAAGGCGGTCAGTTAAACTATGCATGACAAACCTGACAGCTCAATGGGTTGTGGCTCCCTACATCACTGGGTTCAAAATGGCTCTGAGGTCAAGTTCACATTGAGGGAAAGGGCACCAAGGTCGAGTTACAGTGTCTTGGGTTACACTGAAGTTGGAAGTGGAAGCAAGAATGCTAGATATGTTCTCAGGTCTTTTTAGGCCCTTGTATTGGAAAAAAATGAGGCCTTGGTTGATGTATTCGCCAGGGTTCTCTAGAGGAACAGAACTTATAGAATGGATGTGTAAGTGTGTGTGTGTGTGTGTGTGTGTGTGTGTGTGTGTGTGTGTGTGTGTGTGTATACAGGCTGTGGTCCAGCTAGACCAACAATCAATAGTAGTTGTTCAGTCCATGAGGCTGGATGTCTCAGCTGGTCTTCAGTACACTCTGGAATTCCGACAAAGAAGGCTCTAATGCAGGAATGGACTTGCCAGTATAGAGCAAGCAGGCAAAGAGAGCAAACTTCCTTCTTCTGTGTCCTTTATCTAGGCTGCCTAAAGAAGGTGTGGCCCAGACTAAAGGTGGATCTTCCCACCTCAGAAGAGCTGGATCAAAGGTTCCTACATCAAATAATTTAGTTAAGAAAACAATCCTGGGGGGGGCTGGAGAGGTGGCTCAGCAGTTAAGAGCACTGGTTGCTCTTTCAAAGGACCTAGGTTCAAATACCAGCACCCACGTGGCAGCTCACAACTGCCTGTAATTGCGGCTCCAGGGGATCTGACGCCCTCACACAGACGTACATGGAGGCAGAACAGCAATGTAAATAAAATAAAATTATTAAAAGAAAGAAAAAAGAAAGAAGACAATCTCTCATAGGTGGACACAGCCACTTGGGTTTGTGTTCATTCCAGATGTAGTCGAGTTGACAACCAAGAGCCTCTATTTGCCTTTGAACCACCCTGGGAAATGCTTCTTACTTCCTACACCGCCATAGGCCCATGCTGAAAACTCACTGTACAAAGTTGGTCGGCCCTTGGTTAAAAGCCCAATTGAGAGATTCTCTAATATGAAGACATATTTAGTTCGGGATTAACTAAAGCCCACACAATCTTCTCTAGTTATGCCTGGCACGCCCTGCTACTTACTCCGTGTACACTCATTCATTAAAAAGCCAAAACAAAACAAAACAAAAAAAACCTGTAATGTATGTGTTTATGAGCCTAGTGCAAGAAACCAGTGTTTCAAAGAACAATGGCCAATATCCACCCTTCAGATGTATGTCCCACAGTCCTTTGGAAAGCTCCAAGTGACAGGTTCCATGCCCTCAAATATTTCCACAATTTGGCAGCATCTTCTGTAAGAGGTTTTCTCCGACAATGAAATAAGCCAATTCAAGCTGAATTAGAAATATAAAAGCAGCTCTTTAATTTTTATTGGGGGCAGCTCTTGGGCATATTCAGTGATCACAAGGAAGTGGGCCAGGAAAATCTCCATGCAGACATGCGGACAGAAGAGGATGAGGAGTAGATGGAGAGAGAGAGAACATTTGCACACCGAGAGAGAGAAACGCAGAGGAGGCGGAGGCTGGGACCAAAATGTCTGGATTATATGGGGAAGAGCCTCTGGGCTGGAAAGTTCAGGGTAGAGGGCAAGGTATATCAGTTGTACAGTTGTACCCTGTGATAGATAGGGACTGAGGGATGCTGGGAGAACCTAGAGGCCAGGTCCACTTTGATATGTTAGATAGATACCTCAGCCAATTGTCCTGGGTCTGAAACTCAACATTCCAGCTTTTTGTTGATAATAAGTGAATAAGGGCTGATGTAATAATCTATGATTACTTTCTGCTGGTGTTGGGACATTGTTATTAGGGGCCCCAAAAGCTTGGATGTTGGCCAAGCCTGGGAAGAGCAGACTGTGTCACTTGCTGTCCAGTCTCTAAAGGACCATCCGGGGCTAGGGATGTGAAGGGCCAGTTGAAGTAGTCTGTGAGGCTAGACCACCTGAGCTGTTCTTGGACTCATCACATTTTAACTGTGTGTGTGTGTGTGTGTGTGTGTGTGTGTGTGTGTCCTGTGTGTCCTGGATGACAGAAATTTGACCACAGTTTCTCCCTTTCAAACTCTAATTCTCTTCTCTATCTTCCTTTCACATGCACATTAATGGCGCAGTCACCCACCACCATAGTCCTCCAAGCCAGAGACTCCAAAATCATGCTAGCTGCTTTCTTTTTCCCTATACTGCTACTATTTGTAACTGTCAAATATATACATCTTCAGTCTCTTCTCTTAGTCCTCCCTTCCCTAGTTCAAAGCTCATAGCATCTCATCTGTCCCATGAAAAGACTTCTAGCTAGCACCAGTCTTCCCCCTTAATGAGCCCATCTGCTGCATAGCACAAAAGAGCAGTACCAAAGAAATGCTGGTCACCCATGAGCCAGGCCACAGTGTTAACTGAATGGCCACCATGCCTGCCCTCAGGGAAGCAGTGGAGAAGAGAAAAGCCGATAAAGAGCTGGAATGCTGGTGAAGAATGAGTGTGTCACCTTGGAGAAACAAAGCAAAAGAGGGCAGTAGGGACCTCTGCTGGGAGATGAGGCTGCGATGTTACATAGGAGAGTGTCTTAACTAGTATCCAGGTGCTTTGGAGAGACACCAGGACTGCGGCCACCCGTATAAAAGAAAGCATTTAATTGGGCGCTTGCTTACGGTTTCGTAGGGTTGGCTGGAGAAATAGCTCAAAGCTACATACTGATATGTAGGCAGGAGGCAGAGAGAGAGCTAGAGATAGGTAGGTAGGTAGGTAGGTAGGTAGATAGATAGATAGATAGATAGATAGATAGATAGATGGCTCAAAACCCATCCCCTGGGAGACACGTCCTTCAACAAGGACAGCCCTCCTAATCTTTACAAACTGGGGTCTAAGCATGCAAAAATTTGAGTGTGCAAAGGCTAGTCTCCTTGAAACCACCGTGAGAGCTTCTCTGGGAAGAGATTACAGGCCTTAAGGAATTCAGCAACTAAGCCTGCAAAGGTTTCAAACCCAGAGAATGCCTAGTCAGCTTAAGAGCTAGGAGATTGGTGTGTGTTGAGAGGGGGTAGCGGAAGCCAAGGGGAAACAAGGAATGTAGGCCAAGTCATTGAGGAAGGTTTTGGATGCCTGTGGAGGACCGCTTAGAGGACCAGTACTGGAGTCAAAGTCTGTTGGAAGCTTGGTCCGGTTCATTGCTTAATGAGGTCACTCTAGCTACTTGTGTGACAAAGCTTTCCCAGGGAGACACAACACGCATGTCTATTCACCCAGACAGAGATCATACGATCGCCGAAGCCCAACTTGGTGAAGCAGTGAGTTTTACTCGGGTTACCTACAGGACTCAAAGACAGCAGTATCACCAAAGTCTAGCCAGCACAGGCGACAGCTCACACAAGCTAGAAATCTGGAGCACCTGCAACAGGTTGCACAGTGTCCTTTCCAGGTGACTCTGGTTTAAACGTTCTTCAGGCAGCTCAGCTGGTTCCTGCTTCTTCCAGGGAGCTGGTCTGGTCTTAAGAGTCTTCATCGAAGCTCAGCATCCTTTGGTCTGAGAGGGGCTCTCAGCTCTTAATTGTTTACTCTAGCAGGGAGAACAGGTCTAGTGAATCTGGTCAGTTTCAGAGACTTCCTGAAGCTTCTTTTGAGTCGTTTAAGTTCCTGCTTAAGGAGATTCACTTCAGGATAGAATGCTTAAGTTGCCAAGGAAACAGTTATACAGCACTGCTGTGTTGGGAGCAGGGATAAGGTAGGGACAGGCAAACCGCTCAGAGGGCTACTGTGGGAATCCAGGTAGAGGACAATGGTGGTTTGGGTAAGGGTGGCAACACCGGAAGTGGTAAGGGTGGTCAGATTTCTGAAGACTTGAAGGCGGAGCACAAGGTCTGTTGGCAAACTGGGTGAAAGATGGGAGATAAGAATCAAAGATGAGCATTTAAGCTGGAGGAACTGGAAGGATGAGGTGGCTGTTTCTTGGATGCACAGCCTGAGAGGAGCAAGGCTTATGGAGGGTTGAGTTCAGTTTTGGGCCTGGTGGTTTGGGATGTCTCTTAGATCTCCCAGTGGAGATGTCTGATGGGCAGCCGGATGTGTGTGCCTGGAATTGGGGATAAAAATGAGGCAGAGACAGGTATCTAGGAGTTGATAGCTTGTAGGTAGAATCTAGCAGTTTGACACTGAATGTAGGTCACTGTCACCTATATGGAGATGAATGAGGTCACCAAGGTAAATGTAGATAGAGAACAGATCCAGAGATGAGAAGGGACCCACAAACACAAAAAGAGCAAGGTTCAAGGCAAGGGAAGGCCAGTCAAGGGCCCTTCTACTAGAAGTCATTGGCCAGGCCAAACTCTGCCATTCAGTGAAGTAAGTGGAGATGTCACTGTTGTGGTTAGCAAGGCAGAGGCCATTGCTTGGGTGCAAACTCAGACCCAGTACGTTCAATAAAGATCAAGAGGACAGAAGTTGCCAGAATTACCAATGTTTTGAGAAGTTTGGCTGTTAAGAGAGATATGAAGTGGTTGCTAGTTGGGGGAAAAAGATGAAGACCATTTCTCTCTAAAGACCAAAAAGATAATTGCATGTTTTTGTGCTAGCAGAGAAGGACCCATTGAGAGGGGAAAATGCTGGTGCGGGAGTTAGAAAGAAGCATGGCTAGAGGAGTGATCTTGAGTAGGGGAGAGTGAAGGGATGGAGGGGAGGGATGAAGGAGGTGGCCTTTGTTAGGAGAGTTCAGTATATCCTTAAGACTAGGAGATAAAAGCCTAGGCTGATGCCAGGGGACCCAGTTTGGAAGGTTCCTGCTGCTAAGTTCCCTTCAGAAGCTCTTTGTGGTGTGTTGTCTTGGGAGGTGAAAGTTAAAGGCTGATTGAACATCTGTGCCCCAAGCTACAGTTTCTGTTCACCAGCTCAGGGCTTTTCTTAATTCCTGCAGAGTGGAGTCTTAGCTATGGATAGTATCGCTGTGATGAAACACTGTGACCAAAAGCAACTTGGGGAGGAAAGAGTTTCTTTATAATAGTTTCATTATAATAGTTCATCATCAAAAGCAGCTAGGTCAGGGACCCAAGCAGGGCAGGAACCTAGAGTCAGGAGCTGATGCAGAGGACATTGAAGTATGCTCCCTACTGGCTTGTTCCCCCTGGCTTGCTCAGCCTAGGACCACTGGCTCAGGGATGTCCCCACCCGCAACAGTCTGGGTCTTCCCACATGGATCACTAATAAAGGAAATACCCTGGGGTTTACCTGTAGTCTGATTTCACGGAGGCATTTTATCAACTGAGGCTCTTTTCTTCCCAGGCTTGTGTCAGGCTGACATCAAATTGACAGCCCAGCACAGCAAGTCTCCCCAGACTCACTCTCTCTCTCTCTCTCTCTATCTCTCTCATATTCTCTTTCTTATGATCCTGCTCAAACGTCACCTCTTCTTCCGAGATTCTATGATAATATGTTCAAATCTGCATGCTAGCGCTTGATTGTTTCTGCTCACCTGCCTACCTGCCAACTCTCAAACTGGGGATTCCTAGAGAAAAGATGCTGTGTCTTCTTAGTTGTATATACTTGCAGCCTCCTCTCCCCGTGTCTCCCCCAGGACAGTGATGGGTACGTGGATAAAGCAATGACTGCTTGTACCCTGAAGAACAAAGAGGCTTCTAAGCTACCTTCTACTGAGTGATAAATTTGTTTTTTTTTTATTATTTTTTTAATTTTATTTTTATGTGTATCGGTATGAGGGTGTCAGATTCTCTGGAACTGGAGTTACAGACAGTTGTGAGTGACATGTGGGTGCTGGGAACTGAACCCTGGTCCTTCAGAAGAGCAGCCAGTGCTCTTAACTGCTGGGCCATCTCTGCAGCCCTGACAAGTTTCTTGTACACAAATACACACATTGTAAGTGTGTGGCAGTGTACACAGTGATGACATCAATAAACAATGCCTTACCAGCACCCCCAAAGCCCTCCTCATCTCCCCTTCACTTGCTACCCTGAGGTAGACACCCGTCATACATCAGTTCCGTCTGTTTCGGAACTTCCTGTGCATGGAACCTGGCACTGTGCACTCTGGTCTAGCTTCTTGCACTCACATTATGAGCCTGTGGTTGACACACATTTGTAGCGTGGTGCACAGTTTCTTCGTTCTCATGTCTGCATGGGACCCCTTGTATGATGCCATCACGACGTGCTTGTTCCCTGTTGTCCCTGGGCATTTGGGCTGTTTTCAGTTGCCGGCTTTTACAGACAGCTCAGGTGCAGGCTTTCTGTAGACTGTGTATGGACAGTGGCTTTTCCAGGCCACTGATCTATGTCTTTAGATCACATTATTGTAACTTTGCCAGTCTAGCGGCACGATTCCAGGCACTAGGACCAGAACCGCTAGATGCTCTGGGCTCCTTGGACTTAGAGCTCCGTCAGTTTTCGATTCTTGAGACTCAAGATAAGAAAGTAACTTTGGCAAAGTCACACAGCAGGTAAGTGGCAGAGCTGATACTTTCTCTGAAAGTTCTAATTTCTGGGGCAATATGAGTTAAGACTAATACTAGACCAACTGACCTTGGGATTCATTTAAGAAAATTTCTTTTGGACACCATTCTAGCCTGGAGCCCAGGTTCAGTTTGCAAAGTCTCTACAATAGGCTATCAAGTGTTTACACTACTTTTTGTTGTTGTTGCTGCTGAGTTTTTTGTTTGTTTGTTTTTTGAGACAGGGTTTCTCTGTGTAGCCTTGGCTGTCCTTCACTCACAAAGATCCACCTGCCTCTGCCTTCCTGAGTGCTGGAATTACAGGCAGGTGGCACCACTCCTGGCTTACTGGTATTGTTTTTGAGACAGTTTCACAGTGTAGCCCTGGCTGGCCTGAAACTCACTGTGCTGGCTAGCTTTATGTCAACTCAACACAAATTATTTTGGAAGAGGAAACCTCAATGGAAAAAATGTACACGGGCGAGCCTATTATGCTTTTTCATGATTGCTGCTTGGTGCTGCCTTTGGGTTAGTGGTTCTGGTTGCTATAAGAAAGCAGCCTGAGCAGGCCAGGAGGAGCAAGCCAGGAAGCAGCATTCCTCTATGGTCTCCGTATTAGTTTCTGCCTTTAGTTTGGGTCCTGATGATGGACTGTGTTGGAGGAGTATAAGATGAAATAAAGCCTTTCCTTTGCAAGTTGCTTTTACTCATGGGGTTTAGCACAGCAATGGGAATACTAAGAGACTCACGTGTAGACCAGGGTAACCTCAGACCCAGGAGAGCTCTGCCTGCCTGTGCCTTCTGAGTGCTGAGATTAAAGGCACATTCCGCCATCTCACCTGGCGTGTGTTTATACTACATATTCTGGCTAATCCTGATAGTAGCCCTCCAAACCTGTTTTTCAAATAGGGAAATGAGCTCAGAGGGAATGAAGACTTTGCTCAGGGTTTCCAGTTTCCCCAGGAAGTGAGGGAACTGGGACCTGAACTCAGCTTACAACCACTTAAGCTGGGAATGTGCTTCTCAGGAAGCTGTTGTTGTTAAGGAACCAGATAAATTTTGCTGTCTCTCAGGCCCTGGTGGTTCCTTCTTCCCTAGCACAGAAAAGTTAGTTTTCTATGAGTTTAAGAGACTGTTCAACCTGTGGGTGCTGAGGACCAGTGTGCAAAGTGGTTACTCATAGCATTTATGGTTGTTGGGATCGTACAGCCAAGTTACTCAGTGGGTTCATAAATCACGCCATACAACTGGAGGTTTTATTAAGGGAAAGGGGGAGAGGAGAGAAAGGGAGAGGGAGGGGGAGAAGGGGGGAAAGAGGTGAGAGGAGAAAGAGAGGGAGAGGGGGAAGGAAGGGAAAGAGGGGGAGAGAGAAAGGGGGGAGAAGAGGAGGTGATGCCAGTTCTCTTACAAGGTGACCCAGAGCAAATGCAGGTGGTTTCAGGTGGTCTGTGGGTGGTCCGTAGGTGGCCTCAACAGATGCCTGATATCCCATTTGTCAGGTCCCTTGGGGCTGGCTGTAGAGATGCCTGCTTAGGAATCCCCACAGTGGTGACAACTGTTAGCACATAGACAGCGTGCTAGCCGACTCTAGGTTGCTTAGCAACCTCTGATGGGACTGGGTGATGGCACACAGTTGTAATCCCAACATTCAGGGAGGCAGAGGCAGGTAGATCTCTGTGAGTTCGAGGCCAGCTTGGTCTACAAAAAGAGTCCAGAAGAGCCAATGCTACACAGAGAAACCCTGTCTCAAAAAACAAAAACAAAACAAAAGTAATTTCCAATGGCATCACCACTGTGGCCAGGGGCCAGGGATAAAAGATCCATTTCATATACCCCTTTCTTTCTCTCTCTCTCTCTCTCTCTCTCTCTCTCTCTCTCTCTTTCTCTTCTCTTGCATCCTTTGTCTCCTTCCCCACTTTGCTCTCCCATACTGTCTCTCTCCACTTGATTTAGGGGAGCTAAGATATTTGGTGTCAATGGTTTTTTGTTTGTTTGTTTGTTTGTTTTATGAGTCAGGGCCTCTATAGTCTTGCCTCTTCTAGAATTCGCTGTGTAGACTAGGTTGACCTTGAACTCACAGAGATCCTCCTGCTTCTGCCTCCTGAGTGCTGGGATTAAAGAGGAGTGTCACCACACCTGCTTGGTGGTGTCAATGCTTTTTAGGGATGTCTCTTCCCCACTGCTTGTGTAATAGTTCAAAACAGCCTAGTGAAAAGATAAATTAGGCTGGGCATGGTAGCACATGCCTTTAATCCCAGCACTTCTGAGAAGTCCTCCACACTAAGGATATTTATTTGCTCCAGAGGGACAAAGGGAGGGAATAAGAGACAAAGACAGGGGATAGAGGAAGAAGGGGAAGAGTACAGTGAACCAGGTTAGGGATATTTGTCTCAGTGAGAATAAAGGACTGCCTCTGGATAGAGAGATAGACGTGTCTCACAGGCAAATGGCAGTTTATAAAGGTAAAGGGGGAAACATCCCGTGTTAGGATGAGGTGTTTAATTTTAATTGGGCATGTTAATTAGGTGAGCCAAAGGGGGCTTTTGATTCCAGACTTTTGATAGCTTCAGGAGGTCCAAGTGGCCAAATAATGGAATAGACCTTGGTGGTTAGCTTTAGGAATGTCATCTAATGATTTCTAGCAAGGCAGAGGAGAGTGGGGATAAAGGCAAGGCCTGAGAGAGCCATATGCTCAAGTGAGCTAGTGGCCCTTCAGACCCAATCTCAAAACCAACCAAACAAATACAAAACTACAACAGAAAAGATAAGTTAAAATTATTAACAGATTCAGGTACGTAGGTGGTCCTTGCCCTGGTTGTTTGCGGTCAGGTAAGCTATCTCATGTAGCTCTCCCACCACCATTTTGAGCGAGGTTGTAATAGAAACTTTTATTTTATTTTATTTCAGTTGTCTCAGAGAATTACCACCTCTGTCTGTTAACCTAGGCTTAGTCCTGGAAGCTTCTAACCTCCTTACAATCTAATGTAGGCCTAGAGGGCCTAGAACGTTTTTAGCCTCTGAGACTTGTTGGGCATGTCCTCTTCTGTCAAATCTTTCTCTGATTTGTCAGCTTTTCTGCCACTCAATTAGATATCACTTTAAAACATGGATGCTTTCTTCTACAGACTATCTTTACCTTCTTTGTTTGGGATTAAAGGCATGTACCACCTCACCTGGATTTAAGTTTTTCTTTACCTGAGACTTGCTCTATACCAGGCTGGCCTTGAACTCAGATCTGCTTGCCTCTGAATCCTGAATTAAAGGCATGTTTGTATTCTTATTGGGGTCACACAGACCTAGAAGGTCTTTGGGTGTAATCTCTTGCCAGAGCAGCCATGTCCTGATTTAAAATTCCTCTACAGCAGGTGCCTCATTTTACAGGTGAAGAATCAGAAGTTGAGTGAGGTGAAACCCACCCAAGGGCACACAGCAGGTAAGCTGGCTGGGCAAATTGAGGGCTGGATTAGGCTGGCTGTCAGGCCCGCAGGGCTAAACCCAGGGTAGGCACGTGAGAGGGTTTTAGGAATCGAAGCTTCCCTTCCTGTCCCTCTCTCTTCCCTCTCCTACTTGCCACAAGAGTGAGGAGGTGTCAGATTTCCCTCTCCTCCACTTTACAGATGGAAAGTCCATGGGTGCAGAGGGAGCCCTCTCTTTGGAATGCAAACTCTCCTTTAGTTGCATCAGGTCTTCTTTAACCAAACAGCCCCAGCAGGGCCAGGAGTTGGAGTCAACCTTGGGTCAGGAGTGACAGAGACAAATGTTTTACTTGAATTCTTACAAAGCAATTGAGAAAAGCACCTGCTGGCTCACCTTCTCCTAACCCTCTGACCACCTGAGGGTGGCGTGGGGAGGGAGTGGAGGTATGGAGATGGGGGAAAGGAGAGACATAGTCGAGAACACCAGTTTAAAAACATTTTCCTCTGGAGACCTGAGAGATGGCTCATTTGTTTAGAGCACAGAGTAAGGCAGTTGTGGCACAAGCCTCTAATCCCAGCACTCAGGAGACAGATGCAGGTAGATCTCTGAGTTTAAGGTCAACCTGGTGTACAGAATGAATTCCAGGATAGCCAGTGCTGTCTCAAAACAAAACAAAACAAAACACACACACACACACACACACACACACACACACACAAGCACAAAGGACCTGAGTTTATTTCTCTGCACCCAAATGGCATCGCACAGCCATCCCCAGTCCCAGGGGATCCAGTGCCCTCTTTTGGCCTATGTAGGTACTGCACACATACAGTGCACAGACACACAGGCAAAACACACATAAAAGTAAAGGTTAAAAAAATTTAAACTCTCTGTGATTCTTCTCAATATTTAAAATGAAATGTAGAGAGATCCAACAATTAAAACATCAACAACAAAACAAACATTTTCCAAAAATTATGTTTGAAGAGAACAAGCCTGGAAATAAACACTTGAGTTATCTCTTTATATATATATTTATCTCCTTCTTTTTCTTTCTGAAACTCTCATCTAACATGTGGACCATGAGTATCAATCAACTCGGGGATGAAGCACCTCAGTTAGCAGCTGGGAGCTAGCCCACTGGGGTGATACAGTCTTAGTGCCAGCAGGGCCTGGAATAGATTAGCCACCGAGCCCGTCTTCTCACAGTCTCCATACCTGTGAAAGCTATTTGTATCCTGTCAAGAGGTACTCACCTGTGAGGGATGAGGAGCTTAACGGTCAGTAGATGTTACAGCAGCATAGATTTATTCCCATTCACCCATCCCTCCAGTCCTGGAAAAATGTTTCAACAGCAATTATACCTTTTTTTATGGGGGGAGGGTGGTGGCATGCTCATCTCTTATTAGTTTTCCCAGTGCATGGTGGGATGTTAAGAATCACAGCCAGTCCTCTGGGAGATGCTACCACCGAGGAGTGTGTTTTAATTTTCTTTTGTGTCCAGGCTTTCTCTACAAGTCACCCAAGAGCACAGTAATTCAGCTAGAAGAGCTTCCAAAAGCCTAATTAGCCGGATCTCACTTTAAGATGCCTGAGGACCCTCTAGGTAGCTGGCTCTTTGGAACAGACTGGTACAGGCAAATGCTGTGCTCAGTCTTTCCCAGAAGGCTCAGAGTCCACGGGGCAGGTGGAGTTACCACTCATCCTTCTATACCCTGCAGGAGTCCCTGTGAGGGTAAGATCTTCATTGTTTATTTATTTTATGCGTATGAGTGCTCTATCTGCATGCACACCTGCATTCCAGAAGAGAATATCAGATCCCAGCATAGATGGTTTTGAACCACCATGTTGCTGCTGGGAATTGAACTCAGGACCTCTGGAAGGGTAGACAGTGCTCTTAACCACTGAGCCATCTCTTCAGGCCCTGCAAGGGTATATTATGCAGCATTCAATGACAGTTGCCAGGCTTGGAGTCCTTAAGAAGTCCTCAACTTTGAGTGTTACCGTAGGGCTTTTTGGAGGTCAGTTTCTGTGGTGGTTTGAAAGAAAATACTCTCAGTTCCTTCTCCAGCACCACATCTGCCTCCATGCAGCCATGGTTCCCACATGATAATAAAGGACCAAGCCTCTGAATTGTAAACCAGCCCCAATTAAATGTTTTTCTTTATAAGAATTGCCATGGTCCCTGGGCATTGGTGGTGCACGCCTTTAATACCAGCACTCATGAAGCAGAGGCAGGGAGATCTCTGAGTTCAAGGTCTACAAAGTGAGTTTCAGGATAGCCAGAGCTACACAGAGAGACCCTGTCTCAAAAGAAAAAAAAATAGAAGAAGCAGGAGGAGGAGAAAATAGTTGCCATGGTCATGGCATCTATTCACAGCAATAAAAGCCTAGCCAAGACAGTTTCTGAATGAAATGAAAGGAGGACATGGCTACTCCTAAAGTACGGGAGTTTTTTATTGTAAATATAAGGGGAATACACAGGCAGAGGGGAGAGTCTAGGCTGAACATGGCCAGCCAACTAAACCAGATCATGAGAGGAGAGATGGTAAGGGAGAGCAAGAGAGGACCCACTCACTAAGAGGCCAAGAGAAGGTGTAGCCCAAATGGCTGAATTACATAGGGAAGAAATAAATGCCAGGGCAAGGGCAGCCCAGGCCCTGGGCTGAAGATTTCAGGGTAGGGAGAGGGGTATGCCAGCCATACCCGGTAATAGATAGGAACTAAGGGATGGTAGGAGAACCTGCCGGCCTGGTCAGTTAATACGTTAAATAGACACCTCGTTTTGTTCGGGGTTTGAGACCTAACAGTCTCAAGAGGAGCAACCTCCCCACCCCACACACACAGGCACAAATTCCCAGTGAGAAGTCAGTTCCCCCAGATGAAGAAGCTCAGGTTTCCAAACCCTCTGAATGGTGCAGAGAAAGCATCTTACTCTCATTTCTAATTCCTTGGCAAGAGTCTTTTTTTTTTTTTTTCTCTGCTGCATTTAAATGCTGTTTGGAAACAAAGTATGCAAATATGAGACACTGGCTGCCATCCTGAAACAAGGCAGTGTAATTAGTACCTGGCATTTTGAGCAAGAGAAGGCTAGACACTAATTCTAGAGAGCCAAGAATGGAAACTAGAAGAGTGAAACATCGGGGGAGGGGAGGAACACATTGGGGACAAAAAGGAGACCCTGAAAGTTAGTGTCCCCGAGGTGGCCTTACTTTCTCTTTCACGCAGCATCAACAATTGTGGACGGTTTATTTTCAAAGACTTATTTTGTTGACCTATAGACTATACGTTGTCCATTGGAATGCCCCATGGTGGGTGATGCCTGCCTTCTGGCTGCCTTGAGAGGAAACGGAAAGTTTAAGTCATGGGTTTAAGTATCAGAACCAAGAATTAAACTCCGATGACAAAGCAGTCCCTTGGCTGTGGTTCAGAAGGTCATTTTGCAGAACAAATGTTGCAATAACAAAGGGAGCTAGCACGCTCTTTCTTTGGGAAGATTTATTCTCACCTCTGGTCCTGCCATTTCCTTGCTAGGTCTAGGGTGTCCCTGGGAGAAGGGGCAGGCAGCAGAGGCAGTAAGAGACAGCAGTAATCTGTTTGAACTGGGACAGTCTGAGAGACTGGATCAGTCTTGTGCCTATAGATTTTTGGTCTTTACAGAGCCCCACAAGAAGGGAGTGGGCTGAGAGGCACATGTCTGGATTCCCCCAGCTGCTTCTTTTGATATGCAACATGGCTTCTAAACTTGAGGTACCCAGAAATAGAGAGACATTCACTCAGAAGGTATTTACAGAGCAGTTCCTAAAAGAGGGAGGAGGGTTGGGCGGTCCTGGGCTGGGGGACGTTGTTGCTGTGCAGTGGTGTCTGAAACCAAAGCACTTCCTTCCCTGCTAAGGGTACAGCTCCGGGGAGGAGGTTGACATTAACACAGACCCATACAGATGAGGGAAGAGTGCTGAGTGCACTTGGAACTAGGGGAGCTTGATCCAGTCCAAAGGTTGGGGAAGGCTTTGCTGAGAGGATAAGTAGGACAGAATTGGGAATATCTGGGGAATGGGTCAGGACATAGGGGTGTATGGGAGACTGGCACAGAAAGGATATTCCAGAGACCCGAGACTGGGAGAATCTTGGGCATTGGCACCAGATGAATGAAAAAATAAAAAGAAATAAAAAAGGGAGCCCAGCTGCTCCTAGGTATGGTGTAGGAGAAAGTTTATTGTAAATAAAAGGGAGATCATAGCCAGAGTCAGAGACATCTGGGAGAGTCCAGAGTGGACATGACTCTCATCTATGTGAGGAGAGGGAGCAGGGGGAAGAAGAGGGAAGAACATGGAAAGGAAAGGATAGGATAGGCAAAAGTGGTGGGTTGGATTATATACAGAAGGGCGATGTGGGGAAGAACAGCCTAACCCTTTGGCTGGAAAAGTTTCAGGTAGAGGGTATGCAGCCATACTCTGTAACAGGTAGGGACTAAGGGATGCTGGGAGAACCTGTTGGCGGTCCGCTTTGGTATGTTAAATAGGCACCTTGGTTTGTCACCAGTTTGAAACCTAATAGTTTGTTATATATAAGACCTGGAAGGGAGGAGGTTGGGGCAATGGGGGAGTGGGTGGGTGTGGGTGGATGCCAGCGCACTCCATCCAGGCTTTTATTTTGATCTTAAGGGCAGTGGACATCTAAAGCAGAGCTCTGCCACAATCAGGTTTGCATTTGAACATCTGGCTGGCTGCTGTGGGACTTAAGGCATTCTCCAGATTCTTGGGGTCGGGGTAGCAGGGCAGAGATAGAGCAGGATGGAGGCCTGAGAGAAGATATTGTACTTTTTTATGATAGCTAAGAACTGGAACCAGCCTGGATGCCCACCTACAGATTAATGGGTAAAGAAAATGTGGTAGGTGTAAACGAAACCATGATTTTGTAGGGAAATGGATGGAACTGCAGATCATTATGTTGGTTGAGTAAAATAAACCCAAGAATGTGTCTGTAGTCATAAAAGTAGAAAGGGGACCATGGCTCAGAGCAGGGGAGGAAGAGATATTTTTGTTTGTTTGTTTGTTTGTTTGTTTTTGGATTTTGAGACAGAGTTTCTCTGCATAGCCCCGGCTGTTCCTGGAACTCTCTCTGTAGACCAGGCTGGCCTTGAACTCAGAGATCCACCTGCCTCTTCCTCCCGAGTGCTGCGGTGCACTACCATGACTGGCTGGAGGAAGAGATATTGAGGAAATGGAAAGCAATAGAATATATGTGATGTGGATGGAGAGGGGAAGACTGGGGGGAGGAAGGAAACTCACAAGAGGGAATAAGACAATGCTGAATGATAGTGAGAAGGGGAGGTGAATTAATTAGAACAAAATATAATCATATACGTGTCTGGAAATGCCAGAATAAAACTCATTACTTGAAAATTAATTTAAAAAATTTAGAAGATACAGCCTTCTCTGGCCATATAGCCATTCCTTAAACATATGATGGAAAAGTAAGGCTGGGTATCTTCCTTGGTTTGGATAACTTGCCTGAAAGGCACCTGGGGATTTAGGGGGCCTTACTACTATGTAGAAGTCACTCTGTCACGGGGACTTTCCACACTCTTGATCCTTCTCCTCAATACCAGTTTGTAGGCATAAGGTTATTGTTTAATTCAAATGCTGATTTCTGTAGCCCTGATATCTGGTTGCACGCCTTGTTTTGAGAATCTCCTGTCTCAATGTTGTGTAAACACTGCTCCCCAGTTGTCTTCTGAATGCCATTAAAGCAGCTAACAGCCAGTTGCTGAGCAGGGGAGAAAATAGGGCTGGACTTCCTGCCATCCAGGGGAGGGGAGTTGGAGGATTTAGCCATGGGCACATGTCCAGGAGGGACCAGGAGAGATAGCTCAGCAAGGAAAGCTACAAAGTACAAGTATCTCTGGGATGTACACTGGGAGGAAACCAGGTTAGTTTAGAGGGTTAAGAATAGAGTAATCAATAACTTCTCAGGTATTACGTTGTGAAGCTTATTATTAAACAAATATAAAAGAGTCTCGATTATTTATGTGATAGCCAAGTTAAGAGAGAAACTGAGAAATAAACACAGCTATATAAAATTAACTGTAACTCCAGTTTCTCCATTGGCACCTCTCACAGTATTTTACGAAGACGCTTCAGTAGTGCAAAGAATGCAGTTTGGCCTGCCATTGAATCACTGTGTCTACTGTAACAACAAATATGGAGAAAAGCCAGGTGGCTGGCTGGTAGTGTCACTCAAAGTAAGGAAGACTGGAAGACAAGATTGATTTTAGGAAAATGGCCATCGTGTTAAAGGAACACAGCTCCTTTATTGCTGAGGTACTTTCCCTTCTGACCTGCTCAGGATATAAGTGTTTATTGTGCCTGTGAGTTGTCACACGACTGCTTAGCCAGTGACTTAGTAGGGTTGTGGTGAGTCTGGAAGCAGTGAGAAGCAGCCCTGAGGAAGCTCATGTTCCCAACCCAACACCATGGACTCATGTATTCTCTTTGGCAAACTGGCCATGTTCTGAAGATAAACACATCGTCATACCTTTTAGAACTAGTATTCTCCTGACTTAGGAAGTTTTCTTGAATTGAGAAGGTACAGGGATTCCCTTCCTACCCTTTCCTTGTGACCCAATCCCTTCTAAACCTTCCCCTGGATCCTGTCAGCACTTGAAACTTTACTTTGTAACAAACCAACACCATCATGTGTTGGGGTTGGTTTGGGGCTATGTATTTTGATGCTAATTACTGGCCCCCAAGATCTGGTTGCCACCCAGACAAGTGCATTCTCACACGAAGTGATGCTGTATAAACTTTGCTTGCTAATATTCTCTGACTGGTTAAATAAAGTAGCTGACAGCCTATAGCTGGGCAGAAGAGATGTAGCCAGGGTTTAGGTTCTTGGGCTTGGGGTCAGAGAGGGACCACAAGACCAAGAGGAGGAAGGAAGCAGAAGATATAGCAGGAGGATAGGAAGCAGGAGAGAAAGAAGTTGTCATGGGGCAGTATGGACCCTGGCCTGATGTAACAGACATCCAGGAAGGAGCAATTATGACACCTAACTTGCGGTGTGTAGCTTGGAAATAGCAAAATAGCTTAGAGGGTTGATGCCTGCCCAGTTATGGTACTTTAAACTGATATCTGCCCAGTTATGGTAGGTACCTTTACTAACCTAAAATTCTCTATTATTTGGGAACTAGCTGAGGTAGAGAGGCCCCTCTAGAGTCTTTCCACAGCAACCATGGCTTGTTACTCATCAAGCGCCCCTACTCCCACTTTCTTTGCTCTCCTTCTGCATGCTCAGTGGTGGTCTGAGGGCAGGGGGAGAATGGAAACCCCTACACCCACACAGACACTGACATCTTTTTGGACTTGGAGGCAGCTACAAAGCCGGCTTGAAGGATGAGTGACCCTTCAGAGGCTGGGGATCGTAGGCAGATTCCAGTCCTCACCTCTCTCTTTCCCTAAACCCAACCTCTTGTCTCAACATTTTGACCTTCATCCTTCTGGAGCCCTGCTGGTCACAACAAAGGCACTTCTAGTCAGTAACTGGGACAAAGCCCGGGGACCAATGGTCCCTCCAGAGGGAAGACTTCCCACAGTAGGACTGACCTCTATGCCACAGAACCCTTAATAGGAGAGCTTCATGGGCAGAGGCTTCTCAGAGTCCCACTCTAGTGCCTGCTACACACATGTGGGCATGAAAGGTCAGGGCCACCACGAGACCTCAGCCTGACTGAAGCTGAGAACGTTGAACACATACCTTTCCTAGCAGGGATGCCCTCCTCCTCCACCCAGTTCTATTTATTCAATCCCACCTCCACCTCCATACTCTGAACTCAATTCCTGCTTCTTCCTCCCAACCCAACTTTACAGAGATTCGTTTAAGTACATGCACAAATTGTGTCATGCCTCGATGTAGGTATGTGTCCTGAAGTGATTATCACAATCATACGAATGATCACGAATGATACGAATTCATCTCCCATATGCCAAAACCATTTATGAGATATTTTCAGCAAGCTGAAAGGACATAATGCATTGTTAATTATTGCTACCAAGCTGTACTATTACATCTCAGCCTCTGTGCCCATGCCCGTGCCTCTGCCCCAGCATGTTTCCTTTTTGGTTTTGGCTTCTGCTGATTCTGCTTTCTAAATTCTTTCTGCATCTGCTTTTATTTTGGTCTGTTTTATCCCTATATCTTTCATTTCTTTTATTACTTTTAGCCATAGAGGCATGTATGTATGTGTACACATTCATATACTATGATTTGTGTGTGGAAGTCAGAGGACAACAGGGGAGTTGATTCGCTTTCTTCATGCAGATGCCAGCATTTGAACTCGGGCCATCAGGCTTGGTGGCAAGTTCAGTTAGCTGCTGAGCCATCTTAACTGACTCAGCATCTTGCTCATTTGATTCTCCTTCCTTTTGCCTCCCAAGTCTCTCTTCTGTGCCTTCTCTTTTCTATCCTCCTCCTGCCCTCTCCTCTCTCCCTCCTTCCTTTCCTCTCTTTTGTCCCTCTTTTCTTCCCCATCTCCTGCCTTCCTGCTGCTTCCGTATTGACCTCTGCCTTTTCTGCTGATTTAGCAGCGTCTTTTTCTCCTGCTGCTCTCCTCTCCTTCCTTCTGAAGATTGCTCTGCTTCTCTCTGCATCGGTTCTTCACTATCTGCTTCTGGTTTGGATGTTCTGCTTGTGATATCTCTGCTGCTTCCTTCTGTGTCCAACTTTGGCTGTAGATCCTCCTCTTTCTCCTCCTCTTCCTTCTGTTCTTCCCCCTCTTCTCTCTCCTCTTGCTCTTCCTCTTTCTCTGTTTTTCCTCTTTCTCCTCTTCCTCCTCTCCCCCTTTTTTTCCTCTTCTTGTTCTATTTTGAAAGCACGAAGCATCTGTCTGTGTTCACTTTCTCCAGGACTTTTCAGGGTTCTTTAAAAATTACTTATTGTTATTATATATGAGGGGGCCATGATATACATATGAGACATGTGAGCCACAGAATGCTTGTGGAAGTCAGGACAACTTTGAGCAGTTGGTTCTCTTTTTCTTCTTCACGTGGGTTCCAGGGATCAAAGTCAGGTTGTCAGGCTTGAGCAGCAAGTCCTTCAAGCTAGTGAGCCAACTTGTTGGCCCTGGATTTTATTGATTGATTGATGTCATTTTTAAAGAATATGTCAGAGCCAAGTGTGGTATGTGCCTTTAATCCCAGCACTTGGGAGGCAGAGGCAGGCATAGCTCTGTGAGTTTGAGGCCAGCCTGGTGTATAAAGCAAGTTTCAGGACAACCAGGGTTACGCAGAGAAACCCTGTTTCGAAAAATTAAGAAAAGAAGAAGAAGAAGGAGGAGGAGGAGGAGAAGGAGGAGAAGGAGGAGAAGGAGGAGGAGAAGAGATCAACTTGGGGAGGAAAAACTTAATTTCACTTACACTTCCTTCCATCCTCCAAGGAAGTGAGGGCAGGAACTCAAGACAGAAACCTGGAGGCAGGAACTGGTACAGTGGCCATAGAGGAATGCTGCTTACTAGCTTTCTTTCATGGTTTGCTCAGCGTCCTTTCTTCTAGCACCTGGGACCATCTGCCCAGGGATGGCACTGCCCACAATGACCTGGGCCCTGCCATATCAATCATCAACCAAAAAAACGCACCATAGGACAATCCAGTAGGGGCATTTTCTGAGTTGGTATTCTCTCTTCCCAAATGGCTCTAGTCTGTGTCAAGTTGACATCAAAACCAGCCAGCACACGGTAGTTACAGATTTCACAGCAAAATGGAATACACATCAAGATCAATAGGCTCTGCCCCCCCCTTTTAAAACAGTACTTAGGAAACCGTTTGGTTTTCATGATCTTACATGTTCAAGAAACATTCCTGACACCAACCAAATACTGACACTTCCCTGGGGAGAACTCCTCAGATCCCTGTCAGAAAGGACCAGTGTCACTCAGGAAAGTGGCTGGGTGGAGAGGGGTGGGGTTTCCTGAGTAGAGTAGAGCACCAGTCCCACTCAGGCCCTGGCACAAGACAGATAGCCAGAACTGGATCATGAAGCTTTTGCATCCTTAGGGAACATTCTAGTGACCTCATGTCTGGAGCAGAAAACCAATAAATCCAGGAACTCTTAAAGAAAACACTCAGCTGAGAGGGCCACGAGGCCACTGGGCAGTTAGAGTCTGCTGGCCTCTGGCTCCTGAGCAGATGCCATCTTGGTTGTGAGCCAGGCCCTGGGAAGGGAAACACCAGGCCTCCTGAGCCAGCGTTGGCAGGGCCTCGCCAGGCAGCTGGGCTCCCGTCAGCCATTTCCCTCGCTGCCAGCACTGCACAGGCCCCTGGAGCATGGAAATGGAACTTGCCCAAATTCACAGTCTTGTCTCCGGAGAGGAGATGGGAGCGGCACCTAGGGAAGCTGATTATAGATCAACCCCGGGAGGGTGCCTCATCCTCAGGGTCCACATCTGCCCCTAGCACACAGCAGTTGTTCAATCCATGTGCTTACAGACACCTTTGCAGCAGGGGTAGGGACAGAAGTGTCTCTGCTTTCTAAGGTTTCCTATACATAGATGTTTATAGAGTTCTGATAGAAGTGGCTCTAAAAGGGACAGGCTTGGGGGCTTGGCGGCAGGGAGTATATCCCTGAAGACTGCTGAGATTTAAGCTTCCTTGGGGAAGGGTTCTCTTAGAAGTGTCCCATTTGGCCATTCAGAGAACTTCTGGGTCTCTTTGGGATTTTTTTTTCTTCTGGGAAAGGCTTGCACCTCTATGATGAAAACTTGCTCTATTTGGGTAAGTTCCTGGAAGAACATTCTTAGAAAGTGTGACTTGCAACAGGAGGGCTGATAACCTGAGGTGCCAAGGGCCTGGAAAGGGCTGCTGCACACTGGGCTCCCTTTGGACTTGCAAATAATGACACGCTGCCCAGTGCAACCACTGGCTTTGCAGGGTGGAGAAGAGAAAGTACCAGGACCCTGGGGAGGCAGTGGGAAGCCTCCAGAGCTGAACCCGGAAGGCTGTAAGGGAGCTGAGGGTGGAAAATAAACTAAGTCAGATAGGAAGGGGCCTTCTTTCCTTTGGTGTCTTGTGTCTTCTCCCTTCTCCATTCTCTTCTCTCCCTTTCTGTGCTGGCTAGTGTTTTTTGATTGTTTGTTTTTCTACACAGAGTTTGTGTAGCCTTGACTGCCCTGGAACTTGCTACGTAGACCCTGCTGTCCTCGAACTCACAGAGATCCTCCCACCTCTGCCTCCTGAGTGCTGGGATTAAAGCGTGCGCCACCAGCACCCAGGATAGTTTTGTTTTTTCAAAAATATTTGTTTGTTTTATGTATGTGAGTGCTTTGTCTTCACACTCACCACAAGTCATCAGATCCCATGTGAGGCACCATGTGGTTGCTGGGAATTGAACTCAGGACCTCTGGAAGAGCAACCAGTGCTCTTAACCACTGGGCCATGTCTCCAGCCATCACTACCACCCCCAATCCCCAACACATAGATTTAAATGTCACCTTGGCACAGGTTAGAGTCCTTTGGGAAGAAGAAATCTCAACTGAGAAAATGCCCCCACTAGATTGGACTGTGGGCAAGCCTGTGGTGCCTTTTCTTGATTAATAATTAATGTGGGTAGGCCCAGGTCACTGTGGATAGTGCCACCCTGGGAAGTTGGTCCTGGGGGCTGCTAGAAAGGAGGCTGGACAAGCCACATGAGCAAGCCACTAAGCAGCCACAGCCTCGGCTGCAGGTCCTGCCTCCAGCTTTCTGAGTTCCTGTCACTCGCTTCTATGATGGACTGTGATGTGGAAGTGTAAGCAAAAGAAACCATTTCCTCCCCCAGTTGTTTTTGCTCACAGTGTTTTATCATAGCGATGGAAACCCTAACTAAGGCACCTCCTTTTCCTTCTCCAACTTGTGGTAGGAAGGCTTGAGTTAAACACACCCTGATCCCAATACATTACAAACTTTGGTCCCTGCAAAATTCCCACTCATATTTTACTCAGATATCCTCATCTTCCCACATACAGCCTTGTGCACTACAGTGATCATTTTTTTCGCTTGGGTTCTTGTACAAGGGGTGTTCATTTGTTTCGGATGCACATTGCTGTAATGTGTGCAAATGATGTGAGGTTTTACGCATCTCATTCATTTTGCTTTTTAATTTAATTTAATTTAATTTAATCAAGGTTTAAGATCGATCCGTACTGCCAACTGTGCATCTAGTCAATGGATCCTAGATGCTACATTCCCACTGTACCAAAAGAAATGCATTCCCTGAATTTTGCCAGTCTCTTTCCCTGAGTGGGATACCCATATCTCCCACAAGAGGCTCCTCAGGTTGGCTGGTGGCCTTGCTGGGTTGAAGTAGGCTCATCAGGCGCAACCTGAGAGCTGTGCTGACAGGTGTCTAGCTGGAGCTGAGTGGCTGTGACTTCTCATCCTTGAGAACTTGCTAGGCTGCTTGTGGGCTGCCTGTATTCTTTTTTAACTGTGTCGTGGTGGTGACTCATGGGACAAATACTAGGTCTCAGTCCTGGCTTTGAAAGGACAATGCGTCCTTTATGCATAATAGGAAGTTTAGGAAGCAAACCCAGGATGTCTGTGTTCCTGAAGGTCCTCTGTGGGTAAACACCGTCTTTGGTTTGATGTGGAGACGGGGCTGGGGGAGGGGCGGCACATACACAGCAATTTAGAACAAATGGAGAGAAATTAGGGCCTCGAGCTGGTGGCACTTGCCAGGAATTTCAGGACTTGAGGTGGAGGGATGTGGGGAGTGTGGAGCCTGGAAGACTGAGTTTGAGGTCAGCCTGTGAACTTGTCTAAAAAAAAAAAAGTGTGTGTGCCCCGCCCCCCCCCCCCCCCCCCCCCCCCCCCCCATGGTTTGGAGATATGCTGCTACTTGGTTGGGTGGCAGCTTTTGAAGGAGGAGCACACAGGCTGTTCTTTTTTAGTGGAATTGGTCTCAGGCTGTGGCTCATGAATTTAGAACGAATTTGTTCTCAGTGCAGAGAGGTTGCCACTTTCATTAGGAGCCCTAAGCCCTTCTCTCTCCTCACTGCGTCTGTCCATCCACGTGGGTAGAAATGATGGTGCAAGGGACTCGGCAGGCCCCCAGTTCGCCTCTTGGCAGCGTGCAATCAGGCTGCCATGGTGGTGCCTGACTGCAGGCTGGCCCTGGCTACACCTAAGCCCTGGCGAGGAACCCCTGGGAAGCAGGTCAAGGAATCCCAGGCATTTCCTCCTTCAGGATCCAAGGGCTAAGGCTGAAAGGCCTGTCGGACAGAGGTCCCAGGAACCCCACAATCTCCTCCAGTCAGTCTTCCTGCTTTTGCCCCATCCCTTAGACAACCCTGCCAGTGAAAGGAGATGCAAGGATCCCAGGCTCCTCCATTCAAGTGTGGCTGATAGCACGGTGATGGTATCTGCAGAGGAAGTCACAGAGCTGTGCCCCCCCACCCCTGTCTCGGTCACAGCGGAACTGCAGCACCCACAGCGGAGCGTAGCAGGTTCTGCTCACAGCGAAGGCAATGGCAAACTGAGCAACAACAAATTCAATGAATGGCGGGGGCTAGGGAAGACATCTGTGGGAAGGACATTGCCAGAGCGGTTCCCTCAAGCTCAACTCTGAAGTTCCTGACGATTATTCTCTGCAAGGCTAGCTCCAACCAACCATCTTTAGAAGCGTCTGAACACTTCCTGATAAAAACCCGGAAGCTTGGTCCTGACTGCCTCCGAGGGCTACAGAACTAAGGCTTAGGCGTTTGCTCTGAGCCAGGCTTTATTTGAGGGGTCCTACACATACGGCCATATTTAATCCTCATCACAGTCCTTGGAAACTAATCTCTACCAAGCCGAGAAGCCACTTAAAGTTCCAAGAGGAGAACTGCTTTCTTGGAGGTCAACAGGCCGGCTTCCAGATGGGGAAGCTGCTGAGGTGCCTCCTGGTATAGCAGAGAACTTCAGACTTGAAGCGCCTCGTATTTAAATTAATCCCACCTTTTACAGGCTGTACCGACAGCACCTTGGCACTTCTCTGAAAAGCCTGACTTCTTTTCAACTGTCTGTCATGAGAAAGTTAATGAATGTGTCATAAAATCAAGTGGGATTTTGAACAGAAATCATAACTGGACATTTGCTGTTTAGATACTGAGACTGCATTGTTTTTAATTTATTTTTTAATTAATTACAGTTTATTCACTTTGTATCCCAGCTGCAGTCCCCTCCCAACCCTACCCTCCCTCCCTCTTCTCCTCCCACGCCCCTCCCCCAGTCCACTGATAAGGGAGGTCCTCCTCCCCTTCCATCTGATCCTAGTCTATCAGTTCTTATCAGGACTGGCTGCATAGTCTTCATCCATGGCCTGGTAAGGCTGCTCCCCCTTCAGAGGGAGGTGATCAAAGAGCAGGCCACTGAGTTCCTGTCAGAGACCATCCCTGTTCATTACTAGGGAACCCACTTGGATACTGAGCTGCCTTGGGCTACATCTGTGCAGGGGTTCTGGATTATCTCTATGAATGGTTCTTGGTTGGAGTATTAGTCTCAGAAAAGACCCCTGTGTCCAGATTTTTTTTTTTTTCTCTGCTTGTGGAGCTCATGTCCCTTCCAGGTCTTTCTATCTCTCTCTTCTTTCATAAGATTCCCTGCACTCTGCCCAAAGTTTGGATATGAGTCTCAGCATCTGTTTTCATACCCTGCAGGGTAGAGTCTTTCAGAATCCCTCTCGGGTAGGTTCCTGTCCTGCTTCCTGTTTTCTCCCTCTTCTGATGTCCATCCTGTTTGCCTTTCTGAATGAGGATTGAGCATCTTACCCAGGGTTCTCCTTCTTGCTTAGCTTCTTTAGGTGCACAGATTTTAGTATGATTATCCTATATTATATGTCTAATATCCACTTATAAGTGAGTATATACCATGTGTGTCTTTCTACTTCTGGGATACCTCACTCAGGATGATCTTTTCTAGTTCTCTGGGATACCTCACTCAGGATGATCTTTTCTAGTTCCAACCATTTGCCTGCAAATTTCATGATTTCCTTGTTTTTAATTGCTGAGTAGTATTCCATCGTGTAGATGTATCACAATTTCTGTATCCATTCCTCAAGTGAGGGGCATCTGGGTTGTTTCCAGCTTCTGGCTATTACAAATAAAGCTGCTATTAACATGGTTGAGCAAATGTCTTTGTGGTATATTTGAGCTTATTTGGGATATATGCCTAGGAGTAGTATAGCTAGATCTTGAGGTAGCACTATTCCTAATTGTCTGAGAAAGCCCCAGATTTATTTCCAAAGTGGTTGTATAAGTTTGCACTCCCACCAGCAATGGAGAAGGGTTCCCCTTTCTCCACATTCTCTCCAGCATATGTCCGATGCTGCATCTTTGTTAACATAAATGATAGTGGCACCTTTAAAAAAAAAAAAAATCCAACTCATTGACAGATGGTGAGAACAGGGAAAAAAACACCATGGCATGACACAGTGGGTTGCTGTATTCAGGCTTCAAAAGACTCAAGAGTATACCTTCACCTTCATGATTGACTTGGAAAGAAAAAGAAATTAGAAGCAAACATGCCAAAACCACCGTGTTCTTACGGGCACCTGTAGGTTGTATGAGGGGCAGCAAGCTCTGTTAGGCTTTCCTCAACCAACCAAGTTTTCCTTACTCTCTCCATGATGACCTATAGTTTTCTCCCCAGCCCCAGATTTATTTGTTTATTTGTTTGTTTTTTACTTCACTGGCCTCTTTATCCCTTGATGAGACCAGTCCATTCCTACTCTTGCCTTAGGGCTTTGGTAGCACTCCATCTCCTTCTTGGGATTTGCTGCTCTAAGACCTGGTTCACTGACGTCACTTAAGGCCAGTCTGGCATCACATTCTCAGGGAAGCCTGCCTCAATCGTCCCATCTAGGGCTCAGGAGCAGCACAATGGTAAAGCATTTGCCTGCCATGCATGGGGCTCTGCATTTGTTCTACAGCACCCCCCAAAATAAGATAAATAAGGGGTCTCTTTCCACCACCTGCTTTGATCATTCTAGCCACTCACTCTCTATCCCACAATTCTGTTTTGTCTATGACAAGTTATCTTATGTGTATGGTTGTTAAGGTCAGTGCTTACTGCTATCTCTTCCTTTGGACCAAAGAAAGGCCTTTGCTTTGTCCACATCTGCTTCCCCAGGGCCTATACTCTGCTGTGCACTAACAAATATACATGTGTCTCATATGGAATGAATATCTGAGAGAGGGACTGAGCCAGCTAAACCCCAGGCAGTATAGGAGACCAGAAGCTGAACTCAGGAATGCAAAGACTTTGCCCAAAGTCCTTGCTTTGCATCTGGGAGATCCATTGAGCTTCTAAAGCCTCTTAACCTATTTGAACCTCAGCTTCCTTCTCTAGGCACTTCCCTCCAGGCTCCACCAGCTGTGAGGGATGGGTGTGGAAACTCTTTGTACTGCTGTGGACTCCGCCTAGTCTGTAGCGTCTCTCTCAGGAGGGCCTGGCTTCTCCAGGCAGAAAGCAGAGGGATGTCTTCCTGTGGCTGACTCGTGCATTCCCATTTGTCTGTCAGTCAGCTCCTGAACCCTGAGCTCCTAGGGACTGGGGTCTATATAAGGAGGCAGGGACTTACTCCCTGATTTAATTGGAGAATAATTAGTAAGCAATGCCAACCAGCCCTTTATTAGTCATGGGTCTAATGAGCTGAAATGAAGCGAGGCTGGAAAAAAATTCCATTAACTCTAACCATATTTACACCCAGTGTCAGCCCTGTCATTTGATGGTTTGAAACAAGCTGCCTTTAATTTATTGCAGTCATTAATTTTGTAGGGAGAGACAAAGACTCTGATTTTCCTAAGCATGTGAGCAATAACTACAGTTGAAGACAACCCATTGGTTGGTTGTATTTTCAGAGCCAGGGGGTCTCAGCATAGTAGATTTTATATAGTACAAGAGCAGCCCAGACTAGAGTAATAAAGAAGACTCTGGGATTCATGCTTGCTAAGAAACTTTTATTTTATTGTATTTTAAAAAAGAAATCATTTATTTATTTATTTACTTACTTACTTGTCTGCATGCACACCTGCGTGCCAGAAGAGGGCACCAGATCCCTTAATAGGTGGTTGTGAGCCACCATGTGAGTGCTGGGAACCGAACTCAGGACCTCTGCAAGAGCAGCCAGCGCTCCCAACCACTGAGCCATCTCTCCAGATCCTTTATTGTGTTTTTCATCTTAACTGTTATTCAAACACAGTCAGGAAGCTGAATCCTGTGAATGCTAATATTAACCAGGAAATCAGTACAAACAGGGCACCGTCTACTCAGGCTGAGCTGATCTGCCTGTAGTAGGGTTTGCATACTGGGAGTGTCTGGTGGAAGGCTTTGAGGGACATTCCTGGCTGAGTCAACAATAGACACTGTGTTTTCAAAGCTCGCTTGTCTATTTTCTTGGAAAACCGACATTGATATCCCTGGTGTGTATAGGTCCATTTCTCCTCATCTTGAACCCAGATGGAATTTTGTGACTGCCTTGATTAATGGGGTGTGGGAGAAGTGGTATTATGTGTGTCTTAGGGTTTCTACTGCCGTGAAGAGACACCATGCCATAATAACTCCTATAAAGGAAAATGTTTAACTGAGGCTGGCTTAAAGTTCAGAGGTTTAGACCATTATCGTCATGGAGAAAAGCATGGTGGCATGTAGGCAGACATGGTACTGAAGAAGGAGCTGAGAGAGTAGGAGGAGACATGAACCACCAGGCCCGGCTTGAGCTTCTGAAACCTCAAAGCCTCCCCCACTGAAAAAGTTCCTCCAGCAAGGCCACACCTCCTAAGAGTGCCTCTCCTTATGGGCCTATGGAGGCCTTTTTCTTTCAAACCACTACAGGTGAGTCCCAAGGCTAACATGAACACTTCATTTTCCTCTCGGGATATTTTCCCTTAGATTCCGATTACTATTCTGTGAAGAAACCCCAACCAGCCCAGGCTGAGAGAGCTCATGGAAAATGTCATCCATAGGTGTTATGGCAAAAAGCCACCCGAAGACCATCCTCATAGTCGTCATGAGTCACGAGACACAAGTGACGATGACGCTAGCTGTTTCTAGCCCCTAGTATTCATGCCTTCCCAGATGATGCCCTGTACGCGGGGGAGCAGACACAAACCACCTTTACGGGGCTGCGTTTTAAATCCTTAACTCTGAGCACCTACAAGGCAATAGTTGTAATATCTCCACCCCCAAATGACTGACCTGGGATCGCTTTGTAGAGCATCAGGAGAAGCTGGAGCAGGCTCTTCCTAGGGAGGAAAGAGCAGAGCTATGTGCAGAGCAGTGGCAGGAAGCCCGTGGCACAAGGCACCCTCTGCAGCTTGTCTCAGTGAGTCACAGGGCGCCCTTTGCTCTTTCTGCTGCCGCGTTTCTCGGTCGTGTTTCTTGATGGGCACGAGACTGCCCTCCCCTTTACAGATACGGAGAGCAAGACTCTATGTGACTAGCTAGCTAGAGTCATACCTGCAGTAGCTAGCAGCAGGCCAGGCCAGGGCTACGCACACCTACAGCGCACCATCAGAGTCTTCCTCCGGTGCTATTGCCTGCCCTTTCCTGATAGGTGGAAATCTCCAGCGACAAGTTATTGATGTTTTGTGCAAGGTCTTTGGAGCAAGCCAATAGCATCCAGTGACTTGGAACCCACTGGGCCCTATGGGGTGTCCAGAGTCATAGGTTTCTCTGGTTGGTTACAGTTAGTGGGGCATCCATTGTGATTACTGACCTGTGATAGCTTGTCTTTATTAACTTCACGGTAGCCAGGCCAGCCCCCATCTAACCTTCTACTTCCTAGGATATTCTCATCAAAGTCACCCACCCCCACCTCCAGCAGCACTGTTCATAATGCCCTCATAGTCTGTTACATGGACTATAAATAGTCTACTACATCTCTACTTACACATCTCATGATTGACGCTGGTGATCAGCTGGGGTGTTGCAAAGGAACCGCCCCATAGCCCCTGTGTATTTGCCCATTCTACCAATGAAACAATAAGTAAAGAAACAATAAATTAGAAATGTATTCTAAGTCCAACAACCAATGGATCTATGTTGGAGGGGAGGGAGACTAGACCACTGTGTGTGTGTCTGGGGTGGGGAGGGATGAAGAAGGGGAGGGAGGCTGTACCAGTGTGTGTGTCTGAGGTGGGAGGATATGAAGGGAGGGAGGCAAGTGGGCATTAAGACTGGATAACTCTTCCTTCTATTTTGGATTCCAAAGTTTGGACTTTCTTCAGGAATGCTTCATAGGACGACCCTGGCAACAGGCTCTCTGCCAAGACATCCTGCCAGAAGGTTGACATTTGGGACTGAGGTGACCAGGGTCAGGGCTATAAGGCTGTCTGAACATCTGCTGTGGTGATCACCACACTGGCTCGGGCTGTTGTGTAGACTCAGCCAGGCCCTTTGAGGTCACAGTGTAAGTAAGAAGCTGAACAGAATGAGAGCTCTAGACCTCACAGCCATCCCTGGTAGGAGACAGAAGGCCAGGGGCCAATCTCTGCTCAGCCATACGCTTCATTTCTGTGGGTGTTGGCCTACCATGCACCGCCACTGGCCAGGGCCAAATGTGTAAAACCCAGCCCCGACGGGAGCTTGTTCATACCTTGGAAATTTACAAACCTCTCTTTGGCTCTTTCAGCTCATCTGTAAAGATCAGGCACACTTGAGAACATTTAGTATTGTGGACACACGGGCACTGGGAGCATTTTGGCTGAAACTGAATGTTCTTATAATCTTTCTTGGATCCTAACTTGATCGGGTCTTATTTCTCAGCAGCATGAGAAATAGGTTACTAGAGTAGCAGGAAGCTGGGGAATAGCTAGAACAACAAGAACAAGCCTGGCTGGACACACTGAAAAAAAAAAAATCTAACAAGTGAGCTTCCAGAATTATAGGATGAACAAGCCAAGGAGAGCTGAATTCTGAGGGTGTTAAAAACATTTGCAGTGGCTGGAAGCCCTTACCTGGCGGAGGATTAGTGATTTCGGCTAACTTATAAAGCAGAGGTTCCTTTCTGTGGGGTGCTTGTTCTTGGTTGCTCAAATCACCCATTGGCTCCCTCCGGGGCAGCTTCTTCCTCCTGTGATGAGCATCTGCCAGGGGAACAGAAGGGCCAGAGGTTGTTTCCCTAAGAAAAGGAGGGCTATTCTGTGGGAAGGAGGAGTCAGGGTGGTGTTTCCCAGAGCACGGCCAGAGAGGCAGCTTTCAGCCTTGGCTTCGTCGTTGTCTCAATAACACGAGGGTTAGCCTGAGCAGTCCCACGGGTCCTGTCTCCTTGATACCATCGCCGTTCTTGGCATCCAATGCTTTCCTTTCTGCTTCCCTGCCTTCCACTGGCCTCCTCTGCTCTAATTCCTTTCCGGCTCCTCCTCCATTCTTCTAAAGCAGTGCCCTGCACGTGGCACCCCTGCCCCACTCCTGACTGCAGCCAGGCTTTACTCTCCTTAAACATATCTCTCCACAGCTCTGACCGTCCTTGCGCCTCCTGAGCACCCCAGGTGTGACACTGAGGATCTCTGAGATGGCCCTTAAAAGCTTGGCCGCTTGATAACGTTACCAGGTCTTCAGAAAGCCAAAGCCTCTGACCACTCAAGACAACTGAAACTGGTGTCCAGGAGCTCTTCAAAGCTGCCCTGAGGCATGGAATGTGTGTCCAGGGCTGAGAACACAAAGTCCCTCCCAGGTGTGTGTCCTGTGTGGCTTCAAATAGCCTCCTCCTATGAAAACAAACACAGAGCCCTTCAAATGCCTTTTTTTTTCCTTTCTTTTCTTTTTTCTTTTTCTTTTTCTTTTTCTTTCTTTTTTTTTTTTTTTTTTTTGAGAGAGGGTTTTTTCTCTGTGTAGCCTTGGCTGTCCTGGACTCACTTTGTAGACAAGGCTGGCCTAGAACTCACAGAGATCCACCTGCCTCTGCCTCCCCGAGGGCTGGTATTACAGGTGTGAGTCACCACCGTGCCTGGACCCTTCTTCCCTTTATTCCTTTCTTATTTACTTTAATTATTTTTTGGATGGGGAGGGTCTCACTATGTAGCCCAGGCTACCCTTGGACATGCTATCCTCCTGCCTTAGCCTCTTAGGGCGCCCTAACTTTTCTTTAAAAAGTTTGGACCTCAAATTCGAGTGCTGAATCAATTATGTCCTCTAGTCTTTCATGTCACGTTGTCATAGTGGTCCCTGAAAGACCCTTCTTTTTTGAATATCAAAGGTAATTATCCCTGTACCTCCATCCCACTCCGCTTCTGTACCTCAAGATGGCCATTTTCATTTGCTTGCATTTATCTTTTTGCTTGACTGTATTCTGACAAAGCGTGTTCATTTGTATACATGCATTTTAATGCAAATGACTTGTCCCCGGGATTCTTCACATCCCAGATGCACATTTTCACACACACCGCAGCCTCCCTGATTTCTCCCCCGACTCGCCATGACTCATTTCTGAGAGATGAGGCAGTTTTCTACCAGAGGAGCAAACTTTTCCAGGCTCAAAACTGTGGTAGCATGAGCATCTCTCATCCCTCTGTCCCATAGCAGAAAGCTCGACAGTGATGAAGACGTGAAGAAATACCTTGCCTCCCTCCCACAGATCCCAGGGCCTTGATGCAGAAGGGAGCAGCTCAGCCTCCTGGAGCCAGAGGACCAAGTCACCTCCCAGGCACCCGGCAGACAATTATCCCCAGCCCCACCTTTTCCCAATTGGCCCTGATTTTACAGCCACTAACAGTGGCTGTTCAAGTTCCTAGTCACCTGGGAAAGCAAGCAACAGCAGCATTCTCCACACAGTGCTAAGTCTTTCGCCAAGACAGCAAAGCTAGGTTAATGATGCAGAAGAAACTAGCCAGGCCAAGATCCCACCAGAGGTTGGGTTTGTGATCTGCCCTCGTCGACCAGTAGGAGGAAGTCCATTGATTCCCACACAGTGTCTAGTGTCTGACATTCACAGACAAAGACAGACAGCTCTGCCGGGGACCATGTCTGGAAGGATAGCTCCTGCCAGGTGCCCCCAGCCCTTCCGGGGAGGACTGGACTGTGTGGCCCAGTCTTCTGACCCAGGCTGTGATCTTTGCAGTGCCGATGGTAGAGTCTGGTGCTGAGACATGAGGGTGTCTTCCAATCACTTGACCATACCTTGGGAGAATTGCATTCTCCAGCTGTCTCTGGCAGGTTCTGGCTGGGGCATGTTCTCTGCAGCTGACTCCTTACCGGAGCCTGAAGCTTTGGGATCCATCTGGGTTAGTTTTACAGCTAGAGGAGGTTACAGTTCTGACAGAGCTGCAACAAATGAATTAGCTTTGGTCTCTTTCTGTAGAGCCAGATACAAACTGTTTTCTTGTCTTTTTCTTTTTTTTCTTTTGGTCTTGAGAGTGATGTATGTTAGCTCTGATCCAGTGCACTCATCTCATAGGACTGAAACTGGGGTCAGATGGACTTGCTCGGGGTGGGGGGTGGGGGAGATGTGACTGAACAAGCAGAAGGACACCCAGGAAAATCCAGAGTCCTGAGCCCCAGGCCGTTCTCCCACTGTGTCAGCTGGAGCTAAAGGTTTGGCCCCTTGCCAGGTTGCTTGTCCCCAGCATATGGCAGACATCAGATGCTCTGCAGGAAATCAGTGGCCTCCTGTCACGCTGCTGAATGCTGAGCCCGAGCCAGGGTGCACAGGGCTCACTGCTCGGTGCCTTTGTCCTGGCTTTGCTACTGGTTGGCTCTGTGACCTAGGACAGGTCCCTGAAGTCCTGCCTCTTAGTTGCCAACTTGGGCAGAAAGAAACAGTGGTAGTGAGGCTAAGACACCTGCATCCTTTGCTTCAGGGTGGGTCTACAGGGGAATTATCCCAGGAGAACAACCCAAAAGCCACTATCACCAGCACTGGCTTTATACGTACCGTGTCTACAAAGACTTCCTGGGAAAACAAAACCAGCAACAACAACAAAAATGGGAAAGTGCTTGGAAAAACAACAACAACAACAACAAAACAGCAAAAAGAACAAGAAAAACCTTCAAACAGCATTCATTAAAAAAAAATTACAATGTATGTCCTCAGTTGTGTCATAGTTGGGCATGGTAGAAGGCATGAAATCCCAGCTACTCAGAGGGCCTACAGGTTGAAAACTAGCCTGAGGAACTTACTGAGACCCTGTCTCAAAAAAAAAAAAAAAAAAAAAAAAAAAAAAAAAAAAAAAAAAAAAAAAGCAATAGGAAACTGGAGGTTCATTAGCAGACTGGAGGTTCAACACTGGCCTGCCCTGGACTTTATCCCTAGCACAAGAAAGAGAAAATACTTTTGCTTCCTAATAGTAAAATTTTGTTTGTTTGTTTGTTTGTTTCTCTTTTCAAAACTTTTATATTCTCTCTCTCCTTCTCTCCCTACTTTTTAAAATACACACACACATTTGTTTTTTAAGTAGGAAAAGAAACCCTTTTAAAAAATCCTTCAAGCATAAAAAGAAAGGAAGGAAGGAAGAAAAGACATCTTTCTAAACCTAGTGTGTTTTGTGGTCTCTTAAGTATTTCCCCCACATCTGCTGTAAGATTAAGTCTTTTCAAAGCCCCCAGAATGGCTGCTGTTCACATGGGAAACAAAGGCAATTGAGTAGAAGGTTAAGAGGAGCCGCCACTCTGGAACCAGGCTCCTGGCTTCAGTGGTCAATTGCCTCCCCCACCTTCCCCCGAGCCATGTGGACAACAGCAACCAAGGGTGCTTAAGCAGAGGAAGGCTAGACTCTGGCCTCATCCATGAGAGGTCTCCGATGCCCAAATGACTGGACCTGGGAGTCCATAAAACAGGACTTGTCTCTTGAGCTCCCTAGTGAGAAGTGAGTGGGGTCATTTGAGGGACATGGGGGGTAGGAGGAGAACCAAGGTACCAAGAGCCAGGTAGGATATCACATTCCAAGCCATTCCCCACTGAATAGCCCTAGTCTGGAAACCAGCAGTTTTCCCTAGTCTGGGCTGTCATTGCCAGGGTGAGGTGGCACAGTGCTCAGAGGCCATCAGCAGTCACTGGCATTTCCAGCGGCCTTAAAACCCCTTCCCACTTCTCCCACCCACCCCTTGTTAGAACCCAGGCAGATCTCTGGAGAAGCATGTAGACCTGGTGGCTCTGGGTTAGGAGAGCTTGGTCAGGAGTTGAGGGCCAGTGTACAAGGTGACCTACAGCAAAGAGCCAAGGGCTCAGGTTAATGACATGTGGGCTCTAACCTAAGAGCCACAGAAAAGGAAAAGTAAAACCTCTGGATATGGGATATGCTCTCCTCAGTCCCACGTCCCAGTGTTCTATTGCATGGACAGTGGCTATGGCATGGTGCCTTGAAAGATGTCGCTGAGAGAGACCAGTATGGGAAGGTGTTCCTGGCCAAACGAGGGGAGATACAGCCTTTCCCAGCACAGGGTGCTTGCGCTCTCATTGGATGGATGGGACGTGGGGAGGCAGCCTGTCGGGTTGCAGTCCATCTGGAATGCTCATGGTTCTGACCCCTCCCTTCTTTACAGGAGGGTGGGTGGGGCTAGACTCTGGGTGTGAGGATGTGGTAAATACCCAGGCAGGACCCGGCACCAGAGAGTCTGCTGGGTGACTTGTCTCCCTGAGTCCACCTTCTTCTAGTCTTCACTCACAAACCAGCTTCCGCTGGGTACGTGCATCCTAACGCATTGAACTCACTGGGAGCCTGTTATAAAATGCATATTGCAGGGTTCTCCAGAGGCTCTGGTTTGGATGTCTGGGGTGCGTGTAATAAAATACAAATATATCACATAACAGAAGAGATTTACTGTACAGATGTGGGGAGAGAGAGAGAGAGAGAGGAGAGGGGACACCCAGACACAGGGAAGGGGGGAGAAACTGAGGCAGAGAGAGTGTGCAGTGACAGGCCGGTCCTCTATATCTGGTGAGCAGCTGAAGCGCATCTGGCACTGACCTGGAGACGGCACGTGATGATGTCTAGTTGCTAGGCAACCTAAGAGCCGGCTAGCGCATTGGCTTGCTAACTAACAGTAGGGCCTGGGCGTTGATGTTTAAGCATGTTTTCCAGATGCTTCTGATGCGTGTGGCTCATGGACCACATTTGGGGACCACTTCTCTGAAGGTTAGCTGGACCTGCCTACAAAGAGGTGTAACCCAACCAGGCTCCAAAAGTTGCTTTTTGAAGAGCAGCATCTCTTAGGCCCAATAATGTCTTCTTCACCTCAGTTTCTCCTGAGATGACTTGTTGACAGTTTCTGCCAGTCCGCTTGAGAAGGAGCAGTCTGTATTTTGGGGGGTTCAGTCTGGGATGCCAAAGCGCTACTACCATAGGTTACCTAGAGCCGTGGTGTCCCGTGGTGGCAGCAACAGTCAGTCCTTCAAA
The DNA here is from genome assembly GCF_907164565.1 of Psammomys obesus. Lineage (NCBI taxonomy): Eukaryota > Metazoa > Chordata > Mammalia > Rodentia > Muridae > Psammomys > Psammomys obesus. The sequence goes on from NW_026596064.1 coordinate 10,214,409, forward strand.
CAACATGTTTCCCCAGACCAAACCGTGTACAATCTAGGCCTCCCCCTGACCCTGCCAAGCCACAGTGAAACTGGCTGCATTCATTTCAGGGAATTCTTATTGAGTACTTGCCGTGTGTTAGGCCAGGCTAGCTCAAACTCTGCATGTTTTCGCATTGCTGGCTCACTAGTGTGTGGGCAAAGAAGTTATTCATTGCTGTGCTCAAGCAGGCAGTATTGCTCCACAAAAATAACAGCAGAATGACATTTTTAAAAAAAAAATGTTTGAAACCCTTGGTCTAGATATTTGCATATGGCCCCCAAAGAATTGTTAATAAACGAAGAATGTTTTACTCAGCTTCTCTCCCCCCCCCCTTCGTTGGAAACGATAGCATGTGTTCTCCCTTGGAATGACCTATCTCCCCAAAATATTTCAGAAATGTGAATGCCGCTCAGTTGAGGGCTGTAGCAGAAGGGTCTGTTTCTAGGAGAAAGTCACCACTTTATAGGACTGTAGCCAGGCAAGGCTGGGGTCGCCACTTTTAGCTCTTCCTCTAGCTGTCCCTCTCACTGGTTTAGGGTCAGGCCGTGTGTAGCTTCTGGGATTTCTAATCGCACCCGATCTACGGGGAACTTAGTGGCTATATTTTAGGCTTCAGATATTAGCAGAGGGCTCTCGCCCCGCCTGAAGCTGAGTGACGGGTGCAGGCCTCGTGCCGGAGTGCGCCAACCAGCTGAAAACCCATCAGTGCTTAATTAAGCACATTCTTTCCCGGTAGCAATGCAGACCTCTGGTTGTCGAGCAGAGGCATCCTTTCAGGTCCCTGGTTGCGTTTTGGGTTCAACGCTACTTCCGGAGAACCCCTGTGCTGCGTACCAGCCCCACTCCCGGAAGGTCTTCCATCGGTCTGGGCCAAGCGTGTTCCTCCCTTTTGTAATCTTCTGCAGGTGACTGCGACTTGCTTGGGAGAACTACTGACCTAGGCAGGCTGTCAGTTCTCTCACATCAAGGTCTTCACTCCAGGTCTCCCAATCTTCGGACAGCTCCACCTGGGGCATCCGAAGGCCCAAGGGGTTCTTAGCAGACACCCTAGGACAAGGTCTCTATTTATCTCCTCAGCTGCATTCAATTCACCACATTTACTTTCTTCCAAAATTAATCTCGGGTCTGTAAAGAAGCTTCAGCCATTTTTTGAACAGTCTGTTGTCATTGGATGGAGAAGATATTTCTTTGGTTCCCAAGATCTCTCTTCTTGAGAATGTGTAACCATTGCTCCCACCCCCTAGCGGTCTGCTAAGAGCTGTTGCTCTCCTTGCACAAACACACAGCCCTTCCTGTTCCCTCCTAAGGCAGACCTGGAAAACCTCACAACCTTGTTCCATGACAGACTCATCGATGACAGAAGGAAATAAACATGGCATACACGCAGGATGCGTGCTACTCACGGTGGACTGGTTCATGGCTGAAGCCTGCTGATTCTGCCTTATCCCAGCACCCCTTCTGCCTCCTCAAGCACTCTCTAAGTTGAGTCCGGAAGTCTCTACCCAGAAAAACTGGAGCAGGGTCCTCCTCCTGCTTACCAGTTTGTCAAAGCATCTCCATCTCCCTCACATAGCTGGCGGTGGAGCTGACATCACTAGAACAATGGTCTTGCTGGCTGCAGCACTGGAACCAAACCAAACCAGGATACAGTGCCCCTTCTCTTCATTCATGTGTAGATATTTCCCCCAGCCTGAGACATTCCCTGCAGAATATAAGAAGGCTCATAAGTGTCAGAGAGATAATGATGCTTAGAAGATTTGGCAAGTTCTAGATTTATAAGGCCTCTTCCCAAGCTTATATAAGCAACAGAGAAGTCCCAGAGAAGAGGTTCTTTTGTCTACAAATTTGTCAGGGATGTCCATGGATGCAGCTTTCACAAATCCCCATTACAGGTTGTAGTGGGCTGTTCAGAGATGCAACTCTTTTGAGCTCCCTTGTTCTAGATTGTATTCTGTTGCTGTGATGGACAACTGGGGCCAAAACTAACTTAGGGGAAGAGACAGTTTATATCAGCTTATACTTCCAGGTCACAGTTCATCACTGAGCCATCTCTTTAGCCCCTCTACTGGTGTTTTTAATTTGGCCCAGGCTTGCTAGTGCCACCCACATGGGCTGGGTCCTTTTATACCAATTCTTGCTCAGAAGGATTTTTCACAGATAAAGCCACAGGCCAGTCTGATTGAGGTAATTCTTCAATTGAGCTTTCTTCTTCCAAGGTGACTCTAGGTTGTGTCAAGTTAACAATTAAAACTAACTAGGGCTGGAGAGATGGCTTAGTGGATAAGAGCACCAGTTGCTCTTCCGGAGGACCCCGGGTTCTAGTCCCAGCACCTACATGGCGGCTCACAATGGTCAGTAATTTCTGTTCCAGGGAATCTGACACCCTCACACAGAAATACATGCAGGCAGTGTACATAATGTACATAAAATAAAATAATGTGCATACACTAATGTACATAAAATAGAAAATAAATTATTAAAATAAACACACTGGGTGTGGTGATGCATGCCTTTAATCCCAGCACTCAGTAGTCAGAGCAAGGTGCAGCTCTGTGAGTTCGAGGCCAGCCTGGTCTACAGAGTGAGTCTAGGACAGCCAAGCCTACACAGAGAAACCCTGTCTCAAAGGGAAAAAAAAAGCAAAAGCAAAAACAGAAACAAACAACAGCAGCAAAACCCAAACTAACCAGGATACTTATGCTCATCTAGGAAAGCCAACAGTCTCTGGTTCATCGAGCTCCACTCATGTAGTATTATTTCTTTGATCTGTAGTCAGGGCCTAGGTTAGGAAGATGTTTGTTCGTGTCACTCCAGGAGGAGTTGGTGAATGCACCTCACACACACCCTCCCTGCCCACACTACCTCAACTATCTTATCTTCTTCTCTCATCATCTCATGCCAAACTGTAGCACAGGCTCCTGTCCAGTCGTTAGCCGCTGTCTATCTTCCTCACATTGCTGGGTCCGATCCTCATACCGTAGAATTTCACAGCTTAGCAGTTTTCAAACTGTTCGCGCTCAGCATTTGCTCACTCTTCTAAAATCTACCAAGGATGAACCTTGGAGGTATTTTGTTCATGTGAATTGTCTGTCAATACTTGCTGTCAGCATTAAAACAGAGAAATTCAATATGTGACCGACTGGAAGATATTGGTTCTTTGAGCTGTCTGCGCTTTCTAAATGTTGACACGTCTTTCTATTCAGATACCCAAAAGCAAGCTCACTAACATGTCCTTCGGAACGCCCCTGGGAAAGTCTGTAAGAACCTGGAAGGCATCAAGCTCACAGTGGCAAACTCGGTTTTCTAAAATCGTTCCAAAGCTCGAAGTTTTTCATTGACTGCAAATCCTGCTGTTTTTTTTTCCTTGAACTGACACTCATGAGATCCAGGTCTGAATAATCTGGGCTTGTCTAGCTGTTGTGCCTTCCAAATAGAGATGTATTTTCTGCAGAAAACCAAAAGTGAATAGTGCAGCTCGCTCTTCATTCTACAGACACGAGTAACATTTTTCCCCTAGACAGTCTTGATACCTCATATGTGACAAGAGATGATTAGGTAATACTGGGTAGTGGAAAAAAAAAATGCTGTTCAAGAGCTGAGAGTTAGAACAACCGTTGCGTTTTCACCAATGAGGAAACTTATGTGGAACTGGCCTATTTAAATTAAAGTTTTTCTTGCATTTTATTTATTCATTATATATGTTCTCACGTGCATGTAGCATGGTGCATATGTGAAGATCGGAGGACAGTCTGCAGGAGTCAGTTCTCTTTTTCTACCATATGCATCCAGGATCTTGAACTCAGATCATCAGGCTTGGTGGCAAGTACCTTTACTCACTGAGTCACCTGACAGGGCCTGGACTTCTTTTTAAGTTTTTGATTGTTTGTTTGCTTTTAAATTTTCACCATAACTGTGCTAGTAGAGACACAATACAAACTCATCCAGTGTGGTGCGGCTGCCTTGATCTGCGCTGAGGGGATGACAATTTTGTTTTTGCTTTTGTTTGTCTGTTTTTCAAGACAGAGTTTCTCTGTGTAGCCCTGGCTGTCCTGGAACTCACTCTGTTGACCAGGCTGGCCTGGAACACAGAGATCTGCCTGCCTCTGTCTCCAGAGTGCAGATTAAAGGCGTGTGCCACAGCTGCCTGGTGGAGGGGTTGGCAATCTTAATCGCCATTGCTTCTGCCGCACTGCTGTGAAAATTGGCGTAGAGAGTGAAGGCAGGCAGCGTCTTTGTTCCGTTATGAAAACTGTTTTAACTTCATGGATTTTGTGACTCCACTGCCCTCCTCAGGACCCTGGAAATCCACAGCACCGTTTTTTTTTTTTTTTTTTTTTTTTTTGAGAATTGACCATCTAACCCAGCCACTTCCAAATCTCCTCCCTTCCCTTCTGCAAGGACAGACTGGATCAGAGGTTGTTTTAGAAACTGGGGTCAGCTCCCTCTCTTTAGCAGGCACTTCAAAGACACTGGGTTCCAAAGCAGAGTAGCACAGCTTCAAGTGCTAGCCCTGGGATGAACTTTTAGCATTACTAAAATGCTAAAAGTCAGCCTGGCTGACTGAAGCATTATGGGAGGCTCCTGATGGGAGGTGTCCATCAGTCACTCCAGGGCCCAGTGTGATCGGGTGTTGCAGATGGAAGATTGGCATGGTAAAGGTCAGGATGACTTGGTGAATCGGCCTCAAAGCTCTGTGAATTCAGAGGCCTTTAGGACTTGCTATGAGAGGAAATAGAAGCCAAGAGAAAGCTGAACTGCAGGACTGAAGAGACTGCCCAGGGGGTCCAGCACAGCTGTAGGGTGCATGTGTCAAGCAGGCAGCATGTGTTTATTCCATCTTACATAGGTGGCACTGCGATCCCTTCTCTTCGCTGGAAGACCTCCTAAAAATAAGCTCTGCTCTCCATTGTGTCTTTGTTCTGGTGGTAATGGCTCCACAGGAAGTGGATAGGAAGATTTCCAGATCAGTCAGTATTAGGTGGAGCATAATCTACCCCATTTTGTAGGTAAGGACGGTGACTCCCAGAAAGGATACTTGACTTGCCACAGACACATGAAGTGGCAGAGCAGGGAGCTGGGCTAAGACCTGCAGGCTCAGCTCACAGGTCAACGCTCTTCCTTTCCATTTTGTGCTTGTGCAAATGCTGCCTGTTGTGGCAATCTTAAAGAAACTCATTATACCTGAGAAACATGCTTCTCTTAGCTTGTTGGCCAATCTGGCGTGGCTTCCTCATAAACACAAACAAAGCACGCCAACCCTGGGAGCGGTTCCAGGATTTGAATCCCATGACAGTCACCAAGCTTTCTCGTCTGGCTTCTTCATCACATGCCATTAAAACCCACAAATCCACAGGGCGTGGGGATGTACACCTGTGATGCCAGCACTAGGGAGGCTAAAGCAGTAGGGTCTGGCGTTTGAGGCTAACCTGGGCTATGTAGTCTGTCTTACAACAACAAAAATAAAAGCAAAACAAAACTAAGACAATAACAACAAACCGAAAAGCAAAAAGCAATAGATGCTATCCACTTTTTATTATTTCCCCTGGGCTGTCATGAGCTAGAAGGGAGAGTGCTGAATTGGAAGACAGTCAAGCAGGGCTTTTTAGTATCTGGTTAGCTTACTGCCTTGTCATTATCCCTGTGCGCCCTGGTTTCCTTATGTAACTCAAGCATATTATACACCACTTATCACATCCTGCCTTCACATAGCATCAAAGAACATAATTGTTATAAGTATGCCTTTGCAATGTGAGTGACTTTGAGGAACTCGGGGGGTGGAGCAGGCACACGCCTGATTATTAGCTATGCTTGGAGTAGTAAATGGGGCCAGGCTTTCGTCTGTAAAGTAGGACAAACCTTTCGGGTAAGCATTAGCTTCCTTCACTGAGTGAGCTCAAGAAATCTCAGTGTTGGGCCAATCTGGACCCACTGGCTGAAGGCAGGCCTGGTGACAACCGCAGGAGACACTACAAGTTATGCCGGATTTGTTTGTTTTCTAGGCGTTTGGGTGGGATGAGTATGGGGGTATGGGTGATGTCTGTACAGCCTGGAGCAAGAATTCCCAATCTCTCGGCTCGGGAGTCTAACCGGGAGGCTCCTGCCCTCTCTGCCTATTTTATCTGTCTGTTGTTTTACTGCTGTTGTTCAGCTTTTTGAGACAGGGCTTTACTCTCTAGCTCGGCCTAGTCAAGAACTCTACATGTAGCCTAGGCGTACCTCAAACCTACTGTGATCCTTCGTTAGTCTTTCAAGTGCTAGGATTAATAGATACGAGCCACCACACCTCAATCTTTAATTATCTTTAAATTAGGAGACCTTTAAAGATACCAGCTACTTTAACGTGTTATGAAAGATTTCTGTGTTAAAATATGTATAAAGGCAATTAGTACAGCTCCGGACTCACAGATCAGCTTTAGCAACTGCCTCAATATTGGTTACTATAGATTTCTGAGTTCTCAAAGCCAGGGCAGCGGCTGGTCTTGAAATACAGGGAAACCGACCAGAGGCCCGGCTCTGTCGTTCATGGGGCTTCTGAGGAAAAACCTCCTAGGTTGGGCTTTTCTGGTGCAGATTCACCAAGGCTGCGTTGTCAGCAGCTTCCTGGTGCCTTACAGGGTGATTGCTGGTAGACTTTTTTTTAATGGGGTTCAGGAAAGAGGGGTACCGTAAAGTGTACTACATCTTCCCCTCCTCTACTGTGCAGGGTGAAGGCTGCTGATGCCCTCACAGGTTGGCCTGCCTTTAAGCCCCACTTAAAAGGAGAGCCAGGCTCTTCCAGGCTGGGGGGCAGGGTGATTGGGATCACTCTGTCAACCCCAGAAAGAACTTGGGAGAAGAGTACTAGGTTACCTCACTAGATTATCTTTGAAGCCCTACTCTCTTCACTTCTCATCCTTCCCTCAGATTCTCAGTGACATCTGTATGTGTGTGTATAAAATTTAATTGACACATAATAATTACACAGATTCAGGAGGTACAGTCAAAAGTTGACATCACAACAAATACTCAGAGTATAATGACCAGATCAAGTGGCCTGCCAGCACCTTGAACTGTTATTCTGACATACGTAATAAGACTCTTGAATGAATCGTCCTTCCTTCAGGCTTAAGTGGGTCATGAATCGGCTTCCTCCTACAGATGACATCAGAACATAAGATGGGGCTGGGGAGGGAGCTGGTGTTGTGGTGTTTGGGAGGAAGAGGGAGAAATGGTCTTTGCGGAAGCAGGAAGTCCTCCAGGTGGCACGATGGGATGTGTGCTCCGATCCCATTTCCTGCATGTCCCCAGGCTGAGAAGCAAATGAAATGAAGATGATTCCAAGGGTGCTTTACTGTCTTCTCAGTGATGCCACGGGCAGGATTAAAGCTGGCATTGTGATGACTGTTAGCCCTGGAACTGTTTTTGCTTAGTCATGTCATTAAAGATGATTAAGGAAATATTCCTCTACACAATAAGCCTATATAAAGCTGTGTTTGGAAAGTATTTTGTACCGGTTTGAAAGATTACTAAGACCCAGTGGAGTGGCTGGGGTTTATCGAACTTTATGAACAGTTTAGCTCGCGCCAGTGAAGATCAGCTGTAGCCTGGAGTCTTCATCATGAAAAGAGTTTGGATTCCACATACTGGCTTACTCACGTGAGGCCAAGTGTGGTTAGCTGTTGTTAAAGCGCAAAAACACAGAACACTGAGGCGTGCATCCCATCAGACGCGGTTCAGTGAAGGAAAAAGGAGGGAAGGAAGGAAGGAAGAAAATAGAGAGGAGATCAAGAAAGGGAGAGCAAGAGAGAGAGATTCTTCTCATGACCCCTTGGGGGATTGCTGGTTAAACAACCCTTTCACAGAGGCCACCTAAGACCATTGGAAATATCGGCTCTTTACATTATGATTCAGTTATGAAGTAGCAATGAAAATAATTTTATGGTTGGGGGTCACCACAAATGAGGAACTGTATTAAAGGGTCACGGCATTAGGAAGGTGGAGAACCAGTGGTCTAGTATTCTCTGAAGGTAAGATTCTGGAAAATAAGAGTTAAGACGTGCTTCCCTAAAACAAGTTTTCTTTCTAAATGTCTCAGAAACGCTCTTAGCTTCTGTGTCCTCTTCCAGCTGTCAGATGGCCTGTTACCGTCCACATTCTATGCTAGTCCTGTAAATCCCTCCCCAAATTCTCAAGGGAAGTTTTCATTGAGTTATTGGCTCTTAATTGTTTGACTCTTTTCTCATTTGTGTCTAAAGGAAAAAAAAATAAAAGCTGACAATTAATTGGAAGCTAACCTTATGTTTTTCTAAAAAACCATAAACACCACATTCTTCAACGTCCATAAGGTGGCATGGTTGGAGCAAGCGTGTGTGCGAATGTGACTTATTTCCATGGCACTGGAGAGATGAGAAAGTGTTTATTTTTGATGGAATGCAGTCAGGGGTGGGGTCAGAACCAACATGACCCCTCATCTCTGTTTCACCCTGCAGAGAATGCTTTTTCAAGAACGCTGACAAGCAGGGTTGCTGGGACAAATGGAAAAACAGGGTCGGAATTGAGGGTGTTTAAGGTGAAGAAAGATAAGAGAGCTACTCTTGGCACCTGAGGGCCGTCCTGTGGAAAGACTAGAATTGTTCCGGATACCCCAAGAAGTACACCTGGGTCAAAGGGTGAGTGTGAATCTAGGGAAAAATGTTCCTCACGTACATCTGTGTAGGGGCAGTGATGTCAACTCCCCGTTGGTGACTCATTTTAACTAAGACAAGAAGTCTGATTGGCAAACTGGATGAAATGCTGGAGGAGGGGTGCCCCGGATGAAAGCCAGCCTCCTTGAGAGTAGGGCGTTAGGCCAGGAGGATGTCTCAGAGGGCTGTGAGGGGACTTAGACATTTGCGATTTAGTTGGAACCTTACCAAGAGCCCAGGAACAATGGTCTGAGGCCAGTTAGATGCCAATTTCCCTACCTCCATTGCTCAGAGCTTGGCCTCTTGGGAGACGTTGACCAAAATCTTTCAGAACAATATGCTTGTGGCTGTCTTTCCTTTTGCTCCCTTTGGGTCCTGAAGGTATGAGTGGGATAGGAGTATAGTGGGGACAGAGATGAGTCAGTCTCAGCCCACTGGGAACATAGTCTGGTTATGAGTAATATAACCTAAGGCAACAACTGGGTGGGGATGTACTCATTAGGTCTCTTTGGGGTTCAGGGATGCTTCACAGGGGAGGAGGTGTGTGGGATATATGCTAGATGATGGGACAGGTTTCTGTATGAGAGAAAGGGGGTAAATGGGATGTTGTATCATAATAATTTTCTCTTCCCGAGTGTTAGACTCTGTAGCTTTTGTTTCTTCCTGATACCCAGGTAGTCACTCTTCACCCTAAAAGACAAATGTGTCTCTCACCATTCCATTTAAGTGTGGAACCAAATTCATTTTTCGATGGGAGTTGTGGGTTGAGGCCAGCAGAGGACAGGAGGTGAGGGCTACAGGAGGGGACAAGGGACACATTGAGGATGAGTATGGATAGACGTAAAGCTGACTAATCATGTGACAGTTGGCACAAGTGACAGTTTCAGTAGGCACTGTGCTGAGATGAAGGCAATACTACATCTCCCTCAAGGAGTTATCCTAGTGGCTGTGCAGGCCATAGAGTCATCCAGGCAGGCAAGGACAAGCAAGAAGCACAAAAAGGTGGAGAGGCGTGCAGTGGACTCCTTACACAGACTTCTCACGTGGGATGTGCTCCACTCTACCTCGGAGCCGAGAGGAGCCGGCAGCCCTCCCAGCTCTGAAATCATGAAATGTGTGACGCCTCGCAGTTAGACTCTTGGGCTTAGATTCCTAGGGTTAAATCTTCCACGGCCAGGTGAAAAGGGACCATTCTCTGTTTAAGAATGTTCTCCCCAAACCATCTAGTCTCATGCTCAGCAAGACCTGGTTACTTCTGTAGGTGACGGACTCTGGTGGCCACAGGTTCATGTTAGAGGCTGACTGTGGCTGGGAGGTGGACCTGACCTTCAGGCAGAGTTACTGACTGAGTGAGAGCCATGCTCCCCGGTGACACAACCATACTGAGGACTGGTGGCTAAGGAAGGGAAGCCTGGCGTCACACACCATGTCCAGCTTTCTAACCTATTAACTGTAGCCGTTATTCTCCTCTCTCTCTTCTCTCTCAGACTGTGGCTGTGACAGCTATTTCCCAAATTCACGACAGCGGTTGGTCAGGTTGGTCTTTGGAGGCAGAGGATATAGCCGTCTAGCAGTTTCCTGAACTTCTTAGGAACCACTTACCACTTTCAAGCAGCTGTTTCTAACCCCTGTAAAACGGGGGCCTCTTCCTTGTTCTTTTTAATTCGCATTTTTTTTCCTCTGACACGTGTGCAAATATGACAGATAACTTAGAGCGATTTTCATTCTTGCTTTTTCGAGGCTATACATATCTTAATGCAAATAAGACTACTCATATTAAGTGGTAACAGGGCAGTTCCCAGGTCCTGCTTCAAAGAGCAGCTACTTAAAATTTCATGATGGCGATGAGAACTGCCTCAACAGGCAGCACAATGATACTTTTCAAGAGGCGCTTCTGACTTTTTTTTATGTTGAAAACCTGTGATGAGAGGAGAAAATCACGTGTGTTACCGGGCTTAACGGCCAAAGGAGACCAAAGCAGGAAGAAAGCCCGCATCCCACTGCTGAGGGGTTAGTCCAGTCTCTCGCTCAATCCGAATGAAGGACAAAACTAAAGGGTGTCTGGAATAGTTGGTGACTGTTGTTGATTCTGAAGGCTTGGCTTTTTGGAGGAGATGGCATGGTTGTTTGACGGGAGAATCATTCAGAAAAACCAAAAGCTGGCGTTGTTGGAGGGAGTGGAGAGGTAAAGTAGGATTGCCTACATCTCTTTGGAGTTACCAAGCCCATGCTGGCTTGTGTGGTATAGAGTCACCCAGGCGGAACCTCACACCATGTGGCTGCTGATGGGTAGGTGCCTGTCTTAGGCGGGGTTTCTATCACTGTGGTAAAACACCACGACTGAAAGCAACTTGGGGAGGAAAGGGTTTGTTTTAGGATACAGCTCCATAGCACAGCCCATCACTTATAGATGTTCAGAGCAGGAACTCAAGCAGGGCAAGAACTTGGAGGGAGGAACTGATGCAAAGGCCATGGAGGAATGCTGCTTGCTGGCTTTCTCCCAATGGCTTGCTCAGCCTGTTTACTTATAGAACCCAGGACCACCAGACCAGTAATGGCACCACTGACAACGGGCTGGGCCCTCCCTCATCCCTAATTAAGAAAATGAACCACTAGAAAATCTTATGGAGGCATCTGCTCAGTTGAGAGCCTCTTTTGTTTCATTTTTTGAGACAGGGTTCCTCTGTGTAGCCCTGGCTGTTCTGGACTCACTTTGTAGACCAGCCTGACCTTGAACTCACAGCATTCTGCCTGCTTCTGCCTCCCTAAGTGGTGGGATTATAGGCGTATACCACCATGCCCGGCTGAGAGGCTCTTTCCAAATGACCCTAGAAGTATAAATTTGACACGGGACTAGCCAGTTCAATACCCCAGTTCCTAATTCATAATCGTGAGTTCCTTAGTAGAATCAAACTGCTGAGCACTCCCAACCCTGTGAGCTGGGCTTTCCGAGAGCTGGTTGGAGCTTTAGGGATTTTTTTTTTTTTTTTTTTTACATTAAATAATTCTTCTGGGAGCATAAGACCTGAGCTTACTAGCTCCAGTCATTCATACCTCTACCCATGATGAATGCCATTAATATCAGAACAGCCTATAAAACGTTATTCTCCAATGACTATCCCCAACCTCCTGCTGCTATTTTTTTTGGAGCATCTCCCTTGTTCCAACTATACTCGAATCACTGTCAAAAGGCAATCTAAGAGTGAAAATTGTTCGGTAGCTGAAACAAAGAACCATTGTTGGGATGAGCTTGGCATATACGGGGAGCATGAGTGACCCACAATGACCAGTGACTCAGCAGCCCAGCAGGATGTGAGAGCAGGGGGTCATGAGATGACATTCCAGAGTCTTGGATAAAACAACACAACTGTCCTGCAGACGGTGTGACACTGTGGGCAGTGTGGCTGGCGCAAACTCTCTTCCTGAGTCTTCAAGCGTCTGCGTCTCTGTCTGGCTCAGGGCCGTGGGGCTGTATGATCTTCTCTCAGCCCACGCAGCACTCGGAGCACGCATGCACCCTGTGTGCATGACGCAGAATGTCTCCCTCTAACATGTTAGAATCCCTCCAGACTATGCTTGTCCCAGTCACCTATGTCTTCCTCCCACACCTTCCACCCTCAGTCTCAGCACAGCCGCATTGGCTTAGCAGCTAAAAAGGACAACATTGCCCTCCTCCCCGCAAACGATACTAAGCCTGGAGATGCTAGGCAAGGAGTCGGTCTTGTCCAGTTTGGAGAAGCACAAGTGAGGGTATAGCGGTTTGAGGGAGCATGGCCTCCATAGGCTCGGATTGCTCCGGCCAGCGGAGCTAAGGTTATTCGAGGGTTAAAAGAGAATCCAAACCTGTGAAAAGATGGGCGAGAAAGAGAAAGGAGTCCAAGCAAACAGGTGCTTGTCAAGGACTAACTTTACTAAGCAGAATCAGCTTTAAATAGGATTCAGGATGAGGAAGTAGGGTGGGTGAAACGTTACAGATTCTTCTCGGCCAGGGGCCTGAAACATCTTGTGATAAGCCATGGTTCTGTGAGCACATCTCTGCTGTTGCCAAGCAGTATGTTTACCGCAGGTAAGGAAACGGGCAAGTTGAGGCAGGTTGGTGAGTTTCTACAGGTGGTCTCTAACATCTCCAAGCAGTATGTTTACTGCAGGTAAGGGAACGGGCATCTCCAAGCAGTATGTTTACTGGAGGTAAGGGAACAGGCAAATTGAGGCAAGTTGGTAAGCTTCCACAGGTGGACTCTGAAGTTGGCGAGTTCCCTCAGGTGGTCCCTGACATCGGATATTTGAATAGCTGGTTCTTAGATGGTGGAACTCTTTGGAAAGGACTAGGAGGTGTGGTCTTGTTAGAGATGGTGTATCACTTTATGTAGGCTTTGAGGTTTCAAATTTTCAGGCCATTCCCAGTTTGCTGGCTGCCATACTTCCCACCATGATGGTCACGGACTTTAGCCCTATGGAACTGTGAGCCCCAAATTAAATATTTCTTTTATAAGTTGTCTTGGTCATGGTGCTTTGTCACAGCACCAGAAAAAGAGCTAGGATTGGGTAATGTAAACTTCTCACCTAAAGGCTTGTTTACTCTCAAAATGGTGATTCATGATTGGCTTTATGTCCTGTGAGAGGGTTTAACTACAACCAAGTCCTACTTGGAAGACTGTGCCACCATTTTTCTGTGGCATTGTCAGAGGCTCAGAGCAGACCCTGTCTTTGGGGGAGCCAGTGTTCACTGAAAGCTGCCCTGCTTCTACTGATGGAGACAGAGGACATTGGCATCTCACATCTGAGATGTGAGATGCATGTACATGCCACACTGGGAAGTGTGATGGTTTCTGAAGATATAGATGCAGAGCTCAGGTGTGGGGAATAAAAGAGATATTTGGAGGTTGGGGCATTGAGGGGATAAGTCTGCATTCTCTTTGGAAGCAGGGCAGTTCTTTATATGAGGCTGTCCTGGTTGGTGTCCTAGCTCCTAGGCCACTAAGTGCCTCATCTTTGTGACAACAACAACAAAAAAATGCCCTCCTATCACTTAACCATCCCTGGGACATAGACAGTATGGCTCCTGGGTGGGAAATGAGGCAGAAGAGATGGCTTCAGGAAGGGAAGAAAGGAGACAGTGGTGTTGCTGAAGAAAGAGATGCACTTGGACCACTTCCAAAGGCTCCAGGGAAGCCCCCCCCAGGAACTCCCACTCTTCTTTTTGGCTCTTGGTAACTGGCATAACAACAAGAACCCTGGGGTGAAGAAACAAAGCCTTACTGGATATTAGGGAAGTTGAGGCAATGAGGCAGGTAGAGTGGAATTTGGAACAAGTGGAGGACATCTTTTCTTGATCCACGCAGCTCACAACTGTCTGACCTGGGTCACTTTCCCCTCCCCGCTCACTTGGTGATCACCAGGCCAACTCTACTGGCAGCTTCTTTCCTCAGAGCTCTGTCTAGTGTGAGCCTGGTGGACCGATGTCCATTTTTCTGCTGTCTTATCGTGACCCTTAGAGAGCCTAGAAGGCAGGAGCCATTTTTTTTTTATCACCACTGTGGGTACAGTCCTCATCCAAGGTGGTGCCAAGATGGTCTGGAGGCGTGGGTGGAGTGAGCCTAATTCTTCTCTCTGCTCGTCCTCTAAGGTTGCTTTGCTTTCTCTCCAGGGGCAGGGACTGGAATGGTTGGAATGTGGCCTCGGTTTGCCTTTGGGGGTGTTTGCTCCCTTGTGATTTCTGGTCTTGGGGGTCAGTAGTTCTTATTTCTCTCCCATGGCTTTCCCCTTCATCCTCCTTCACCCTCCTCCCTCACAGAACTTCCCTCTAGACTCATGGTCTCCTCACTTTCGGTCTTCCGTGCTTGTGCCTGTGGCTGGTGGGTGTGGATGGACGGGCTCTAATGCAGCATCCTTGGGCAGCATGCCTCCGCCAACACCCCTCTGCAGTGCTTGTTAGCATGTCACCTGTGACATGCCACCTGATGTCAGTCCTCTCTGTCCCCAGTTCAGCCTGTCACACTAGTCTTCCGGATTCCCCTTCACTGTGCTGATGAGCTGTTATGACAACAGAGGGTCTGCCTTCCTCCTCCCACTTGCTGCTCACTGGGCCAATTCTCAGTATGGTGTGCAGATGAATCAGCTAGTGGGGCTGGGCAAAGGGGAAAAGGCAGCCTGGGAAGGCTGGGGCCCGGGTAGGAAGGAATACCTGATGTTCTGAGGTCACAGGGACATTTGTCTTTCATGTGTTTTGTTTGCCTAGAATATAATCTGCTCCTTCCTATTTCGGGGGGAATCCTTGATGTATGGGTCTTACTGGAGGAGGCAGGCCCCTGTCTCATGTGAGAGAGCTGTTAGCCCAGCCGCCTGTTTTCAGTGCCGAGATCTGGCAGGTTTGGCTTTGGGCTGCCAAGATACCTCAGACCATCTTCCGTTTCCTCAGGAGTCCCAGAGAAGTTGGAGAGACCTGCCCATCAAGCGTATTTCCACCTTATTTCAGCGCAGGATATGCCCCATTCCCTGGGGACCATGAAAGTAACAAGGCAGAATCAAAGCAGGTGTACTCTCTTAAGCAGGGCGTCCTCAGCCAACTTTGTTTCTCCTCTTTCCTTCTGTTTTACAGGAAGGCGTGGGAGAGAACAGAAAGCAATTAGCTGCTTTTCTTTACCGTCTGGGGCTGTACTCACACACTCAAAGTGTCACCAAGGGCTAATTGTAACTACAGAGATGGGAGTGGGGAAGGAAAACCAGACTGGAAAGCAAATCCAGAAAAGCATTAATTTTTTTTTTTTCTAAGAAAAGGAGTAGCAGCCAGGCGTTGGTGGCACACGCCTTTAATTCCAGCACTTGAGATGCAGAGGCAGGCAATCTCTGAGTTCAAGGCCAGCATGGTCTACAGAGTGAATTCCAGAACAGACAGGGCTAAACAGAGAAATTCTTTCTGGGAGTGGAGGCAGAGGGAGTAAGTTATTTAAAAAAAAAAAAAAAAAAAATCTTCTCAAACTGGGAAGAACTTTAGAAATAGAATATGTGTTGGAATCAAGCTATGGTCCTACTGTGTGCCTTGCCCACTCTATAGTGCCCTTTCTTCCTCCCTTCCTCCCTTCCTCCCTCTCTTCCCCCCACCTCTCTTTCTTTTTGCAAATCATTACCTAATTTTTTTTGTGTGTAGGTATACTGGCTGATTCACCTCCCATACATGGTGATTAATTTTAAGCCAACTAAATTGCCCATGATTGTCTGAGGCATGGGGATGTGATCTTACCCTAGCAAGTGGGGTGTGAAGAAAAGCTTGCTAGGGATTCTGGAAATACTGTTTTCATTTAGAAGGCCGTACCAAATACTTCCTCCTTCAGCGTGAGAGTGATGATCTGTCAGTGTGAGAAAGGGTTACTTCTTGCTGAAGTTGCCATTGTGGATTACAGAGGAAACCCCAAGACAGCACAAAGAAACGATCCCAGAGTCTTCCCAATGGGAAAGGCCCATCTTAAGCCTTCAAAACCCCGGTAGGATTTTTGACTTTGCCTAATGTCCTCTTGGATGCTTTTCAGACTCCAAGTACAATTCTCCGTGACCTCAGTTTGTTTTCTTCACATCAACAGGTTACAACTCTTATACTCTAGGAACCAGCATTTGAAACCAGTAAACAAAGGGGGGCGGGATTACCTTTCTCATTTGCTCTAGCATCTTAGCTTTCCATCACTATAATGAGGTGCCAAGGCAGGCTACTTCACAAAGAAAAGTTTTCTTCATAAATAAATGTTTGTTTAGTTTACAGTTTGGGTGGTTCCAGGGCTTGGCTCAGTGGTGGCAAGGGCCTTCTGGCTGTTGCTTTTTTTGTGGTGGAGGTTCAAGGGTTGGGCTTGTTCTGACAGAAACCCATTCTCAAAAGAACTATAAGCTGGACGTGGTGGCTCACAGAGGGCAGAGACAGTGAGATGCTTACCTTGATCTACATGATAAGACCTATCTATGAGTACCAATCAATCAAGAAAACAGAAGGAAAGAAGGACCAATCTTAACCCCTTCTGAAGGCTGTGACTTTAACGACCTTACTTCTCATAGGCTCCAGTTCTTAAAATTTCCCTCTGCTCATCGTTACATAGAAAGCCACAGGTGTACAAGCAGTTGGGGCAGAAGCCACATCCCAACCCCTGTTAACTAACTTGGAGAGGAGGGTGCTTTCCCACCTCATGACTTAATACTTCCCTTTGCACGGTTTCCAGTGGGCCTCCTGATACACTGTGCCTCCCTCTGCTCTCCCGTCTTCTTGCAGGACTGACTGCATCATCTTCCTCTGTGGCCTGGCAAGGCTGCCCCCCCCCCCGCAAGGGGAGGTAACCAAAAAGCCGGCCACTGAGTTCATGTTGGAAGGCCTCTTTACGCCTTTCTATGAAACCCACTTGGAAACTAAGCATCCAATGGGCTTCCTTTGAACAGGCCTAGGTCCTCTCCATGCATGGTTCTTGGTCCCCTCCAGGTCTTTCTATCTCCCTCTTCTTCTATAAGGATTCTGGCACTCTGCCCAGAGTTTGGCTATGAGTCTCAGTATCTCCTTCGATACTGTTGTAGGTATCGTCTTTCAGAGGTCCCCTGTGGAAGGGTACTGTCTTGTTCCTTGTCTTCTTCTGATATCTATCCTGCTTGCCCTTCTGAATGAGGATTAAGCATCTTCTCTAGGGTCCTCCTTGTTGTTTAGCTTCTAGATGTCGCTCAACAGAGGAATGGATACAGAAACTATGGTACATTTACACAGTGGAATACTACTCAGCAATTAGAAACAAGGAAATCATGAAATTTGCAGGCAAACGGTGGCAACTAGAAAAGATCATCCTGAGTGAGGTATCCCAGAAGCAGAAAGTGGTATATACTCACTTAGAAGTGGATATTAGACATATAATAAAGGATAATCATACTAAAATCTATAGTTCACTTTTCTTTAAAATAATTTCTTTCAATCATTTCCTTGCTCTCTATCTCTGTCTCTTTGTTTTTCTGTCTCCATCTGTCTGTCTTTCTCTCTGTCTGTCTTTCTTTCTGTCTGTCTCTGTCTTTCTCTCTGTCTCTGGTCTTGTCCCTAGGGGCATCTTTGCCCCAGCATGGCTCTCTGCATTTTCTTAGTTAATTCTTGAGCTTTAGCAAGCCCATTCAAAACTGTACCATCTCAGTTTTGCTTTTACAATCCTCATTGCTTTTCCCTTTGGGGAGAGGACCACAGGCCTCGTTTGCCAGCACAGCCCATGTTCCAGTCAGCTTTGCTGTCCAACAGTTGTAGAAATGAATGTGTCTGGGAAGTGGGTTCCCAGGCTTCTGTCTGATGTATGATCTTAAGCTGTGTGACCTTGGGCTAGTGATCCCTTCTGTGAGTCAGATTTCCTTCTCAGTCAGGGAGGGGCAGGACTAGAGGGTCTCCAAGGACCCGACAGCTCCTCGAGACCCTGAAATTTATTAAAAGAGAAAGCATTTATAAGATTTATGAGTGGTTATTTTTTAATTATGAAAGCACAACGTGGTTGTTGCAAAAATTAGAACAACTCGAAGTATGCCAAGCCAAGTTGTCTGTGTCCCTTCCTTCCTCCACCAATCCCCAGGGACCATCTTTTGGGGCCTGTATTTGTCAAGAGCATTTGTGTGATGTTGACCTCAGTGACTCTCCTCCCCCCCCCCCACCCCGCTACCCCACCCTCAGTTTACTGGATCACTAAAGGCTGTGCTGAGAAGAAACTTCTCCTCGGAGGACAACCACAGGCTTTGGTGCTGTTTAAGAACTGCAGAGCCCTGCTGCCTGCAGCCTCGCTCCTGTCTTTATCAGAAAGTAGGACCACAGAATCCCAGCCTTAGTCTGAGGCTTAGGTTTACAGGGCCACGTCATAAGGACAGATGGTGACCAGGGATCCAACCGTCCTATGGCAAGCATGATGGGAAGTGCAGGTTCAGAGATTAGACATTGACTTCAGTGCTCTGGTCTTTCTGTCGGCATGAATGTTGCTGTCTGATGCATGCCTGTCCTTTTAATCAGTTGGAGTTGGACTCCGTAGCTGAGAACAGAGATGATGCATATTGCTGTAGAATAGCTATGAGGTGCAGTATTCTACCTTCTGGAGATGGAGTCCATGAGGAATCATGGATCAAGGACCACTGACCACCCAAGTTGTCAGCCACTTGCTTTCTGCCTTCTATTGTAGGCCACACCTCTCTCCTTAAGGGCAAAAGCAAGGTGTGTATGTGAGTGTGTGTGTGTGTGTATGTGTGTGTGTGTGTGTGAAAAGGGTAAGAGGCTAGGCCTGGGGCATTTTAAGAGGCTAGATAGAGAAGCTCAGTGGCTAGACCTGACCTATGGTAGAGAATAGGAGAAGCTAAAGGCAGGTCTATGACTCAGTCTTCAAAAGGACTGGAGAAGTACATTAGGGATTGAAGAATGGAAAAGGACAAAAATCACAAATCACTATTAAATACTTCTCAGTACAACTGTTAGCTCATTCATTCATCCATCCATCCATCCATCCATCCATCCATCCATCCAACCATCCATCCATCCATCCATTTGTTACTAGGTAAAAGTTGTTTTTTTGTTTGTTTGTTTGTTTTCTTTTTTGTTTGTTTTTCTCAGTTTTTATCTCCCCTCCATTCCTAGACTGGCATCAAACTCCATAGGCAGCCAAAGATGACCTTGAATTTTTGAACTGCTTGCCTCTGCCTTCTGATGGCTGGAGTCACAGGCATGCACCACCACACCCGGTTTAAGTGATGTCAGGACTCAAACTCAGGGCTTCCTGTGTACTAGAAAAGTATTCTACTATCTTTAACTATATCCCTGCTCTTGTCTTGGAGGGCAAGAACTCAGGCAGTTTAAGAAGTTTTCTTAGCAGAGTGAAACAAAGCAAAGAAGAGAGAGAGAGAGAGAGATTAGGGCAGGTTGACCCTAAAGGTCTGTGGGTTGGCAGCCCACAGAACCCACTGGGCTCTGCATTGTATACTTTAAAGGCATTTTTTGAATATTTATAAATTGAGTGTCATGTTTACAAGGCACCATGACCTGTTTTTACATCCTAAATCAGGGTAGACGAGATCTCTCTTCTTAGGGTACTTCTTCCCATTATTCTCTTGAAAAGGGGCATTTTGACCATGGAGAGTCATAGCCTCCATGGCACAGTGGTTGTTTCCTTGGCTGTCTTCCAAATAGCTCTTTGACTAGCCAGGAGACAGATCTACCATGATATAGCTTCAGGGTTCCTTGGTTACCTCATATTTAACTCCTTGTCGACCCAGTCTTACATTCATCCATTAATTCACTCATCCACACATCCAACACATGGGACTGAGTCTGTGTTTTGTTCTGGGTACTGTGCCAGGTCTTGGGGAGAATGCTGGTGCTGCATTTCAAGGCGAGGGCAAGAAGAGGGGTGGGAATAGATGGGGCAGGGCTTGAAGCTTGGGGATCTGAAAGAGGGTGGAGGGAACAGATGTTTACAAGGAAGAAAGAACTATGGGGTGAGGTAGGAGGGTTACAGCATCTCCTAAGAATCAGGCAGGTGTACCTGGCTGGGATCGGGGAAGGATTAGACCTGTGGGGCATGGAGCAGAAGTGATAGCTGGTCTCTGAGTTAATGGCTTGGAGGACTGAGGATACTGGGGTAGAAACAGGGAGCAAAGTCAGGGGAGAGAACCCCCAGGGCCTCAGCTCTGAGTTGAATAGCCTCATGGTCTCTCATTTCATGACAGGCACGTGGGAGGGCCCGCAGTCCCTCTGCTCCTCTCAGGAGTCACTCATTCTCTGTTTCTTTTGCAGTACTGAATTGAGATAACCACGTCTTTCATTTGGGAGCCTCAGGACTGTTTCTTACAGGGGATGCAGGCTGAAGTGAATGGAAAGAGGATTTTAGGAACGACAGGAGAGAGACAGTGCAAGACATTTCGACTACACTCTGGGAGGCTCTGCTCTTTATACGGTCTCACCTCACCCTGGGCATGCTGTGTGCTCAGTTTTGTCACCTAGAAGCATGGATGCAATGATGTCATCACATCAGACCACTTCAAGCACCATCCTGAAGCAGGACAGGTACTTAATAAGTTTTAGCATCTGCACTCATCCTCAATGTCAACTGAGGAAACGCTCCAGTGGAAAGAGAGTGTTCTGTACTGTCCTGTACTTACCTTGGGATGCAAGCCTTTGAAAGGCCTTGACAACCAGCACCCACACATGTGTAATTACCATTGCCATGCGGTGATTACGGACAATAATTGTCATGAAACATGGCCCGAGGGGTCAGTAGGTTTGTAAAGAGCTAGGAGAACTGTGTCCCTCACAGTAGCTCTCTCCTCCATGCAACCAACACAGGTGGCAAGCAGTACCACTAGCTTGAAAGAGCTTGGGTTGTGGTCGGAGACCTTGAAGGATGATTCTGACCCTGCTGCCATTAGCTACGTAATCTTAAGGCCCTATTTGACCTCTTTGGGTATGACTTCCTCACTTAAATGACATAGCCAGTGCCAGTCGGCTCTGTTTACCAATGTACAGTGTGAGCTCCAGGTCAAGGAGTTAACTTCATAGCGCTTCCATTTCCTTATCGGTGGAGGGTGGGGTGTTAATAGGGCCTACTTCCTAGGGCTCTGGTGAAGGAAGCCTGCAGATCAGTGCCTGGTAGCTGCAGTTAGTCATTATCTCAGCAGGGGCTCTCCTCTCTGTGACTGCATTCCCTGTGTGGAGATGCCTTTAGTGTGAGAGGCTCTGAGATCCAAAGGAAGTCTCATGCAGTCTGTGAAAATCTGCTTGGAGGGTTTATAAGCAACTGGATTTGGGTCGCTTGGTAACCTTGGCTGAGTCTGCTGTGTTCATCTGCTTCCTGTAGGTAGCAGGGCTCCCTCTCCATTCAGTCAGGACTCTCCAGAGAGACCGGATCAGCAGTGAGTGTGTTGTTATGGATAAAAGTGATTATTTGGTGTCAAACTGACCAAGAGTGGACCTCCGATGGTTAATCATCCCTGTAGACTTGACCAGAGTCACCTAGGAGACACATTTCTTGGCGTGCTTGAGCAAAGTTTTCAGAGAAGTTTAACGAAGGATGGAAGACCTGCCCTGAATATGGGCAGCACCATCAGGTGGACTGGAGCCCCGGACTGAATAAAAAAGCAAAATGTGGGAAGCCAGCTGAGCACCAGCATTCGTCTTTCCTTGTGGGTGCCTTGTGACCAGGGGCCTAATGTTCCCACCACTGCCTCCCTGTCATGACAGACTGCATCCTCAAACTTTAAGACAAAGCAAACCTTCCTTCCTCAGCAACAAGAGAAAGTAATTAACACAACAGGTTACATACACTGGGGAAATGGGGTACAGAGACAGAAATAGACACATAGAAACAAACAGAGTTGGAAGGGGAGGGCAGAAGAGAGACAGAGACACAGAGACAGACAGACAGGTAGAGAGATGGGGAGAGAGGGGCACACCTAAGACGTTGGCTCATGTGTCCCCGGATGCTGAGTGCATCTAAAGCGCAGGGGGGGGGGGGTTGACAGGCTAAGGACCTAGGGAAGAGCAGCAGTGTGAGTTCAGAGTGATTTCCTGGCAGAATGCCTTCTTGTAGTTTTTGTTCTATTCAGGTCTTTAGCTGATTAGAGGGACTCACCTACATTATGGAGGATAAGCTGTCCTTCTCAAAGTTCATTGATGTAAATATTACTCTCTCCTTCTCTTTCTCTCCCCCCACCAAATACCTTTATAGAAACCTCTAGAGTAATATTTAAGTAACTATAGGGATACTATGGGGCTAGCCAAGTTGGCATATACAGTTAACTGCCATAGTTATTGAGTCTTCTATATTCAAACTGAGACACTGTGAGACAGGAACACCGCAGCTTGCTAGAACAGGCTCAGGATTCTGAAAGGCTGCCCTGTCTCCCTTTAGACAGCTCAGTGTCCATCTAGGGAGCAGTGAGTTCACTGCTAGAAGTGGGGAAGCAGGCTCAGAGAGGGGGAGTACTTGCCCTTGTCCACACAGGACAGCTTGGTGCTCACCATGGACCCATGCCCTCTCATTTCAGAGGGCATCACTTCACCAGACAAACTCTTTGATGCATACAAAGGCCTTTGACCTCTGACTC
This sequence comes from Psammomys obesus, assembly GCF_907164565.1. Classification (NCBI taxonomy): domain Eukaryota; kingdom Metazoa; phylum Chordata; class Mammalia; order Rodentia; family Muridae; genus Psammomys; species Psammomys obesus. The sequence continues at coordinate 10,237,166 of NW_026596064.1, forward strand.
TCCTTGCCACGGAAGATCAGCTGTGCCTAAGAGTCACTCCACCTTTTAACTTGTAACTTACTCTCTCTACCACATGGCCACCTTCTGCTGAACCAACTGGAGTATGGAGATCAAGGACTTTGGTTTGTACCGAAGAGGAGTTGGTAATTTTCCCCTTCAGATCTAAGGCCTGTGGTAAGATAAAGATCTCAAGTCTCCTTTTCCTTCTCCTTTTCCTCCTCTTTCTTCTCCTCCTCCTTCCCTTCCTTCCTTTGTTCTTCTTGTTCTTCTTCTTCCTCTTCTTTTTTAAAATTCCTTTGCAGAAAAAAAATCTTAGAAACTTCTAGAAGCTTTTATTCTCCAGCATTGGGAGATGAAGGGCCTTAGAAAGTTTAGCAAAGGACTGGCTCTCCTCGGCTCTCCTTTCCTGGACCCTGTCTTTGGCAAGGGGGAGCATGGCTGGCCATTGCAGAAAGGGATGAAAGGAAGGCTCTGGGGTTGGGGTAACACTATAGTCCAAGTATCACGTGATGGGGGCCTAGCAGTTGTGGTATGTGGAGGAGGTGCGGGCAAGATGTTCAGTCCAAAGACAATTATAATAGTGAATTAGTGATGGGTGGGAAGCTGTTGGATGTGTGAGCTTCAGCAGGAGCAGAAGTTGACACGCACTGTGGAGGCTGGTGCAGGACAGTGTAGGAGGGGAGCGTGGGCAGTGAACCTCAGACATGCCTGGGGAAGTAACTGTGGGATGTCCAGAGAGGCTGTCCAGTGGACAGTGGGTGTGGACCGAGCTCAGGGCACAGACGGAGCCTGAGATGTGGTGTTCCATCTGCATGGTCTAGAAGCTGAGCCATACTGCCGAGAAGGGCCCAGGGTCAGGCACAAACAGGGCCACAGATGCCTTCCCAGTGAGGGTTCCATTCCTGCTCGCGCAGCGTCTTCCCTTCAGACCAGCACTGTATCCAACGATATATATAGGACAGAGCTAGCTGCTGAGAGGCAAAGTGGCTTTCTCTGGCGCCCTGAATAGAGCATTAAAAATTGTCCCCAGTAACTTGTCATCTGATTTCTCTCCAGCTGGCTGGTAATTTCTGTTAAATCCCAAATGGCCACGTGTGCAGTTCCCGGCGGCTTTCAAAGAACATCGTAGGTCACAAGAACACAAAAGCATCTGGGAAATTTCTCAGCTCAGGTAGCTTAAGCTCTCTTTCTTTAATTTTTAAATAACTCATTCCAGATTTAGCAAAAGATCCATTCAAGGAGCCTGGCGAGGCAGTGTGAGTTGACAACTCTGTTTCTGAAGAATCCATTATTTATTCAGTGCCAGCCACGAACCCAGCAGGTGTCAGAGCTAAACTAAACTTGCAGGAACACACACAGAGAGCAGAGAAACAGGAGTGACAGCGGCCTGGGTTGAGGGTGGTCTCTCCACAGAAGAAGGCTAAGAGTGTCGGGATGAGTCGGGGTGAGTGTGTCTCCTCACTTGGTATAGGGGAACTTACATGGTGGCCCATGGGCTGAGTACTATACTAGACCTATCTATATGTAGTCCTTCCCTATGTGTGTGCGGGGCCGGGGGTGGGGGGGAATGAGGCATGTCATTATCTTCATTGTACAGACAGCAAAGGGACCTTCGCAGGTGGTGGTCATATGCCAGCGTGTGCAGTAAAGAAGCTGCCAACACGACCATTCCCTGAGATGGTTAAGGTTTTTTTTATTATTATTATTTAGATATAAGAAAGAGAACAGCCAGAGGCATCTAGGAAGAGTCCAGAGCAGAGAGAGAGAGAATCAGAGTGGACATGGTCAGGCCTAAGGAAGCAGGACAGGGGTGGGTGGGTAGTGGGGATAGTGAGATAGGAAGAGAGACTAGAACACTCACACACACAGAGAAAGAGAGAGAGAGAGAGAGTCTGAGTAAGAGATGGAGTGTGTGTGTGTACAGTGACAACAGCAGACAGGGTTCTAAGAAGGATGAGCGCCTGTAGGGAGGGAAGCCTGCCAGCTGGAGGTTGTTTAGGGCAGGGGAGGAGGTGAACAGGGCCAGAACTCTAGCTAGCACAGACTTTGAAAAGTGTAACAGGTATTTGTGAGGCTGAGGGAGCCTGGAGGCCAGCATGGACTTTGATATGCTAATAGGTCCTACAGGTAGCTATAGGTCCCTTCTGCCAGACAATGACTCCCTTTGGCTGATGGGAACCGGTTTCGCAAGTTTCTGGGGGAATGCTGGTTTTTATCTAGCCACCAGAAATCCTCCTATAGTGCAGGTTGAACTCATTTCTGGATATTTGGACAGCCTTTGGGACCTAACAGCGATTAGTTACAAAACGACACTGCACCCAAGCATCCTGGTCGGAGTCCAGAGCCCTCTTTTCAATGACAGATTTGCAGGGTGGTTGAACAGGGTGGTAACTGGTCTCCTAGATCCGTCCCAGCGAATTCATTTTGGTATTATTCATGCCCTCTTGTATCCACTTCCACGTTGGATTTGGGCTGGCCCTAGGTGGCTGCTGTGGAGTAAATGATGCCATGAGCTTTCTGAAGCTAGGGCCAGATGCCCTGTAGCTTGTTTGTCTTTTAGACACTGGGAGAAGCCAGCAGCTATGGAAGATGTCTGACTTCTTGAAGACTGCAATGCTGTGAAGAAGCCCAAGCTAATCACATGAAAGGCTGTATGGAGGAAGAGGCCCACCTCTGTCCAGCTGCTTAAGCTGTCCCAGGTGAAGCATAAATCACATGTGTGAATAGTCATTTGAGTTGATATTCCCAGTAGTGTCTTCACATGACTCCACCTCAGCTATTTTTCTGATGGTGACTATAAGAGGCATCATGGAAAAACTGTCCATCAAAGTCCAGGTGAACCTCAGAATTGTGGAAAATAATAAAGCATTTATGTCGTCCAAAACCATGTTTTAGAGCAGCTCATTTTCAGTGACTTAGTGATATGGTAAAACTCAGCCAAAACAACTAAGTTTCAGGACTATTTTACCCATAATAGACAATATGACCAGTTTGCACTGGCCATCTATTATGTGGCAGGGACCATATTTGTTAGGATTTTGGAACTAAACCTGCTCCTGGATTGCCTAACAACTTATGATGTCATTGTGTGGCCCACCAGGTGGCCACACCTGGAAGGCGTGGTTACCTTGCTCCTTAAAAGGGGACAATCTGCCACATGTTCTCTCTTGCTCCTGGCCTTTTCCCTCTTGGTTCTCTGCCCTCTCTCCTTTCTCTGCCCCTCCCTCTCTTTTCCCCCATCATGTCCTGCTCTCCCTTCTCTCTTCATCTCCATCTAATAAACCTCTTTCATATAAAATCTGTTGTGATCACCATTATTTAATTTGTCCCTAACAATATTAAGTATTGTTTTGAAAAGAATTTTAAAAGTCTTAATTATATGTGGGTGGTGTGCACGTGTGCACACACATGAGTGCAGGTGCCTTCGAAGGCCAGAAGAGGGCGTTAGAGCCATCGGATCTTGAGTTACAGGTGGCTATGAGCCACCAGACGTGGGTGCTGGGAACCAAGCTCCAGTCTTCTGCAAGGGCATCAAGTGTTTTTAACCACTGAGCATCTCTCCAGGTCCTATAGTAAGTATTCAAAATTTACTCTTCTACTTGGTTTATAGAAGAGCCTTATGAAACAATGCTTTTGTGGCTCCCATATAGGAGTGGGATCACAAAGCATTTGTCCTGGCTTATTTCATTTAATGTGACAACATCCCCCCCCTCCCCGTTTCCAACTACAGTACTAACGATGGCAGGATTTTATTCTCTTTCTTAAGCCTCTTTTACTGTCTGGAGTTATCCACTAAAGTCGCTTCACATACTAGAGAAGTTCAGTGTCATTCTATATTAAGCCCAAGGTCATGCACTATTAAGTGGAAAGGTCAGGCTTCAAAACCTCCACAGTGCAAACTCATGTAGTGCTGTTGCATTTTGCTAAGCTCTGCGATAGGCGGCAGGTGACTCTCAGGGGACCGACCAGACTGATGGGTGGACTCGGATCTAGGGACTTGCCATGGAAAGCCTTCCTGAGCTTAGAGGGCTCGTTCTGAAAGGGTTATAGCGGCTGTCAGGACTATAGCCAGAGCTTTGTGAATTCATTCAAAGGGAGAAACAAATAGCTGTGACCTTTTCTTTTTGAAATGTTTTTCAAGGGAAGCCAGGGTTGCCAGCAGGGCCTAGATTGATGGCATTGGATGCTGAGACATGGAGCCTCTACCTTGTGTCACTTCATTTGGTACCTCGGGTCAGCTCAGCCAGAACCACAGCCAGACTCAGAAATGTCACATCGATTGCTTATTCAAGACACGTTTTCTCTGCCTTTTCTTCCCTCTGCATTGCTTTTCTAGTCTGTGGGACGTGGGGGCTGCTGCAGGCCTCATGTCCGTAGGGTGAAAGGCACAGAAAAGAAAACACTAAGTCATAAGCCAGAAGGCACAGATAAGGGAAGGTGCAAGGTTAGGCCTCGGATGAGGCCATGCAGGCTGACACGTTTGAGGCTGCTCCCTCTCCCTCTGGGTGGGCCTTTGTTGGGGGGGGGGGTTGAGTCAGAAGAGTGTGCGGGAGCTGTGTGCCTTGTATGGTGGCCCCTGCAGGGCTGTTGGAGAGCAGAGTGCCGGGGTCCAGGCCTTAGTGTGGTGCTCACTGTCAGCCTCCACCTCATCTGCTGCTGGTCCACAGCCTCTTCACAGGCATGGGGCACTTGAGGGCAGATGAGAGGGTGCGGAATGAGGCCTAGGAAACAGCAAGTGGCAGTGCTGAAAAGAGGGAGATGGCCCCTGTCACGGAATGATCGACTTGGGCCAGATCCCATACCCTCAGCTTCTCAGGGCCTCCATACAGCAGCCCGATTCCATTCTTAGACCCTGCCTGCTCCTCAGAGCCCACCTGGACGTCTCCACCATTGGGAAAGCCTCCTCTCCACCCTGGACATTTTGCTTCCCAAGCCTCCCTTAAATAACGATTACCTCTTGTTTCCTATACCCACAGACCATGTGTTATTACATTTACTTAATTTAGTCTTCCGTAGATTGATTCTTTTATTGTCTTTAAACTGACTGATTTTGAAAGGGAAGTGGTATGCTGCAAACCAGAACCACGCGCTATAAATAGGAGTCCCTGTATGAATAAATAGTGTTGGCTGCCAGGGACCCGGGCTTGCGACTTGCCCTGTGTTTATTGAGAGGAATATTGCCATCTGCGGAAGAGGCTCTCTTCTGCAGGGAACCAAAGACGTCTAACAGCATTGCACTGGCCTCTCACGCTCCCATTAATGCTGTTTAATGTTGGGCTGAGGATCACTCCTCCCACCCACGGTCTAATTTTCATGTTTTGATCATGGTGGTCACTCCGAGTTGAGGCTTGTCCTTCAAGGCTTTTTGCCTCTGAAAGATTTTCTTGCTGTTGTTCTGTTGATATCGGTGGCTTCTTCTCGCCAAATATTTATAGGGATGGGTTCTATTTCATACTGAGCAGATGACACTCACTGTGACCTGTCACCTAGATGTCCTTAGCCCTGGTTCTAGCCTGCCAGAGGTCTCAGGCCCTGTGAGTCAGTGACTGCATTCCTCCTGGTGGGTGTGCGGGATGCGTGAGCTGCAGGCTCGCACGCAGCATTGTCTGTGCTGCTGAATAGAGTTTAATGCCTTGTGACTGCTAACTGAGTGGCTCTGAAGTTGATTTCATGGCACCATATCAAATAACAGGCACACCAGCAACTTCCCAGCTCAAATCAATCATTCCCTGCATTGTGCAATTCAACGAATTCTGCACAACAAAAGGAATTTGCAGAATCAAATGCCTCAGGTGTGAAGGCTTATTGTCTAGATTGTATACAGTAGTGAGAGAAAGCACTTGAGACGGATCGGCTGACTAAACGTATTCACTGCTCTCTCACTTATTCAGCAAACCCTAGCAAAGCACCTACCGTGTGTCAGGCCTTAGGAAACTCTGGGGTGGGGAGGGATAAGCAAGTTGTGTTTCAGCTTGGAGAGGCTCATCATTTGGAAAGAGTGCTAGCAGGAGACCAGAACATCCACTGCAATTCAGTGCAATCCAGGCACGGGCCACATGGGAGAACGGAGATCTGGGGAACCCTGAGTTCTGACTGAAAGGCCTGAAAAAAGTAACATCCAGAGATGACCTTTGAATTATGCTTTGAAAATGAGCCAGGCTTGTCAGAGAAAGGGCAAGCCAGGCTGACAAACTACCGGGAGCAAGGGCCGGGAGGCTCCTGTCTGTGTCTTCTAAAAGGGATCAGTTGCCTGGGCTTGTTGTGGTCTAGGATATCTGTGAGGAGGGATAGGAGAAAGAGCTGTGAAAGGGAGGTAGGAGCCTGAAGTGGAAGGGCCTTATATGCCTTGCAAAGGGGAGTTGGGGTTCCCTAAATGTGGAGTGTAACAGAGATGGCTAATTCCTGTCTTAGAGAATTCTGGGGGGCCAGTGAGTTCCTGGCACAGAAGGCTTCATTGTTCAGTGTCCTATGTAGGAGCAGGCAGCTCTGAGAGAGCAGACAGCAGTGTGCAGAGATTCTAGGGGGTGCTCACAGGAGGAGCAGTCATCAAGGAGAGATGGCTGCCTTTTGATATTCTGTATTTACTTTCTTTGGGTTTTGGAAATGATGGTTGGTGTTTCAGCAGCCCTTTTGGACTATAAAGTTGCCTTAAGGAGGAAAGGAAGTCAGGCATGGAAATGGTAGAAGAAAAAGAGCAGACACCAATCTTGTATGCCATCTCTTCTATGTGAAAAATATATAAGATGTGCGTGTGTGTGTGCGCGCGTGTCATCTGTGTGCAACTGAAACCAGGGATCAATGACTGATGCCTTCCTCACTTTGCATGTGGACCTCAACAATTAGGCTACCCTGGCTGGCCAGCAAACCCCAGGGATCCTCCTGTTTCCACCCTCCTAGCACTGAGATTACAGCACAAATTGCTACACTCAGCTTTTGAAATGGGTGCTGGAGGTTTGAACTCAGCTCTCCATGCTTGTATGGCAAGCACTTTACTGAACCAGCTCCGGAGCCCCCAAGCCTTTATGTTGTTTAAATGAGTGTTACTTTTGGGGTTTTAAGATGTTCAGCCAAACCTAACTGCAATCCATACGTGATCCCAAGCCTTTGTCTTTAAGGCCATGGCTGATAACTTTCATAGCTGGGTTTTCTTTGTACCTACTGATGCACTGTTTGATTGCTAGGGTTTTGTTTTGTTCATTGGGTTTTAGTCATTTGATCTTATTTCTCAATTTCCCTAGTAATTTTTGCTGATTTTGTTGTTGTTGTTTTTATCAGACAATGGAGTTTCACTAAGCTACCCAGACTCATTTTTAACTCATGGGCAGGCTTACGTTATGCCCCTGCCTCGGTCTTTTCAGTGGCTAGAGGTACAGGTGTGTCTGGCTTTCTGGTCATTTTTAATACTGTATCCAGCAGTATTACCAATGCAGGAGCTTTAAATATTACAGTGCCACAAAATTCAAACTTCAGTTTCCATTTCCCCTGAGAGAGCCCTGAGTGTTCAGCTCTATTTCCCAGAGTCTAGGCTGAGTACCAAAGGGCAAATAGCTCACATGTCTTCTGCCAAGCTCACTGCTTCTGTTTTCCTTCTCTCCGGGATCTGGTCTTTCATGAACCTTTAGTCTTGGTAGCTCTTCGATGACTTTAAGTGGATTTTTGAAGTATACATTTTACACAATTTTCTAGCTATTGTTGTCGGTCTGATGGGACCAAGTCAGTCCTACCTGGAATCCGAAGTCACGTTTCTGCCACAGGCAGTTAGAGTAGAGGAAGTCTGGTGGAATAGTCTAGGGAAAGGCAACTGGAGCTTGAATTGAAGGTCAGGGAGGGAGGGAAGACACTGAAGTCATCTGGGTGATTTGGGGAAGTAGTCCTGGCTGCACCATCCTTGGTTGGGATGTTAGGTATGGGGGACAGGAGGTGGGGGTGGTCAAGATGGACTCTCAGGTCCTGGCCCTCAGATAGCTTGGTACACCGCTTTAACATGATCTAAAGGAACAGGGCTTGGGAAGGAGTCATTCTGATTGAAGTGGGTATTGGGGAATGAAATACTCTATGGACAGTGTCCTAGGCCAGTGACATTGGAGGTGCCAGCTGTGGCTGCAGCTCAATGGCAGGCAGCAGCACCTTCCCTGGGGAAGCTCTGTCATGTGCCTTCACCGTGCTTCTGCTGCCTAGCAGCTGTGGCCCTCTCCTTCTATTCCCCCACTCCTTTCACTCTATTCCTTTTCTGATTGCTTCTCCAGCCTTCAGGGCAATTCTGAATGAGCCTCTAGAACCCCAGATGGGTAAAGGCACATTCATTTATACTATTCAATGTCCAATCACAGTGGTTTTCTCCTTGTGGATAAGATTTAATATAAGTCTAGCAAGCATGCTCATTTTATTTTTTAGATACCCGTAGAACTGAAAGGAAAGGGACAGGAGGGAGACATGGAAGGTGGAGCAGGGTGGCTCTTTCAAGCAGTTGTAGTATACCAAGTATACTATATGTATATCATATATAATAAGTATATTATAATATGTATACTTCATTGAAGCCATGAGGATAGTTGAAATTTCCCAGAAACTGTGAAACCCAAAAAAAAGAACAAAAGATAAAAAGTGTTTATCCTATCCTCCCTCCCCAGACAAGATACTACGGTCCCTTTAGCTGATGCTGATCCAATTCCAGGGGCTCAGTATGACATCCTCCCAACATGCTGCTGTGTAGGTAAACAGAAGTTTGCCCACATTTGCCCTTCAGCTGAGTTGTATCAGGGCCTCTATCAGGTTTGAGAAACTCTCTTCGTCTAACCAAAGAGCACATGCTGCTCTCTGCCTAGCTTAAAGGCTGCTAGGTATACAAACCATCCATCCAGGGTCAGGTGGCTTGAGCTTGAGTCCCAGAGGTAGAGCTCAGACTCTGTCAGTGTGGCTCTCCAAGTCCTGCTGAGGGCAGGAAGGGACCAGGACAATTCCTGCTCTACCAGTTTCCACATTCCTGATCCAAGGCCCAGTCATGGATGACTCTTACTGGCCTTCAGTCTTCTATCTGGGTGCAGTGAGGAGTCAGGAAGTTAAAGTGACTGGATTTGTTCTTTGGAAACTTGGCTGTGGATGAAAATGGATGGGAAGGGAAGAGATTGTGAGAACAGTAGCAAGAGAGCAGAAGGGAACACTGGATCTTCTGTTCACACAGGGGACTGTGAGGGCATGCAGAGGACACAGACATAAGAGGATGTGGGCAAGGTCAGGGTGATCTCTGGGTGCACTTCTCAGAGTTAGACTCTTAGGGATAACCACAGGATTAGGGAACAAGATAGTTCTGTTTGGGCCCATGGTTTCAAGTGTCTGAGAAGATTTAAGAAGCTGGATAGACTACGAGCCAAAGAGTCACGGTCAGGGCCGAAGAGAGATTTAGATTTCTGATCTTTGGTCAGAGTGGACCTCTCTTTGCTCCCCCAGGCTCCATACTTGCCAAGATGGATGGTGTCTATTTGTGGGATGCATCCTTAGCTTGTACTCCTGTCCACACTGTCTCTAACTGTCTTCTATTCAGCTGGCCCCTCCAGAAGGCCATGCTCTGTGGCTGTCGATGTCTCTGATTCCCTAGACCTGACAATCAAGCTGGAGCTGGAGTTTGAACTTGGGCATGCTTGACTATCTTTAGTTCTTTTAGTGTCTCATTTTATTACTATTATTTAGTTATTTTATAAAGTATTTGAGAACTTCATAGTCTGTATTTTTATCACATTCATTCCCCATTCCTCACTCAACTCCTCCCAAATCTACCCCCCTCCTGTCCCCTTCCAACTTCATGTCCTTCTTTTTCAGTGTTTTGAATTTTTTTTAAAGATTTGTTTATTTCATTATTTTGTGTGTATGAGTATTTTGCTGCATGCATGTTCATGCATTGTGTGTGTGCCTGGTGCCGGCTGAGGTCAGATCCCCCAGAAACGGAGTTACCTGATAATTGTGAGTCCACATGTAAGTAGTGGGAATTGAACACAGGTCCTCTGCAAGAGCAGCAAGTACTTTTAACTGCTGAGTAATCTTTCCAGCCTCTCCTCCTTCTCCTTTTTATTTACTTATTTTATTTTTTATCAAATAACCCCTGAGTCCAATCTGTGCTGACTGTGTACTCATGGGTGTGGGGGTATTTACTGGGATGTGGTCCACCTCCCAGGTTCTTAAAGAAAACTGGCACCCTCCCTCAGAAGCCATCATCGACTGCCCACAGCTCCTCAGGTAGGCGTAGAGGCTCATGGTCTCCTGCTCCCTCCATGTTAGAATGTTGAGCGACTTGATCTTGTGTGGATCTTGTGCAGACAACCACAGTCACTGTGCTTGCACAAGTACAGTGGTTCTTTCATATTCTGAGACTCCAGTTCTCTCTGACCTCTGGCTCTTACAATCATTCCATCTCTCTCTATTTTCCCAATGGTCTCTGAGCCTTGAAGAGGAATATGTGTGTGTGTGTGGGTGGGGGTGAATGCTGATACTTAATCTCTTCACTTTGACTAGTTGTGAGTTTCTACACTACCACTGCATAAAGAAAGTTCTCTGATGGGGTCTGAAAGCTACAGTACTCTATGGGTAGAGAGATACAGATTAGAAGGTGGTTTGCTTCTATGTCCATTTAGCATAATTGTAGTATTAGGTTCACCTCTGGGAACTTTGGGTACCCCAACCATGGGTTCCTGGCCAAGTTTACAGTAATACCTGGCGATCTTAATGCTCTTCTAAGAGAGGCCAAAAACTCATAAGCCAATAGGCTTTGTAACTTCTCATGGCTGACACAGCCTTTGTGAGAGTCATGGAGAAGGGTACAAGACCATATGCAGTGGAGGAGGCATTGTTGGGGGTTCAGAGAATCAGTAACTGGGGGAAGGGAGGTGAGTGGAGATGAAGCCTACACAGAACCCTGGGAATCCGGCTCCTGAGACCAGACTCAAGGTGCAGATCTAGCTATTGTGCAGTGTAAAGGCCTTTAAATGACTGAAAGGCCAATCAGATCATCCCATGCTAGCCTCAAGCACCAATAACAATCAAGCAGGTTGGTGCAACTATAAAGATGTGTGGGAGGGCAAGGTCACTTCAGGAGACTTCCGTAAAGAAGAGGAAGCAGTCATCGCCCTAGCTTCTGATCCACTTTGAGATTTCACTAGCGTGCTAGGATTAACACTGTGTGGATCAGGATCTTTTGAGGAGTCACAGAAGCTGATGATGCTTCATTCGACATTCTCTGGGCCTCAGTAGGCTTACCTCGACACTCCCTACACTGGGGGAAGCTTGGTGGAACCTTGAGGAATGAACTTAAGTTAACTCTGCTCTTCCTTTGTCAGCTCCAGGCTGCTGAACCAGACCCTGGTGTCTTTCTGATCTTGATGTACACATGCAGCTTGGTCCCATGGGATGGGCTTGCCCTCATCTCCTTCCAGGGCACCAGGACACACTCAAATGTTACCTCCTTTCCCAAGCTTCCCTGTGAGGCTCTGGACAGGTTCTGATCTGGTGTAACTGAGGACACGACCTGGCCCCTAATGTTATACACTTGTCTCACCTGCTTCATGGCAAACTCCCAGATGACCTCCTTCATCGCTCTGTAGCTGGAACCTCATCCAAGGCACATGAGCATTGTTGGAGACACATGCCAATAAAATCATTACACGTCCTCTAGAAAAGTCCTCCGCCTGGTTGCAGAAAGATCTGACTACTCTCTCTCTCTCTCTCTTTCATTTTTTGCTTGCGGAATCACCTTGGGTAGGGCACTTCGATAGGAGGAAGCTAGAACTGATGGCTCAGATCTAACTCTACCCGGAAGCTCTGGAGTCTACAAGCGGATTCTATTTCCGGTTCGGGTTGACCTCTACCCGGAAGCTCTGGAATCTGCAAGCTGATTCTACCTCCTACAGTCAGAAAGTAAAGAGACCGCAAAGACCGCAATGCCCTTCTCACACACAACTCAGAGTCTCGAAGATCTTGCCATCCTATGCAGCAACAGGAGTCAGGGCAAAAGCATCAGGGAAGGGGTGCTGGGGGCAGCCGAGGAGGGCAATACAGAGGGAGGGAGGAGCAGGAGGGAGGATCTTCACGATAGCACACGAGACATGGAGCATGTGTGGTTCAAGGAGGACTGTTTTTGGTGTGCCAGGCAGCTCCTTTCTTCATCCATTGGAATCGCTTGCTGCCTTTCAGAAGTCTGAAGGGAAGGATTAGAAGAGATGAATATCGAAGTGCCCTGCCTTTTAGCCAGAGGGAAAGGAGACTAACAGAGCTGGCCCTGGGCCTTAAGGAAGGTATGCTGACCACACTCTGGGGCTTGTTTTGTGTCCTGAGTTTATTTGCGAGTCATTGGAGGCTTGGCACATCTGTCTTTCATATCTGCCAGGTGGTGCATGCCGGGCTGTCTACCCAGAAGGTGTTTCGTAAAAGCTCAGTAGGGAACTAGCAATCAGCCAAACAGCCTTGGAGGATTTTCGTTCAGTGTGCTTGGGGGCAGGGATGAGGCGAGGGTAATTTTCCAAAGCTTTGGAGGCCCTGGCGAGGCTGGTGGTGAACTCACAGGAGTAAATTGCTCGCCTCTGTGAGGCGAACGAGCTCTCCCAGGGTACCGAGGGGTTGGCGAAAGAAGTAATTCACTAAATGGTGCCTCCTGCCGCAGAAGCACACGAGCTTGGAAATTAACTTACCGCCGAGCATTTCAGAGGAGCATTATTTTATCTGGATTGCTGCAGTCGTGACTGGAGCTAGTCCTGTGATGCTGCAGGCAGGCAGATCTTGAGAGGCCCGGGGTGACAGATGTTCGTTCATCGGGTGCTTGTGACAGTAAAACATTGCCTTTCGACTCCTGCAATTCTACTGGGAAACTGAGACCCAGAGAGTGGAGAGAACCCCAGAGCCATTCAAGGGCCCTTGGCTTTGCTGACTTCTCAGAGCCCTGACTTCTCCTCTGTTGGCAGGTCCAGGCAAGGTCCCTGGGGCTGTTAGAGCCTCCTGCCCTTCCTGGGTAAACTGTGACTAGTCCATGAGAGCCTACTATAAAGAGTTCCAACTCCCATCCCTTGGGATAAGGATTTGGAAACGGAGCCGGGGACACAGGAAGAGGACAGCCCTGCTGTCTGCTGAGTGTTACGTGTGGCCCGTAGCTCTGGTACTTCATTACATGTGTGTATGGATGGTACAGTGAGAACAGCAGCATGGTTATAAAACTCTGTGCAGGTATGCATTGAAAATACTTTGACGGGGCCGGTGAGCTGGCTAAGAGGGTTAAGGGGTTTGCTGTCAAGCATGTCAACCTAAGTTCCATCCCTGGAATCCACATGGTGGAGGAGGAGAACCCACTCCAGCCCGTTATCCTCCGACTTCCACATGTGTGCTTCGGATGACACACACAGGACCTCATCTCCGCACATACATGCACACATACAAAGAAATGTCAAAAAAAATTTTTAAAGAAAATATTCTGACCAACGAGTACACTTGAGACTAACTTAGAAGCGGCTAACAAATTGTCTTTGTTCTCCACCTGCAAACGAAGCCTGCTGGAGGAAACCTCTACACTAGGGGTTCTCAACCTGTGGGTCACAACCCCCTTGGGAACAGACAGCCCCTTCACAGGGGCCACCTAAGACCATCAGAAAACACAGCTATTTACATTACGATTCATAACAGTAGCAAAATTACCATGAAATAGCCGTGAAATAATTTTGTGTTTGGAGGTCGCCACAAAGTGAGGAAATTGTATTGAAGGGTTGTTGTGGCACTAGGAATTTGGAGAACCCCAGCTCTAGAGCCTTGGGTTGGAACTGCCCTTAAAACTCAGCCATTGCTCTCCTCTTCACCCTCCTGATGTTTTGTTTTCTTTCCAGTCCTACTTTTATTTTATTTATTTTTTTCAATCGGGAATTACTATAATCCAAGCCTTTTGGGGCTACAAAATCACCACTCTAGGCAGCTGCCTCCTATTTCAAGATACCCGCTCCCAGAGAAGCAGAAAGCCTCTTTGAGCTCAGATACTTCCAGGAGCATTTTCGGAGACCCTAGGGGAGATAGATATAACTTTGACCCCCCCCCCCCCCCCCATATAGGTCACTACATAGTGGCCAAGCTGCTCCTCTCCCTCGTTCTTGCTGAGGGACTGACTTGAGGAAGCCAACACAGGTTGGTATGCTGGTGTAGTGCCTGGAATATAGGCACAGGCCAGAAGGACATAGGGTGAAGGACACAGGTCGACTCAGCTTTTCACCTCAAACGATGGGAAGATGAACTCAGTCTCCCACAGCAGACACCCTTCACTGCCACCTTTGTCTTCCCAGCGGTAGTCAGGAAGAAGGATCTGGAAGGAAGAGCCAAGGTAGCCCCCCTCCCCCACCCCCGGAGCGGCGGTTCTACCATCTCGGTCACCTTGGGTCATTTATCCTGGTCTGCTGGGCCTCTGTGCCTGTATCCTTGTCCTATGTTCCCACCCAGTGGATGGGACCCTGAGAGAGTGGTGAACCCCCCCCCCCGCTCCGCAGAGCCAGGGAGGGGCTCCCATGAATACCGAGGCTGCCTCCAGCAGCACTGCCAGGGGCAGCTGTGCTCAGGAGGGAGGTCCATGGGAGTGTGGATCCAACTTGCCCAACAGGATTTTTGGTCCCTGTTTCTTTTCCCCTTTGCTTTTAGGATCTGGCCCGCCCACTCTATTTGGCTCTAGAGACTGAACCCAGCCTTCTGAGCAAAGTCATATGTCCTATGTAGGGAAGAGAGACACCTCTGGCTTCTTCTCTCTAGGGACTAAGGAGCAAGTCCACCTGGTTACTGGAAAGTAAACAGTGCTCGGGCCTGGTGGGTTCTTCTCATTTCCTATTAGGTGTGTTGTCAGCTGGAGGCCCCATGTCTGATCTTCAGGGACCCTGTGCCCTTGGCCCAGCCCAGGTGTTCCTACTTCAAAGGTTCTGCAGTTGGTAGCAAGTTCTGCAGAAAAAAAAAAAGTCTCTCTAATCCAGGTATCTCTATCTCCACGTGTCTCGTTGCTTTGTCTTTTCTCAGCTGATCCAGAACTTCTGTAGGAGACGAGATTTGTTTTAAAAGGGTTCCTGAGAAGAGAAAAGAGCAAGGTCTTCAAGCCCTGAGATTGGTAGGACCCAAATTAGGTCAGGGTTATTTGCAGGCTGTGCCCTAGAGGGAAAGCGGCAAAGCGGCAAAGTGGCAAAGCGGCAAAGTGGCAAAGCGGCAAAGCTACCTGCTGAGGCGCCTGCGCCTGTTTTTGCACAGCCCACGTACTTAGCTGTCGTTTCTCAGAAGAACCACAGTAGCTTCAGGCCTTTGGCCAGATTCTGAAGAACAAACACTTCAGGCAGCAAAGGAGAGGGAGGGAGAGAGGGAGGGAGAGAGGGCGGGCGACAGCCGATCCAGGCAAGGAGGACGAGTCAAGTGTCAATGGCTACACTTACTACACATGGAGGTGAGCAGAGACGTTGGCCGAGCCAGCTCCTAGCAGCACTGAATGGCAGGATAAGGGGCTTTGGTCTTATCCTGGGAGGCTATGAAGACTGAACCATGGGAAGCAGAGAGGTGGTGGCAAGGGAGCAGACTGAAGGCCAGGAAGAGGCTGCCACAGAGATCCAAGTTCCAGCCTTGACAAGGTCACCCTCTGCTCCTGTCCCCTCTCCAGTCCACTCTTCCAGGCACTCAGAGTGAATGGCCAGGGCATTTTAACCCCCATACAATTCCTCCTGTACACACAGACAAATAAGGGTAACTGTAGCACCCTTCCTCCCTGCAGAGAAGCTAGTGCTGATCACACTACAGTCATTCTTCTAGAACATGCTTTCTTCACTTCACGCCATTCAGCGAGCGCCTCCTGTCTGCCTTAGTTGTGTTGCTTATGATTGTATTTTAATCTGCACATAGAGCTTCCATCATTTAGTCAACCACTTTCTCACTGACGGGCATTTTAATTATCTCAAACCTTTTTATTAATTTGAAAGAAAAGGTAATATAACAGACATTCTTAAAATTCACTCCCGTGTACTTAACATTCACTTTCATAGAACACAAATGCTCCAAAATAATGCCTTGGGGGCCAGTGAGAAGGCTCAGTGGGTAAAGTTGCTTGCTGCCTAAACTGACGACACAAGTTCTATCCCCAGGTCCCACATGGTGGAAGAAGGCAACGGATCCTTCAGGTTGTCCCTGACTTCCACCCACACACCCTGGCACACGCGTGTGAGCACACACACACAAGTAAATAGAGAAATGTAATGAAAATATTTTTACAAAGTGATATTCTTGGATTAAAGAGCATTTCCATTTAAAATTTTAGTAGATATTTCCACATTGCCTTTTAAATTAGTTTGGCAATTAATTCCCTCTGCTATGTGCATGCATTTGATAACAAAAATGGCAAAGTCTGAGGAGACCATGGGTAGGAGAATATTTTCATTAACTGGATCTCTTGTATTGTCCTCATAGAGTTACAAATTGGTATAATTATTTTGACAAGTAATTTAGCAATTATCTCACAAAATTGTATTCATGTGCTCAGTGACCCAACAATTTCACCACTAGGCATATACATAAGAAAAATGTTTTTCTTATATAACCATGTTCCAGGAGCATTTCTCCTAACAGCAAAATGCAGCAACAACCGTGCCCTTTGACATGCATTCTGGCTAGTTTTAGGTCAACTTGATGCAAGCTACAGTCATCAGAGAGGAGGGAGACTCAACTGAGAAAATACCTCCAGAAGGCAAGCCTATCAGGCATTCTTTTTTTTTTTAAATTAGTCATTTATGTTGGAAGGCTTATTCCATTGTGGGTGTTGGCATCCCTCGGCTGGTAGTTCTGGGTTCTGTGAGAAAGCAGGCTGAGCAAGCCATGAGGAGCAAGCCAGTAAGCAGCACCCTCCATGGCCTCTGCATCAGCTCCTGCCGCAGGTTCCTGCTCTGTTTGAGTTCCTGTTCTAACTTCCTTCAATGACCAACAGTGATGTGTAAGTGTAAGCCAAAAAACCCTTCCTTCCCCAACTTGCTTATTGCAGCAATAGTAACCTTAAGACAAAATGAGATTGGAAATATTAATTGTGGCAGTAAAAACGAATAAACTATATATAGCCTCATACCACTAAATTTAGTGAATACAAATACTATGTAACAGACACATTGTATTTACTTGCAAAGAATATTTGTGATATAAAAAGCATCCCTTCCACATTCTGAACTATCTCGCCAGTCTCTACATGTATAGAATAGTGAATAAAATTAAGACTTGGGAAACTATTGTTTACCAGATTATTTACTTCACTACTTAGAAACAACTAAATATAAACAAATCTGTGCATCAAGTAAAATGTTTTTAAAGGCTAAAAATAGAGAAGCAGTTGCCAAAGCTGTAGGGGAGAGGGAGGCCTGATGGAGGAGAGATTCACAGTTAAATATACGTTAATGATGACATTCTGGTGCCTTGAAGCTATTTGTTAGGATTACATATGGATAATCACTTGACAAAAATCAGTAACAACTAATTAGCTGACTTGCATGTTAATCAATTGATGATGTAAAATAAGAGCATTTGTGTCAGGAAGGCAAGAGGAGATGACGAAGCTAACAGCGAGGGACAGGAGGTGAGACCCCCAACACTAGGAGGCAAAGTCTCTGCCTGATGGCACACCAGGAATTCTCGGCCCCTCAGTGATGGATCAGGGCTCTTCCAGGGGATATTGAGACAAGACAGGCTTGCTGATAGAACTGAAGAACTTTGTCATAAGAAATGGCACAGGTCCTCCATCCTTGCTGCCTTCCGCGTATCCATGACACCAGGGTCTATCGCCTTGAAGGTCTGGGAATGACTAGTTTCCTCCTATTCTGTTTCATCCTTTGGGAATTTTTATCTTATCTCGGGCTGACGCAACGTTGGTTGGGATGAATCAGCATTCCTCTCTGCTTTATTTTGGGCTTCAGCGTGAGAGTGTCTAGGGTTGGGTGAGCGGACTAGCGGGGAAGCCCCGTTCTTACTCCTCAAAAGACATGCTCACCTCCGTGTCACCTCTCTGATGCCCCAGCCAGTCGCCAACACCCCGAAGCTCAGGAAGGGCATGGCAAAGGGTGTAGCAGATTGGAATGGGGAAGACCTTCTTCGGGAGGTATTCAGAGGGACCTCATCCAGTTGGGGCGCTTTGGTTTTAAGGCAGGGATATATGATATCTCCCTGAGGGCGTTTTGTACTGAAACAACCGTCCTTCCTCCTGTGCTGACTGATGCTCTCTGGTAAGAGAGCAGCTAAGCTGCTCCCTGGGGTTAGGTCAGGGTGGGTGGGTCAGGATTGGAGCGCAGATATGCATCTGTGCCTGCGCCTGCGCCCGCGCCTGCGCCCCAAGATTTAGAGGAGAGTGTCTGGGAATGGGTGGTAATTGTTTAATGACAGATGAAATACTCACTCTGCCCAGCAGCAGAAGATGTGAGCTGTTACTGTTATTATTTTTGATTTAGGAAAAGAGCGAATCCTGAAGCCTCAGGCCACTTAGCTAATGGACACATAATTCACCAGGTGCTCGCTAATGCACCGTGATGTGGGCATCAGAGCTGGTTCTCAATTTTCTCCAGCCTCGGCCGACCAGACCCGAGCAGCACAGCTGGGATTGCTCCAAACAGTTGAGGATGCTCCTGTCCCTTTTCTGTTCCAGGCCCAAGCTTTGTGGCTTGGAAACTAAGAACTTAATTTATAAGCAGTAAGAAGATTAATCAACAAAGAACACAGAACCACTGTCCTTACCTAGATCCCTTTCAGCGACTGCAGATAGAGACAGATATCTGTTCTCCTCACTCCCTAACTCCCTCTCCATAAACAGCCTGGTGGCACGGTCAATGTGCAACTGACAAGAAGCTTTTTTTTTTTTTTTTTTTTTGAGACAATGTTTTTTTGTGTATCTTTGGCTGTCCTGGACTCACTTTGTAGACCAGGCTGGCCTCAAACTCACAGAGATACGCTTGCCTCTGCCTCAGAGAGGGTTGGGATTACAGGCTACAGGCTGCAAATTTGTGAGACTTCTGAATTATTATTTTTTTCCGTAGGGAAGGAGAGATAGAATTATAATTTTGTTATGGTAAAATGTGTTGTAACTTGGGCATTTGTTCCGGTTACCAGCCTATTTGGTGAGTTTGACATGTTCCCAGTTTGGTTTCACTGAGTACAGGAAACTAGTTAGACGGCGTGATTTGAGCTGCTTGTGCTTGAATATTCCGTGGCCTCTGGGAATTTAAACCACGCATATTGTCACTAGGCTAGAGGAAGGTGGCTGCCTCTTTAACCATCATGTACCCACCAATGCTGGCTTCCCATTTAGTTCAAAGTGAGGGAGGTGTCATCATTTGGATTTTGAAATATTTTGTTATACACGACTCTAATTTTCAAAAATATTTATAATAATAACAGTCGGCCTCCAAACCCAGCTGAGAAATCCAATATTCCACTGCCAAGGGCAATCTGTTAGTATCATTGCTTTTTCAGTTCAAATAGTCTCCATGAACCTGGACCATTTGGAGAAGAGGAATGCTAGCTGCTGCCTCTATTGCCATGCCCCCAAAACACAGCACATAACAAATACCCCCTTATCTCCAAACAAGAAAAGAATTCTTCAAAACTAGTAATATTTCCTCCATTTAAAGTGGAGGAAACTGGAACCCCAAAAGGATAAGTGGCTTTAGCTTAAGCTAGGATTCAAACCCAGACCCACCAGTCCTCAAAGGTCCATCACAGATCTTCCAAGAGGCCAGGGTGACTTCTGGGTGGGAGCATGCGTTGCTAGGCACCAAGCACATATAATGCAGCCAGGCTCCTGGCTGGGGGGCTTATGAGGAGTTGGGCCTTTTCCTAGGGGAGAGGCCCTCCTGACATTTTGGTGTCCACTTAAAGGCAAACCAGGACAAGAGGCAGTGTTGACTACAGGTTGGAACTCTGGTGTCTTTCTGAGCTTATGTGCAGTTCCTTCTGGTGTCTTTCTGAGCCTATGCACAGGCTTCTAGTGCCATTTCTTCAGGCTGTGGACTCGAGGCTGTTTCGCAAGGGAAAGTCACTTCCTGTGATTACACTATTTTTTGAAATGCGGTGCCCAAAATAGCACACATGTGCCGATGTCCCTCAAAGGGTTGCTGTAGATATTGAGTGACAGGATTTGGATCAAAAGCTTAGTTAATGAAAAGTACTGGATGTATCTGTGGATACTAGCAACTCAGAGCCTCAGGGCAAGCATGTGATTTATCAGGGTTTTTCCATTTGCTTATTGATGTGTGCCTGCCCCCCCGTACTATGTAGCCCCTTCTTACTGTCCTCCATGGGGCAGGGCGTGTTGGACAGCAGGTAGGTGGGAAAAGGTGGACCAAGCATAGAACCTGCGAGATAAGAGAGAAGAGAAAATAGAGACAAACCTCAGGAGTACGAGGCTCTCCCAGGCCACTTTCATGATATGCTCTAGGCCACTGCCTTCATCAGAAGGGCTGAAAAGGCAAGAAGCTCTGGCTTATTCACGTGTCCCGGTGCTTCGAAGGAGACATAAGAGTAGTTAAAGCTCAGCTGACATTTGTCACTTCCAGAAGCACATCCAGTATATATGCCCGAAAGCCGCAGGCAGGCTGCGCAGCACACATGGGTGATGGATGGACATAACCTACCGTGTTGGCTCTGGGCCGTGCCTGCATTCGCTCCTACGCCTTGGAGTGCAGTACATACATTCTGTTCACTTCTCCAGGAGATGGGTCTGCCCAGCCAACATGTGAGAGCCAGGGAAGTGGATCATGTCCATGAACATAGGGTAGTGAAAAAGGCAGGGGACACAGGCTACATTATGTCTATGATGGCACAGTTCACCTTGGACTGGAGGACCACAGGGCCAGTGGACCTTCCTATACAAATGGACCATTTCTTCCTGGGGTTGGCCCATCACAGACCATTAATTCCATTTAAGGTACAGTGGGGGGAGGCAGTCAGAAAATAGGTAGCAATGTGTATTTCTGGAACCTTCTCAGCTTTGTTTAAAACTTGTTTTCTTTGTGCTTCTGGCTTATTTTTCTTTGCAGTTTTGCAATATTTTGCAGTATTGCAAAATGTTTGTTTGTTTTTCAGAGCCTTTGGCTCACTCAGACAAAAGGGAGCTTGGATTAGTGAAGAGAACATTTGATTAGCAGCACATAAATCTAACCGGCTCTGTGATCTCGGCAATTTCACTCTTTCACCAAAATAGTAAAGCCCTGATTGTGTGCAGGGCTCCTACCTAATGACTTGGAGGATGTCGAGATTTACAAAGCACCTCCTGTCCTCAGAGCAGCGCCTCTCATGTTCCCTGCAAGTTGAGTATCATGGGATATTCATATGCTTTCCATCAGATGATAGTGAGGACTAAGCCTGGCAGTGCTCAGCACCCAGAGCCCTCGGCAGAAAGAGCACTCGGCACACCTGGCAATGCCATGGGAAAGATCAGCCAATCAGGGAGCTTTGGGCTCGATTATCAAGGAAAAACATGATAGAGTGAAGCCGGCACACAGTCCTCCCCTGGCCTCCATGTTCACACAGGCACACACATGGTACAATGGAGGCTATACACATATGCAAACCTCCCCCCACCCATAAAAGACATTGGTTGTAATCCTTTTTGCTGACCTAAGGATATACATAGAATTCAAGGACTAAACTGGTAAACTCAACCTTTAAGTAAATCTGAAGAAATCGGAGGTTAGGGCAGAAAGAGCTTGGCCGCAGGTGCAGGGGACTGCCTGCCAGTGTTACTGTTTCCATAAAGGGCCATGAAAATTTTACAGTGTGTAAGAAGGGAAGAAGAAACGTAGTCCCAGCTTATCCTGTCAGCAGGCAGCTAGGCCTTCGAAGGAGCCCGGGGAACATCTCCAGTCTGCCAGGCTCTTCATAACAGAAGGGAGGGGAGAGGTCCACAGAGACAGCTTGATGAGTGCTGGAGACAGATGATGGTGCCTGAATTCCCCTGTGATCCATCAACACGAGAGAGCAGACGCTGGGTCTACAGAGCCCAGGAAGGCAGAGAGCTGGCTGCTCCTTGGGGAATGAGGGTGTCTGTGGCTTTCAGAAGTGTTTTCTCAATCAGTTTCATTCCCTACGGGTGCATGAATGAAGCAGGTTGCGCTCTCTGGATGCAGAGCCCTAGCTCTGTTGAGGCAGCATAAAGGGCGAAGCCCCGGGAATGAACAGCTGTCTTCCTGTAAGCCTCTGAAGCTCCCTGTATCAGTCAGATTTCTGTCCCTTCAAAAAAATCGCTCAACATAATTAAGTTTTAAAGAGGTTTATGGCTCATGGTTTTCTTTGGGTCTTTGGGTCTCTAGTGACAGAGTAAACTATTCCTTTCCATGGCCAGGAAGCAAAAGGAAGAGAGAATCCCTTTTGAGAGCACACCCTTAATGTTGAAAGGCCTGTTTATTAGCTTCCTTGCAAATGTTCCACCACCTCTCAATAGGACTAATCTGGGGAGAGAGCCTTAAACACACGGACCCTTAACATATGACCTCAAACCGTCCTACTCCCCTCATGCCCTGGATCTCTCAAGATTACCCCGGTCAATTTCACTTGGCAACCACAAGTCAGCTCAGGAGGGGGTGGAGGGCTACCAAACCACAGCCAATAAAACAGAAGGACGGGAAGAGAAGCCCTAATACCATCATGGCCACAGTGAAAGGACAGGAGAACATGCCTACAGCTGGGTGAACAAGAAATGGAGGTTCAAATACAGCCACGCCTTGCTTACGGATGGAATACACGCTGAAAAACATGTCATTAGGTGATTTTTGTCACTGTGTGAGCACTGTATAGTGTGTCCACAAGCCTAGGTGGGTAGCCTGTGGCATGTTATATGAAGGATACACATATGCACACACTCAGAGACAAGGAATAGGCTTTTGCTTGTAGGCCCACAGTGAACAAAACAAAACAAAAACAAAAACAAAAGAGACTAAATTGAGTACAAGAGAAAAACAAATTTAAGTAGAAGCAAATTTTAAACCAACAACAAAAGTACAGTATGGTGAATCTATAGAAGAAGGACACGGTCATTCTCAAGGATGGCGTGTACTGTGTTAAGCGTCCCCGGTTGACTGGCAGCTCAACAATGTGCTGTACTGTAGAACTTTGACAGCCAGGCCATCACTACGTCATAGGGAGCTTTCAACTTCGCTTGAACCTCCCGGGAGCACCATTGTATATGTGGCCCATTGTGCAACTCTGTGGGTTGCATTAGTTAAACTCACCCTCAAGGGGACTAAATCTAAGGCTGCAGGTCCATTGGGAGATGGTGGGAGCACAGGTCAATATCTTTCTATCAAGCCAATGAACAGTGTCTGAAGTTAATGATCCAAGAACCAATAATATATTCAGTTAGAAGTATGGATGAGGCTATGAGGAGGTAACCCCCCCTCACGACCATTAAGAGAGTGTAAATAGTTGCTTTTGGGGGGAGTGGAGCTAGGCTGGGGAAGGATGGAGCTTTAGCTAACAAGCTCTTAATGAGCACTGTCTTTTTAAATCATACAGGCATCATTTTGAGACATTAAAAAAAAAACAATATTAAGGACCAGATGTGGTGGCACATGCCTGTTTTATAATCGGAAGCAACGAGCAGGGTTGTCTCTTTGTTCCCTGTCTTCATGGGCACACCCCATTTTGTAAGCAGAGATGTGGGCAGGCAGGGGAGCGGGCCATAATCTCCCAGCTAACTAAATGTCAGACACGGTATCTCCCCTACAGCTGAGCAGTCCAAGTTGCTGGCTCATCCCATTCTCTACAGAGCCTACAGCCCCAGGGTGAAGAGACCATAGATTGGGGGCTGTGCTGGAAGATGACACCACACAACAAACCTGCCAAAAAAACCTTCAGATGTTTGTCTGGATGCAAACATTTGCAAAGAGATAGCGTGCTGTGCTGGCTCTCCACCTTTCCTCCCACCCCGAGCTCTCCTCCATCTTCCAGCACCTGTGGGAGAATGGCATTTTATTCTTCAAGTAATTTAACTGGAGGGACTTTAACCCTAGGGTCACCAGGCCCCGTGGGAGGCAATAGGGTGTCACCTTGGTGTACAAAGAGAAACTTCTATGAGATGTACATTATACATAGCCAGACACAGGTCGTCTCTCAATGCTGTAGATACTAGTAACGAGGTGTGTGCTCTCTAGCAGCAACACTGGAGACACTGGACAGATGACAAGAACAGACCTGGGGGTGCGTATGTGTTGGGGGGGTGGCCAGAGGGCTCAACAACAAGGCTGGCTCATCCTCTCATCACCCCTACAACAGTATTCGTCAGGCAACGGGCTGGAGCTTCCATCACTCATTTGCAAACTCCCTGGATTCTTCAGTTCCTGCTTCTGCTGTTCCATCTCACCTGGTGGGCCTCCGACATTCTGAAAACCTAGCTGTCCTTCTCTGTGAAGGAACACAGCGATATACTCTGTCCTTTCTCCTCAAAGTTTAGCTCTGTGCCCAATGATCTTGTCCTGCATGCCATTAACAGTGCCGTTAGAGAGAACTCTGCCTCATCATCCCAGAGCTGGAACCATGGGTACTGTCCTAGCAACTTCCTTTCTTTGGGCTGTGTGGCATCAGGCAGCCTTCCTCCTGGCTCCTCCCAGGACACCAGACTCTTGGACACCTGCTGAAGACCTCAGAATTGGGCTCCTTAGGATAAGGCTCTCGCCTCATTCGTATCGTCAGTTCATATTGTGAAGTGTTCAGTCTTTTCCTCTGAAAACCTTATGAATTCCTGCCCAGATTCTCTTCTTCACAGCAAACTTCCTGCCATCACTGGCTGTACTCATTGGCCCTCCTCATGCTCATTCACTCTTCTAACTTTTTTAAGTCTTCTGTGGGTTAAATCTCCCATTTTCTGAGTCTCCCTGAGGCCAGTTTTCTGATTTGGTGTTGTGACAGGTGCACTCAAGCTCAGCACAGAGTTTTGCTGAGGCTCCCTGTGTCAGAGGTCATGGGGAATTCCCCCAACCCCCAGCTGAGGACCCCCTGCCAGACACTTTGGCATCCCTCTCTCTGAGCTGGGCTCCATGTTTTTCTCTTGGGCTCAGGCTTCTGCAGGGAATGGACATACTTGTGGCATGTGGTCTAATCCTGGTTGTCTGTTTTCTTCTCCATCATGTCCCCAGGGCAGAGAGTCAGTGTTGGTACTCCACTGTGAGACAGACTGTGAGTACACTCTTCCTCATAGCTTCCTTGGAAGAAGAACTCTTTCATTTCCTTGCTCTTCCTTCACATGCCAGGAAAAGAGTCACAAAACAGGACAGTTTAAGGGCTTGATACAAGAGGAGTGGAGCCTACAATACAGGACTGTACAGGCAATTTGCAGAGAACACGAGGGGTCAGCATCAATATGCTTTTCTAGGAAAGTATCAGAGAAAAAGAATGAAATCAATATCTTAAAATATACTTACGTAAAAATGCTTTCAGATGCAACACTATCTTTAAAAAATAAATAATTTCATTGTGGTTCCTTCTCTTCCTCCCCTCCCCTCCCCCATGTCCCCTGTCTCTTCTATTTTGCAGGCTTAGTGGTAGACCATTGTGTAAACATACCACATTTTCATTTTACACTCTGCTATTAAGGGATATCTCGGTTGTTTCCAATTTCTGTCTAATTTATGACTAGAGTAGCAGTAAACATGGTTGAGTAACTGATTGTCTTTGCAGTAGGATGAAACATCCTTTGGGTATATGCCCAAGAACGATATAGCTGGATCTTGAGATTGCTTTCCATCTTCCCGAGGAGCCGCTACCCTGATTGCCATGGCAATGGTACAAGTTTGCACTCCCACCAGCAATGGATGA
Source organism: Psammomys obesus (assembly GCF_907164565.1). NCBI lineage: Eukaryota > Metazoa > Chordata > Mammalia > Rodentia > Muridae > Psammomys > Psammomys obesus. Next base: position 10,262,975 of record NW_026596064.1, read on the forward strand.
GTGCTCCTCTTACTCCACATCCATGTCAACATGAGCTGTCACTTGTTTTTATTGATCTTAGCCATCCTGACAGGTGTAAGATGACATCTCAAAGTAGTTTTGATTTGCATTTCCCTGATGGCTAAGGATGTTGAATATTTCTGTAAGTGTTTCTGAGCCATTTGATATTCTTCTACTGAAAATTCTTTGTTTAGATCTGTACCCCATTTTATTATTTGTTTTCTTAATATATAGTTTTTTTTTTGAGTTCTTTATATATTTTGGACATAAGCCCTCTATTGGATATGTAGTTGGTAAAAATATGTTTCCATTCTGTAGGCTGCTGCTTTGTCCCAATGACAATATCCTTTGTTACAGAAGGTTTTCAGTGTCAGGATGTCTTAATTATTAGTTGTTAATCTTAGTGCCTATTCAGAAAGTCTTCTATACCAAGGCATTCAGCTATTCCTCACTTTCTCTTCTAATCAGGTTCAATGTTTCTGGTTTTATGTTGAGGTCTTTGATCCACTTGGACTTGAGTTTTGCGCAGGATGATAAATATGGATCTATTTGCATTCTTCTACATGCAGACATCCAGTATGACCAAAATCATTTGCTAAAGTTGCTTTTTCCAATCTATGTTTCTAGTGTCTCTATATAAAAAACAAAACAAAACAGGTGTTCATATTGTGTGGATTTATGTCTGGGTTTTTATTTTGTTTCCATTGATCAATGTGTCTGTTTTTTGTGTCAATACCATGCTGGTTTTATTATTATTATTATTACTATAGCTTTGTAGTAAAACTTGCAATCAGGGATGATTATATCCCTAGAAGTTCTTTTATTATTCAGGATTGTTTTAGCTATCTTTTCTTTTTTCTGTTTTGATATGAAGCTGATTTCATGATTTTGATGGGCATTACATTGAATCTGTAGATTGCCTTTGATAGAATGGCCACTTTTACTACGTTAGTTGTATCAGTCCATGAAAATGAAATATCTTTCCATCTTCTGATAAATATATCAATTTCTTTCTTCAAAAACTTGAAGTTTTTATCATATAAGTCTTTCACTTGCTATTTAGACGTATCCTAAGGTATTTTATATTAAACCTATCATGAAAGGTTTTATTTCCCTGATTTATTTCTCAGTCTATCTGCCATTAATATAGAGAAAGGTTACTGATTTTTGTTAGTTAATTTTATCCATTTGAATATATCCAGCTTTGCTTAAAGTGTTTATCAGCTGAAGGTGTTTCCTGGTGGAATTTTTTTGATCACTTGTTTACCATATCATCTGCAAATAAAGATAATGTTCACTTCTTCTTTTCCAATTTGTATATCCTTAATCTCCTTCAGATGGCTTATTGCTCTAACTAAGACTTCAAGCACTATATTGAATGTGTGTGTGTCTGTGTGTGTGTGTGTGTGTGTGTGTGTCTGTGTGTGAAGACCACCTTGTCTTATTCTTAATTTTAATGGAATTGCTTTGTTGTTGGCTAACTGCCTTTATGATGTTGAGGTGTGTCCCTTCTATCCCTAATCTCCAGGACTTTTATCATGAAGGGGGTTGGATTTTGTCAAAGATATTTTCTGCCTCTACTGAGATGATTATGTGGGTTTTGTTGTTGTTGTTTGTTTGTTTGTTTTGTCTTTCAGTTTGTTTATATGGTGATTCCATTAACTAGTTTGTGTATGCTCAACCATCCCTGCATTTCTGAGATGAAGCCTGCCTGATCATGGTTGATAATCTTTTTGATGTGTTCTTAGATTTGGTCTGCAAGCATTTTATTGCATCTATGTTCATACAGGACACAGGTCTGTAATTCTCTTTCTTTGTTGGGTCTTTATGTGGTTTGGGTATCAGGGTAAAGTGTAGCCTCATAAAATGAACTGGGCAGTATTCCTTCTGTTTCTACTTTGTGTAATAATTTTAGGTGTATTGACATTAACTTTTCTTTGAAAGTCTGGTAGATTTCTGCAGTAAAATCATCTGGCCCTGGGCTAAAAACTGCTTCTATTTCACTAGAAACCCACTTAAATTAAATTAAATAAGCCCAATCTATTTAAATTGCTTATCTGATCTTGATTTAACTTTGGTAAGTGGTATGTGTTGAGAAGATTATTCATTTCTTTTAAATCTTCCAATTTGGTGTAATACAAGTTTTTAAAGTATATCTTTATGATTCTCTGGGTTTTCTCTGTTTTTGTTCCCTCCTTTTCATTTCTGATTTCCTTAATTTGGATATTCTCCACCTGTAGTTAATCTGGGTAAGGTTATCAATCTTAATTGATTTTGTCAAAGAACCAACTCTTTGTTCCGTTGATTCTTTGTACTTACAAAATTTTCATTTTATTGATTTCATCTCTTGGTTTGATCATTTCTTACCATCTACTCCTTTAGGATGCTTTTCTTTCTGTCCTAGAGCTTTCAGGTGTGCTGTTAAGCTGCTAGCTTGAGATCTACTCAACTGTTTATGCAGGCGCTTAACGCCAGGAGCTTGCCTCTTAGAACCACTTTCAATGGGTCTCATAACTTCGGGTATGTTGTGTATTCATTTTCATTCAATTCTAGAAAGTCTTTAATTTCTTTTGTTTGTTTCTTGTTTTATTTTCTGAGACAGGGTTTCTCTGTGTAGCCCTGGAACTCGCTCTGTAGACCAGGCTGGCCTCAAACTCACAGAGATTGGCCTGCCTCTGCCTCCTGAGTCCCACCATTTTCTGGTTAATTCCTTTCTTGTTTTTTTTTTTTTTTTTTTTTTTTTTTTTTTTTTTTTTTTTTTTTTTTGTCTTGGCCCACTTTTCATTCAGTAGAGAGTTCTTTCAGTTTCCATGGGTTTGTAAGCTTTTTGTTTTTTCTGTTGTTGATATCCAGCTTTAATCCATGGTGGTCAGATTAGATACACTGAGTTACTTCGATTCTTTTGTATCTGTTGAGACTTGCTTTGGGTCTGAGTATGAGGTCAAATTTGGAGAAAATTCCATGAGGTGCTGAGAAGAAGGTATATTCTTTTGTGTTTGGGTAAAACGTTCTGTAAATATGTTTGGTCCATTTGCTTTATAATATTAGTTAGCTCCAGAATTTCTGTTTTGTTTTTGCTTAGATAATCTGTCTATTGGTAAGAGTGGGATACTGAAGTCTCTCACTATCCATGTGTGAGGTTCAATATGTGATTTGAGCTATTGTGGTGTTTCTTTTACAGACTGGGGTGCCTTTGTGTTTGGGACATAGATGTTAAGAATTGCAATGCCCTCTTGGTGGATTTTTCCTTTGATGAATATGGAGTGCCCCTCCCTGTCTTTTCTAATTAGTTTTGGATTTGAAGTTTATTTTGTCAGAAAATAAAATAGCTACATCAGCTTGCTTCTGAGATCCATTTGCTTAGAATATATTTTTCTATCCTTTTACCCTTAGATAATGTCTGTCCTTGATGCAGAGGGGTGTTTCTTGGCTGCAGCAGAAGGATGGATCCAATTTCAAATTTATTCTGTTATTCTGTATCTTTTTAGTGTAGGGAACTGAGACCATCGATATTGACAGACATCAAATGACCAATGATTGTTGATTCTTGTCATTTTGTTTTTGTTGGTGGTGGTCTGGGATTTTGCTGGTCTGCAATTATTTATTTTCTGTGTTTTCCTGAATGTAATTAACCTCTTTAGGTTGGAGTTTTTCTTTTAGTACCTCTTATAGAGGCGGGTTTGTAGGTAGATATTGCTTAAATTTAGTTTCATCATGGAATGTCTTATTTTCTCCATCTGTGGTGACTGAAAGTTTTGTTGAGTATAGCAGTCTGGGACGACATCTATGGTATCTTAGAGTCTGTAGCATATCTTTCCAGGCCTTTTTGGCTTTTAGAGTCTCCATTGAGAAGTCAGGTGTAATTCTAATAGGTCTGCCTTTATATGCTACTTTGCTGGTTTTAATATTCTTTTTGTGTTCTGCATCTTTAGTGTTTTGATTATTATATGCCAAAAGACTTTCTTTTCTGGTCCAGTCTATTTGGTATTCTGTAAGCTTCTTGTCCCTTTACAGGTATTTCATTCTTTAGGTTAGGGGAATTTTCTTCTATGATTTTGTTGAAAATATTGTCTGGGCCTTTGACCTAGCTTATTTCTTCCCTCTATTGCTATTAGTCTTAGATTTGGGCTTCTCATCGTGTCTCAGATTTTCTGAATTTTTTTTTTTTTTTTTGTGCCAGGAGTTGTTCAGATTTTACATTTCTTTAACTGATGTATCTATTTCTTCTATCATGTCTTCAGTGCCTGAGATTCTCTCTTCTTGAATTCTGTGCTTGCCTCAGTGATTTTTTTTCTTCATTTTCAGATTTCCTTCAGTTTAGGGTTTCTTACTGATTCTGTTTTCATTTTCATGTCATAAATGGTTTTATTTATTTTCTTTCACTGTGTTTTCATGGCTTTTCTTAAGAGATCTATTCATTTCTTCTTTAAGGATCTCTATAACATTCATAAAGGCTATTTTAAGATCTTTTTCTTGTGCTTCAGCTGGAACATTCAGGGCCAGCAACATTTCAGGTAGGGTTGCTGGGCTCTACTGAAGACATATTGTCCTTGCTTTATTGATTGAGTTTTTACGCTGGTATCCAGGCATCTGGGATTGGGAAGACTATATAATTCTAAGTGCTGCTATCTTGTCTTGTCTTTGCTGGGTGGGTGTTCTGTTCCTTGGTTTTTGTTTCCTCTATGGTTCTTAGGGAAGTGTGGTGGACGTGTGTTACCCAGGAGGAAGACTGATAGGTGTGGTCACTAGAGGTTCCAGGCAAAACATGTTTTGGGACATTGGAATCTGACACTTAGGAATGGGGATAAGATTGGGGGCATGAGGGTGAAGGAGCTCACAGAAGTGAGAAAAGCAGGATGTTCCACCAGGATCTGGGAATTGGGACAGAGAGCGAGGAGAGACTACAGCAGAAGGTCTGCTGCAGAGCTGGGGATGAGACTTGGAGACTGGATTTGGAAGGGTAGAGGAAAAGGTGAAAATCTGGGGTTAGCCCACCTATTTCCCTGGTCAGAGTGGCCTGTTCCCATTTAATTTTTTTCCCCCAGAAAATAATCCTGGCTTCCTCCTCATCAATGAGACACCACTTTGGTACCAGGGATGAAGAGGACGGAAGGAAGGACAGGGGTCGCCTGCCTCCCTCAGGTCTCTGCTAAAAGCCAGTCAACCATACAGTCTCTCCTAACAGCTCTTGCCTCTGATGTGGATTCCTCCAACATTTCTGACCCAAGAGCTAAGACCAAAGGCTACTCAGACCTTTTGCTGTCCCCTAGAGTTCACGGAAACCTGAGCAATTTGTGCACACATACACACCTCTACCTCCTCCAGAGAATTTTCTTTTAGGACAGAGTAGGCAGATGGTTTGCACAATCAGTCTGGGCATTATCAGGAATTACAACTCCCACACATTTGGTAATCCCAGGAGTTACAAGTCCTACAACAGGAGAGAAGACGGCCGAAATTGGCAGTCCTGTGGGCAGGGCCCGGGATGAAACCCTGCGTCACTGCACAGCGTTTGAAGGAACGCCTTCAAACATCCCTGTTTACACACGGGTCGTATCAGGTGGAAGGGTTATTCCCATCACCCTCCCCTTACTTAAGAATGCCTGTAAGGATGGGTATGATCTGCTGCAACTGATTTACTCACTAGCCAGTTTGTGTAACTTCTGTTTTCCTTTTCTTTCTAATGCCAAAACTAAAACCCGAGTTCATAACTTAGCACCAGTGAGGGTCCTATTCATATTTTGTGAGCTAAGATCAGTGGTTAGACAAGGGGAGCTCCCGGCTCACTTTCCCCATGGTGGCAGCTCACCTTGTTTGAAGCCTAAAGAATCCCAGAGAATCATGGTGAGTCTTAACAACTAGATAGCAGCTGGACCAAGCTTCAACTCACAGACTACAGGAATGGTCAGTCTTCATCAGTCCTCAAATCTGTGTGTTATTCCCACAAATGGTTCCACATTTCTGCTTAGAGCTGCTTGACAGAAACTCGCCACCTTTCAAGGCAGCTATAATGGTCTGAGTGTTCTTCAAGGGCTGGTCTCTGTTGGGAGCAGCACAACCTTTGCTGTGAGGCGAGTCCTATTGGGTGGTTTTGGGGTTACTGGGAACATTAAGCAGTTCTCACATGACTCCTCAATAGTTCTCATGAAACAGGTTGGGTTTTTTAATTTTTGTTTTGTTTTGTTTTGTCTTTCGGTGTTGTGAGAATTTAACAATCATCATATACTTAAAGTTGTGCTTATTTACACTGTTGTTTTTCCTTAAAACTTCCAGGGCACATTAAAGTTTCTTCTGCTGGACATCTATGTCCGCTTGCACATGAGAACTATCCTCCATGTTTTCTAGAGCTTCGACAATGTTCTCCATTATTAGGCTCTTCCCTTTCATAGCCTAGAGCAGTGAGGCTCCCGTAGGTCTCCAGCATCAGATCTTTGCAGTCTCTTCTGGGAAGGATCCAGCAGAGCCCACTTGAAACATTTGTTATTAAAGGAGGGAATTTGGCCACTAACCTCCTCTCTGATTTTGGCTTAAAATGTGCCCACTAGTCCTTACTTGTGTTTCCACCATTGGTATTGCTCTCTGCCATGACCACTCCTCTGGAAGGAGCCAGCGCAGGAACCATGGCCTTGACTCTTCCAAACTGTGAACTAGATAAATGCATTTTCTTCGTCCGATGCCTGTCTCTGATGCTTCATAATGGTGTCCCAAGCTGACCAATACAGCAGCTCACCTTCTCTTACTGGTTTTGGCAAATTTGCTAAAATCTCTCCTTCTGGGCTTTTAATCAGCAAACCTACCTCTCTTCCACTTGCTAGCCCTTCAGGTGCTGGCAGGCAGGTCCCCTGTCTCCCCCAGCCTTGCTTACGTGGTCCTAGGTGCCAGTTTCCTTGTGGCTCCTGGCGTAGCCACTCTTCAGGGACGAGGCAAATAGGAGCTGTTTCCCATCTGGTATGCACCTAGAGCCTCAATTTTCCCACTGGGGTATGTGCTATGAATCTAATGAAATTGCTACAAGCAATAAGCCCTCATCCTGGAGGAGTGATGATGTCATCCCTGAAGACTCAATTTCTATTGGCCATGTCCCCAAGAAAGGATTGCAGTTGTAGGATTTGGTGAGTGTCACAAAGCCTGTGTTCTGACAGACACCATCTCAGGTTGGAGTGAAACCAGGAACTAGAAATGTCCTTCATTTCCCCTTCTTTTCTTCTCTCCATTCCCTCTGTCTTGAAAGACATCCTTTTCTTCTTAACCCCAGGTTTCTGTTCCCCTCCCCTCTCAGGTTCTCTTCATGTTCATCCAGGCCACTCCTTAATAACATAAGCCCATTGAGATAAAGGCTTTAATCACTCAAAACCTCAGGGAACTCTCAGAATTAGAGAGCAGCAGAGGGCTAGAAGCAGTTCGTAGTCTAGAAAGATCAGTTGGCTGTGGTTTGGGGTTTCTGCCCTTCATCACCAGGCAGAGAACCCTTCCACCTTGTCTACCCAGTCAGGATCTGAAGGGCCATGGGTATAGGAAAGAGGAAGCCTGGGTGCTCAGAGCTATTGCAAAGAGACTCCTTAGGGTCAGAGGCCACATCTGTGGTCGAGAACAAAAGGAAAACGGGCAGGAACTGGCAGGCAGTTCCTTGCAGGGCATTCTTAAACCAGGGGCCCTAAGCATTGAAGAAGTTCAGCCTCAAGCCAGCTGGCTCAAGTTTGCGTGCTGCTACCCACTGCTGTGCACTGTGTGTGGGCACTTTGATATGGAAGGCATCGGTATGGCTCTTTCCTAGGCCTCACAGACGGGAGCGGCCATGCTCAACAGCAGCTTGCACAGAGAGGGAAATCACATTATGTCATAACAGCATATTGTCATCCTCCAAACACATTCCTAGAGTTAAGAAATTTTTGGTTTGGAGGGAGCAATTCATGTGTTAGAAAAAAGAATTCTTTTACAAATGAAACTGTCCTGATTTTTTTTTCTCAAATATTCTCTAGAAACAAGAATTAGTGTTGTCAGCCAGCAAAATATTAGAGTGCCTGTTTTGTTGGCCGTCCTTTTATAGATCTTGTGAATAGGAAATACAAACTTGGTGCTGAAGCTGACTCACCCACTCTAGCAGCTGTGGGAACGAGGACAAGCCACGGTCGGAATGAGGAGGGCTGAAAAGACATCTATTCCTGGTAGCTCCCTAGAAGCTGTTTGCTGCTAAAACAAAAAGTGAGCTCCCCGGAGCAGATCCCAAAACTCAAGGCTCCTTTTTAACCACATGCCGTGAGCTCATGTTCCAGAATTTGCTTCCTCTGTGACCTTCTCTAACCTAGACTGGATGTACTAGAAAGTCCAAGTGGGCTGAACTCTGTGGCCATGGAATTTCTCTCCATCGGATGACAGCAGGCCTCAGAGAATAGCTAGGTAGAGCCCTGCAGGGAGCTCTTAATGGGGGTAAGTGCCCACAGTGGGCACCGTGAGGTAAGCATACATCTAGGCTTTCATGTGTATGGAAATATTTTTGCGTATGCACGTATGTATCTCTGAATTTACACGTGAAATAGCAAGGGATTTAAAATCAAGTGTACAATGCACATCTTGAGCAGCCTTGCTTTTAAGCATTCAGAGATATTAATACTTTTATGTTGATGAGAATGAGGGTTGAGAGACCTAATATTTTATAGATTCCCCTCAAAAGCTCACTTTCTTCCAAACTGTGTCCAAGCTTGCTCTCTTCCTGGAACTCCACAACTGTGGATCTAACTTCCTGCTTATTACACTACTCAGGGTAACCGTTTTCCCCTCTCTATGACATTTGGCTATACTAACCTGCCCTCAGTCAATTAGAGATTGAGCCTGGGCTTGCCCTGGACCCCTCCCTTCTCCTGCCTTACTCAGCCTAACTCTTTTTATCACACCTCTCAGCTACTTTTTTGTACTTTTAGAATCTAATCTTTCTTTGACAGCCTCCTCGACTCTCCTTCCCTCAGTCCCATCCTGGATCACCTGAACTGTTGAATCGATCGGCAAGCCGGCTCCCTTCTCTGAAGCTGGACTACCTCACCCTTCACAGAGCATCTCTGGGATTCCTAAAACCCAGCTGTGACTGCACTGACCTCTGCTGAAAACCACTGGACTCACTGGACCAGCAGGCAGCCTGCACGCCCTGTTCTAGCATCCAGCTCTCACTGATCTCTGGCTCTGGCCCTTATTCACTCACTCCTTTCCATCTTCATAAGTTTCTGGCTTTTCAAGCACCTTCCTGGCCCAGGGTACTCATCTATATATTCTGCTTAGCCCACAGGAACCCAATATGATTGCTTTTCTGAAGAAGCCTTTCTTGTGGTTCTGGCCTGGTGCTGTCACTTCCTGGAGCAGGGACAATGTCATTTATGTCTTAGCTTAGTGCAAAGAGGCCCTCAGCTTATGAACTTGTCAAAGAACAAGTGAATAAATAAATGAATGAAATACTGAACAAACAATGAATGAATGGATGGATGAATGGTGACGGAGACGTGGTTACTATGGCAGGAAAGAAAAGCAGAAGAAAGAGGTGCTGAGCCAACATGAGGCTACTTGAAGTCACCACCTCTGGGCACGTCAGAGAAGACCACCTGCATTATATCACACCACCATGGTGACAACAGGGCACAGAAACTCCTCTAGTTTCCCAGTCTATCACCCACAGGCAATAATAACCCTCGGGTAGAGGCGCCATCGTGATCAGTGAAGTGAACGGATGTGAATATGCTTTGAGAGCTATAAACGACGGTTCAGACATGACAGGGGAATGCCCAGCATCCCTGATGGGCTGAAGCCTCACAGCCCGTGGTTCAGAGAATGCGCACTATGGAAACAGGCATACAGCAGACATAACGGTCTCACTGTAGTGGGCTGTGTCGTAGCCCTGTGCACCTAGCAGAACCCCTGGAGAAAGACAAGGCTGCCTTTGTAGCATGAGCCTTTGCAAGGAGAGATGCCAGGTGGAGAGAGCATGGGGGAGTTACGTCCAGTTCCTGGACTGGCCTGTGGTCCCAGTGGGAACTGGGCTCGGATTCGGTGTCCTGTGTGTGTACAGGCAGTGAGGAACTCTGCTTTCTCGGGCTGTGGTTTGTGGCTTAAAAATAGCCCTATCAGGATATTTTTAGTGCATTATCCTGAGGCGTGGCTGGCTCCTGTGGGGCCTCTTGTGACGCATGAAAATAGCTTTGGTCTGTTTGCAAGCGATTCAGCCAGCTGGTTTAGAGCTTCAGTAAAAATACAAATAAGTGAGGGGGTGCTGGGTTCTAACTATAGGTCACCCCCACACACCCACACACACATCTGGAAAACTGCCCCTAACTAGGCCAGGTGAACTTGGTCCTCTGGACCTTGTACAAACCACACTGCTGCTTTGAGGAGCATGAGGGACTTCCATCTAGCAGACAGGAAAAAGCAGAACAGCCCCCTTTACAAGCGGGAAAGGGAGGCTGTGAGAGGATGTTTCTTTTCGTCGAAGTTGCATAGTCAATTTGTGACAAGGTGGCATTTCCAGCCATACCTAATTCCAAAGCCAGTGTTTATTACTCATTTTGTGTGTGTGTGTGTGTGTGTGTGTGTGTGTGTGTGTGTGTGTGTGTGAGTACTCACACATGCACGCACGTGGGAGGGGGCATAGAGCTCCTATGAGGCAATACTGTTGCTATACCAATTTTACAGGTATTGGAGACAGTGTTCAGAAAGCAAGGGAGTTGCCCATCATCTCACAGCAGGGGCCTGGGACCCAAATGCCTTGAGACCCTGGCAGAAGTCAATCTCTGCTGGTGGCTGAGACAGACAGACAACCAACGGTTATAGCCACAAGGGCTGCAGGACCTAGCTGGCTGGGGAGGGGCGCGGAGGGCCTCTGTCTTTCTTCATGACTTCCTTCTGAGGGACAAAGGAGCAAATGCTGAGACCCAGAACTCAGTATGTGGGAGGGTAGGCAGCACGGACCATGGACTTGTGAACACGTGCCCTCTGAATCAGCTGAGCAAATGGGCTTTGAAGGTGGGCAGTCTGGAACATCTTATCTTTGTGTGCGTCACTAACACACAGAGCTGCTTGGAGCCATTAGCATTTGGCGTTCATCATTTATCCCACAGGTAACTGTCTGTGTAATCAGAAACACACCAGATAATGTAAGCCGCGCTTTGGCTTGCTTTAATCAGTTATATAGCAATAAACACACGCTTGTATCCTTTTGCTTTACCGTTGCCCCGCTGTAGCTGTAGGGATGTGCTTTATGTCCTCCGCGTTCTGACTGCAGTTCACAGGAGGCTTCGCGCCACGACCATCTTTCACCATGCTCTAGCCTCGTGGACAAGAACACACCGCAAAACAGACACACTCTGAATCACTTACTGCAAGTCGACCTTTGTCCGACCCCTGCCATTTTATTTCCTGTAACCGCAGAGAATAAAAAGAAGATGCAGGGGACAATAAAGACGAAAAAGCTGAACCTCTGCCGCAGTTTGTCAGGTGACTTCCCCGCCTCCTTCGTCTTTTTAAATGAGAGAGCTTTGTACCAACTCTGCAATCAGAAACTAACCTGACCTAGTGATGCTCTAGATCTTTCCTTCCTAATACCACAACCCTTCGATACAGTTCCTCATGCTGTGGTGACCCCCAATCATAAAATAATCCATCCCCTTGCTGCTTCATAACTGTAATTTTGCTACTGTTACGAGTCGTAATATAAATATCTTTGGAGGTAGGGTTGCCAAGGGGGTCTCTACCCAAAGGTTGAGAACTGGTGCTACTGTAGACTCATTATTAGGGCCACACTTGGGTGTCATTCATCTAAGATGTCACAGCTCCCGGAGGGAGAGAGGGGAGCAACACATCTTGGCAAACCGATGTTAGGACACATTGCGACGCTGAAGTCCCATGTCTGTGACTTGCTGATGGTTGTGCTGTTTGGAGAGCCTCTGAGCCCCCAAATTTCAGCTCTTTTACAAATCCTTTTCCTGTCTTTCCTTCCTTTCTCCTTTTCCTCCCTCCCTCTTTCCTTCCTTCCTTTTTTTTTTTTTTTTTTTTGAGGTGCAAGTGAAGTAATAAATGTGCACGTTATTTTGTTTTAATTGTCAAGGGTTCTAAACCTAAAGCTATCATTTTGTTAAAGTTTTTAAACATCCGGCAGCTGCTAACATTTCCAAATGTCTGTGATTTAAAAGAAAAAAAAAAAAAAGGAATTTGGATGCTACTGTATCTTTGCCCTTAGCACATGGCTGTCCTTGAACAAGGTGCTAAGAATGCAGTGCCAGCCAGCCAGACTTCCGCTCATCTTTCCTGGGCCTGGCCTCCTTGAGACTGAGTCAACTGTGCCTCTTGACGGCTCTGTCGGCTCTGTGGTTGTCTCCACTAGCACTAAAGTGTGTGTGTGGTCATGCCTGTGGTAAACTTGGAGGCACTTAAACAAATCTCGGTGTTGTTAGTCACAGGGACAGCCGGCTGTACATTCGAAAGACTTAGTCCTCTTTAGTCTCCAGGTCCATAAATACATTTGCAGCATCCTGGCAATAAGTTTAAGACCTCTTCACCTTGTGTGCTAGCCCTGGATTTTGTGGCCTCAGGGCATAGGCTCTAGAGGGTTATAACACCTTTCATTTGATGGGCTTTCACAGAATTTGACACTTTTTTTTTTTTAATAGTTCTCAGGGCCTGACTCAGAGCCATATTTCCATCCCCAGTCTTTGGAGTTCAGAAAACCCATCAGTTGTGTAGGAAAAAGCCAGTGGAATTGCTCTTCAGGAACCCTGGGTTGCCAATTAGGAGGAAATAAAGACCTGGCTCTGCAAGCCCAAGAAGTCGATAGGAGGTGTTGGCAATTAGGCTGTGAAGATCAAGTCCTCAAAACAGCTCCTGCTTCTAATTAAGTCCCTATGCTATTTATGGGCTGTTAAGAGGGTCTTTTGGGGCATGATGGACCTTTGACAGTCTTACAATCAACCCAAAAGAATAAGTACAATTCTTACCGGAAGAAGGGGAAAGAATCATGGAGTCTGGCAATGTAGACATCACACATGGAAAAACATCCGATGCTATAGAGAGAGGAACTACCCAGCCTATAGTGCTTGGGGCTCTGACCTCATGACTTCCTGCAGAGGGCTTTTGTTACCGTAAAACTGGCTGTGACCCCAAACCTCAGACTCATCTCACTGCGACCATACCAGGCTCTTGCCCTCCTGGGCTGGGGACTGCAGTGGCCACTAGAAATACAGTAGAGAGGGTCTTAAGGCCTCACATTCTGGTAAGAACAGACATCTAGGCAGGCTCTGAGCAATGACCCAGCAGGTCTACCAGTAAGCTCAGGAACACCGCAGGGCCTCCCAGTCCAGCTGCTGCAAAGGGGGGAGGGGGTTACGATGGAAGAGACCAAGTGTTCTAGGAACACGTCTTCTACCCTGTAACGTCTGGCAGAGTCTGCAAGATTCACTAGAAATTAAGAAAGGGAAGGCAGGGAGACCTAGAAGGGAAGAGCATTGTGCCTAGTAATCTGGAGGCAAGAGAAGGCAGGGCAGATGAGTAGCCACGGCTTCGGTGGGAGAGCATGAGCACACTCAAGAATAGCAACAGAGGCCAAGCTGTGTAGTTTAGGTTGTCCTTGAACTCGTGATCCTGCCTCCCAAGTGCTGGCATTACAAATGTACACAATCAAACTGGTGAGATTGCAATACAGTAGGGAATATATATACATACATATATATATATATATATATATATATATATATATATATATATATATATGTTAGTAATACTCTCACCACACCCTAAAGACAATCCCTAGAAAGCAGTCACTAACAGTGAACTGCCTCTAAGAACACTCCATTAGGTAGTCTGCAGGGCAAAGCTGAGGCTACGGTGTACCCATCTTAGAGGTGAGCAGTTCCAGTTGGGCTAGAAGAGACAAGCAAGCTGCGGCTATCTACCTCTAAATCAGGGCACGAGTCTCTTTGATGCTGGTGAGCAAATTGTAAACAGATGATAACAAGATGTCAGAGTCAGGGTAGGCTCCCCAAGGGCACCTCAGAAACAAGAAACCCCTGGAGTAGTGCCCATGCTGAAGGCTGTACTCAGGGCAAGATCATCCGGCTGACATCTGCACCCCCCTCCCCGTATATTGGTTGCCTGCCTGACACAGCAGGGTGCCAACTGTGAATGGATGAAGAATCAGTAGGAGTGAAGGCTCCGCTTCCTGACTTTGACCTTCTAGAATGGTCATGGCTGGCATGGTAGGCACGGCTGTCTGCCTTCTGACGAGGCCAGGTACGCTGGAGAGAAAGCCCACACTTCATCCATGAGCTCCTGGGTTCTTGTCTTAGAGGCGTTTGGAGGGGTAGGCTCTGGAAAAGCAATCTAACAAGTAGAGAGGCATCACAAGGCTCCCTTTATTCCTGGGCCCTCTGAAATGGGGGTCCATCCGTCAGAAGTCTAGCGGGGCACCAAGGAAAGTGGACGCAGAGTTTCATATGTGGCTATAGATAAATGGGCTGTGACTGTGACCAGGGGATGCATTCAATTCTCTGTCTTTACTTCCTTTCTGTCCAGGAAAGTCCATGGGATGGAGGAATGCTTTCACAACAAAGGAGTCAACGCAATGAGCTGGCGGTGTGCTTCAGAACACAGCTTCGTCCTATTAGACATGTGGAAAACATCACAAATTGGCTTACGTGGGCGAGGGGACTCAAACTGGAATCTCAAGTTTGAAGATCACCTCAGAGTACTTCTCACGCCTCTCCAGCTTCTCAGTTCTGTATGGAAGATGACGGGAGATAACATCCTTCAGATGGACGAGATGTCAATGTGCTAGAAAAATCCTCCAGGCGCTTGGAGGTACCCAGCAGCTACACGAGGACAGGATGGGTCTGCATACAATATTTAAATGGCATACAATCTTGGGTGGGAGAACACACGTGTAAAGAATTCCAATACCTCACCCATTCATCCTTTTTAAAATCTTGTTCAATGCGTCTTTAAGTCTAAGGCCGGTGCGCTAGGCCCTGAGCTTGGAGCTGACTACACAGCACCTAGCAAAACAATTTTCTCTTGTTCTCATGGCTCTTTCAGTCCAGAGGGGAAGAGAGATGGTGGGCAAAACAGCAAGGGCACCGGGAGGTAAGAGGACACATGTACTTCAGATGGACAGCTGCTTCGGAAATATGACATTCAAGTTGAGACTTCCAGGTCGAAGAGGACTCACTCAGGTGAAGAGCTTGGGAAAGGATGTACTGGGCAGAGGAAACTCTCTACAGTGGGCAGGGATGGACCTGACCTTGGGAAGAAGACAAGAGATTGGGGAGGGTTCAACTCTCTCCTCCTCCTCTCTACAACCAGGAACGTGGTGAGGGCTTGAGTTGTATTTCGAGGGTAATGGAAAATTGCTAGTGGCTCTTAATGAGGGTAAGTCCAGGGCAGAATTTAGATTCTTAAGCAGTTTTCCTGGTGAGGTTGGAAAAAGCAAGAGAGGGAGTACTGAGAGGGAAACAATAGTTTAGAGTGGAGGAGAGGAAGGAAGGAGTAGGGAGGCAGCACAAGACTACTAGAAAGATGATTTCAGGAGGATTAGACAAGACTCAGGACTGAGTGGGATGTGGCAACTGGGGAAGGAAAGATCAAAAGTGACTCCGGAATTTTAGGTTTAGGCAACTGCTTATTTGTCTAAATCAAGGGTAAAATGGACACGAAATAAACTGTAAAGATTCCGAGAGCACAGTTTCACCGAGCATTAATTGAGCAAGGCTCGCCCCAAATCAAACACTGCCGCAGAAGAATGGTTAATGAGCCTGAAGCTTTCCCAAATTCCCTGAGCTCACTGACACTGTAGCCCTCACTTTCTGTTTACTGAACTGAAGAAGTAAATAAAACAGAGAAATTGTTCATGGTCAAGAAAATGTATCATGAACTGTGTGAACAGTGAGTGTGATTCAATAGGAAATGAGAGGCAGCCAGGCATGGTAACTTATGCTTATAACTAAAGCATTAAAGGGTGCAGGCAAGATTTGAGAGCAGCTTGGGCTGCATAGTATGATCCTATCTCAAAATAAGACAAAATGGGGTGGGCTGTTGTCGAAAACTAGCATTTCCTGTTTACCAGAAGTCTTGGCAGGGAAGATCACTACACAGGAAATTCAGAAGTCTCAGCAATGGAAGACACAATTGTCCAGGTCAAGAACACAAATTTCACAGTGGGCAGGTTACAGGGAAAAGCTGATTGGGAGAAGAAAACAGAAAGATGATCTCAGGGACAAAAAGCATTCCGAGTGGCAGAGTCAGGGGTCAGGTATTGTCTCCAGGTAAAGAAAAGAATGAAAGCCACATGGGCAGAATGCATCCTAGGTCCAGAGGAGGACCTTGTTCTGTCCCAAGGACAAGAAGGAAAGTCTCTTGGCTGCTGGAGTTCTGACTAGAGCAGAGGTGCTGCCATGTTTGATGAGCCTCCCATGCAGCCTCCCTTTCCCTCTCCTCCTCCTCTCTACAAAGCCACGATGCCCACTTTGGAGGCTGGACTTCTCCTCTAGGCTTTGGCTGCAAGGCCTGCCTCTCTCTGACACAGCCATATCATAGCCACCATCAGTACAGGAGATGTAAGGACACTGTCACGTGCAGGGGCACACAGGTGGCAGTGACAATTGTGGCTCGTAGCCTTCAAAGCCACTGCGGAAAGGGTTCAGGCAGCAGTGAATTGACATGAACCAAGCCAGACAGGATTACAACAGGGGATACAAACTGGACCCGACCGGCAGACTGTCTTGATAGTGAAATGTGATTTGGGGTGGTAGGGACAGAAGCTGTAGGTGGCCCTAAAAGCTAAGGGAGGTTCAGCAAACAGTTGGGTAGGCCTTATGGACCTCAGCCTTCTGAAGTATAAGAAAACTAGCTCCACCCCACTGAGGGAGCTCAGAAGTGGCTTGTCCCCCTGTCAAATCCCCTGAGGAGTGCACACAGCCTGGCTCACACTTTGACTTCATTCTTGCAAAATAGGCAGAGGGCCAGCTAGGCTGTGCCTGCACTCCTGGCCCGTGGGAATGTGAGATAATAGTGGGTGATATTAGTTAGGATGAATAACTGGAAGTTTCCTAGTTGTTGGGAAGAAGACCGGACCTGGTAGGAGAGCTGTCACGTTGTCAGGACAGCTTACGTGAGGCCAGAGACAAAAGTGAAGGTCCGTTGACTGGGTTTTGGAGGCAAGGCTTCAATGAGTAAGTAGGACTTAGGGAGAGCACCAAAGGGGAGCGATCCATAGGAAATCAGTGAGGGGGTGGGGGTGGGGTGGGGTGGGGGGGTGAGGTAGGATGTGAGATCTGAGGGAAACAGTGGAGAGGCAGGGTCTAGGTGGCAACAATTGTTTGTTTCCCTCCTTCACACAGCTGAGGGAACAAAGGTCAATATGCAAGATGTCATGCTCAGGGGCCTCATCAAACTGTCCTGTAGTGTGCCCCGACTGTCATAGAGGCCATCAGACCATAGACTCAGGAGTGGCTGAGGCAGCCGTCCTGGAGTGAACAGAAGGTCTGTCCAAGGAGAGAGTGGGAAAGGTCAGGGGGAGCCTCGGCACCGCAGCTCCTCACAGGGCTTCAGAGTAGACCCTTGGGAAATGGCCACATCTGGGGACAGGGATCCTGCTGGCATTAGAGCTGTCACATAAAGAAATAAAAAATTTTAAAAAAATCACTCTTCATAGAGGAGAGATCCAGTCCCAAGCTCTTCGGGGCTTGATCATGGGATCATCAGCTGAATTTCAGTACCCTTGCCCTATAGTATCAGACACCCTCATGAAGGATATATGCTGTGTGGCTGTGTGCTCAGACTGGCTCAGTGCAGAGGATGGGAGGCTCTGGGACCAGGGGCATGGGGACAATCACTATCTATCCACTGCCAACTCTCTAAATGCTTTGTGTCTTCCTCCACTGAGAATACAGTCTATGGATGGAGCCGTCAGGCTAGATTGCCCTCTGGGTCTGTTTTGCTTTCATAGGCTGCCTGCTGTGACTGTGAGTTCTGGGAGGGCAAGTTGTGCCTTGGCAACCCCCCTCTCAGGCCCAGCTAACTTAGAAGCTCAAAGAGCTTTTGTTGACTCAGATGGAAGTACCCAAGAGGGCCAGAGCCTGGTTGTCGCTTGTGACAGACAGCACAAAAGTCTGCAGGACAGCAAAGCAGCTGCTTGACAGAGATGTTTGGGGCTAAAATGTGGGGCTCTTCCACAGCACTCACTCACAGACAGCCCCATGGCTCTCAGCACACTGGCTGGTTATTCCGGGATCTCAGAGTGAGGCGGAAAGAAAGGCCGGATGGGAAGAAATGCCACGGCCACTGGCAAAGGCTCTTACTGTTTTTAAAGGCCACACGAGGCAGAGGGCAGGCCGGTTCACGGGCCTGCTGCCCCTGGCTAGCTTCCACCTCTGTGTCTTTTAACCACCATGCTCCTCCGTGTTCAGTACCTTCCTCTGGCCAACTGGAAATGTGAGAGAACTAAGTGTGTTTCTTGGGCTAGTTTCCTGGGGTTCTTTCCTGTAGCAAGAACTCAAGCCCCTGGCTTCCAGAGGGAAATCAGGCCAGGGGTAAGAAGTCATTAGAGCCAGACTCTATGGAGGACAAGCAGTCAGACTAGATTCATTGTAATCATTTGGAGGTTAATAATTCAACCTAATTACCCACATTAACCTTGATAATCCAGAGACAGCCTTGCAACGAGTGCACTTTAGAGAACTTATTTATTTAACAAATAGTATGCAGAGGGCTCTCCTATAGGCCACCTAGCTGGGCCCAGCAAATGACAAACTGGAAAAGTCCAGGTCTTTGCCTTCTCACCCCTAGCCTGGTGGAGACATGTGATTTAGGTGTCAGTGGTTGTAAAGCAAAGCGGAGTCTCTGAGTGAAAGAAAAGATACCGCACGGAGCTCTGAGGCATCTCATGGGCAGATGGAGGAAGTTTTATAGGAAAGTGGCATCTGTGGTCGGCCTTGAGAATGGGATAGCCTTTCTGGAAGAGACAGAAAGACAGCTTAAGCAAAGGAAGCTGTCAGGGAAAATGCAGTACACCGGGGAAGCGCGAGTGTTTGGGGAAGGTGAGGGAGCCCTGTGAGGTGCCTGAGTTATCTGAGAAGAGTTTTCAGATAACACAGCTGGGATGATGTTGGCAGCCAGTGCGAAGGGCTGCAGTGCCAGCTGCAGAGGATCGGTGGGTAACGGGAAGCCACTGACCGTTCCAGAAGAGAAGGGTGACACACCCAGGAATGGGCTTTTGGTAAAAACCGATCAGGCAATTATATGAGGCTAGAACAAAAAACAAACAAACAAAAAAACCAGGGGAAATTCTGAGAGCCTGAGTTGCTGGGATGGCAGGTGGTTGGCTGTGTGTACTAGGGTAGGGAAAGTTATACTGGCTTATTTTTGAGACTGAGAACCTAGGCTGGCAGAAAACAAAGTCATGACGACAACAGTGACAAGCACGTGACAAGCGAGATTCCCTCCGTGTTTGGGATGAGATGTCTGCTCTAGAAGCAATAGAACTGAACCTCTGCTCTTAGTTTGGGCGTGACTCAAAAATCGGAGACCAGGAAAAGAGGAAGAGCTACAAAGAGAGCACTGAGGATGTAGTCCGGGCAGGTAGCTGTGTGGCTGTAAGCAACTGGCTTTTCCGTCCCGGTACTGTGTCTTCAGCTGTGAAGGAGGGCCACTCAAAGTCCCTTCTAACACGCACATGGCATGATTCTAGGAGCAAGAGGATTGACTAGACCAGTGGCTGGTCTCAGAACCCAGACCCAAAGCCAATACAAATACCCTGAGGCAATTTGTTCAAAACTCGTTAGCAAATAAAGAGATGACCCACGGGCTAGAATGCACGGAAGCAAGCGACAGGAAGTGCTGGGAGACCAGAGGAACGAGTGGGTTCCTAAGGGTGGGATATGGGACAATGGGAAGGGTCGCCCACCAGAAAGGTGGACACTGCCAACCAGGCAGGAGGTGGGCGCCTGCAGAGTGGCAACTTCTTAGGCTGTAGGTGGGGGGTGGAGGGATGCAGAGGCAGAAAGGGATGCAGGAGCAGTCTAGGTGGGTCCAAGTGAATCCAAAATGCCCGCTGAAGGAGCGTTCTTGATCACAATTGGACGTGTAGGTACTTCACGCTCACGTACCTGAGCCTGACTGGGCTGATTCAAGGAGTGGCTGCCTGAGGAGGGAATGCACACAGAGGTTTTGCTGAGTCCTCATGGTCTCATGAAGAGAACCAGAGACCAGGGCCGGCCTCCGAGGGAGTAATCCCTCCCGTAAGTCTCCCTGGGTACTATAGACCCCAGAACAGAGCGGAAGGCGCATTTTTAATCCCTTGCCAACTTTTGCCACTAACAACCTGAAGGGTCTGCTTACTTGCAATCAACAAAGCAAGTCAACCAGAAAATTGCTTGCTTCCCTTGGACAATAAGGACCGTGAGCACCCTCCTCCCTCGGACTCAGAGCCTCTACTCTCTGCCTAAAGCATGAACGAAGAGCCAGTCTACCCAGCAGCGCTCCCTCCTGACTGCCACCTTTCCCAAGGTGCTTTAGCCATGCCAACCGCTTTCCGAGAAACACTGATCTGGCTTTGGGAGACCCGGGTTCTAGTCCCGTGTGTTCTGTCTTCCAGGTAGCTTTGGGCAAGATGTGGCTCCTCTCGGGCTGTAGGGAATGGCATCCCCATTCAGAGAGATGGGGGCAGGAAGAAATTCACTATGCCCGCTTTACAGGGCGATTATGACACACATATCAGATGATGGAATTGGAAGCCGTTTCACCCATCCCAGGACACTAAGCTACTCATCTTTCAGCGGCCGTGATGGTGGAATGACTACGGCTGTGCATGGCTACTTTCGGCGCGCAGCTCTGCAAATATCACATGAAGAGGTGAATTCCTGATTGTAATTGCCTGACTTTATCTGGCTCGTTCAGCTCCGGCTCCTCATGATCTCCTCGAAGCATCTATTTTTATCTCGCTGAGGTTTGGATGAAACACCTCAGAGCATCCTCCTTCCCTTCCCAAGTCCAGCCACCCCTCCCATCTCTGTCTTTAGACACCAGGAAACCAAAACACCAGTACCAGCCTGAAGCCAGGCTCTCTGTGGTTTCGCCTGGAGGAAGGGAGAGGCTGGTGATCAATGCTGTGTGCTAGGCTCTACACTTACACCTTGGAGAAGAGTATGACTTAGTGTGTGCATACATGTCATGGATAAATAGGAGTATATTGTCATTCTGATTCTGAGAACCCCTAATTCTACCGCATCCTACACACACACACACACATACACACACACACACACACACACACACAAACACCTGCCTTTTCCTGTAACAGCACTGTCTGGTGCTTTGTATTTGAATGTTAATTATTTTACTACCTTCAGTCTGCTTGCTGTCTCCTATGAACTGACTGTCACGTACCCCAAATGTTGCTGTGTAATCTTGCCTCCAAATAATCGATGTTTGTCTAATAAAATGTGTACATATCTGGGCAGGGCAGAAATGGGGTAGGTGTGGCCAAGGTTTGAGGGCAGGGAGGAGAGAAGGATCATGGGAAGGAGAGAGAGGTTTGAGAGGAGAAGAAGGAAGCAGGATCATAGCCAGAAGGAATTAACTCTAATGACCAGCCTGGAGAGAAGCATCCCAGATGAAAAGCATGTACAAGTATTTGTATTATTTTGGAACGGAAGTAGCTAAGTAGCTCAGCTAGAATGATTAGAGCAAATGTCATGGGAGGTAGGTCTGGGAGAAAACAAGAAACTCTAGTGGGCTAGTGTCTGCCCAGCCCAGTGGATAGGCTTATTAAAATTCTGTTGGGTGTCTGTGTCTTTTATTAATATGACAGTGTATTAATAATAACCACCGTAATAATGATAGGCCATTAATAATAAACATTAATAGCCTTTTTATTTTCTACAACGCTTTCCCACAGGGAATCGTATCCAATAGGCAGAAGTTCCTGTAAGATAGACAGATAGGGGACATCCTATTACAGAGGAAGAAAGCAGGGCAATGAGAAAAGTGAGTTTCACTTGCTTGCTACAGTCCTGACCAATGTCACAATGTCCAGCTTCACACTCCCTCTTAGCAGCCAGAGGGACCAGCCCTTCACTTTGAAGTGATGTGAAGCCTGATCCCAGGGCCCAGGGCTGCTGTTACTCTGGATGAGGAAATAAGAGAGGGCGCACTCCTCAGCCTATCCTAGAATATTGGAACACAGGGAGTGGGTGTTCCTGATCTTGACAAGATCCCTTCTGAGATACTTTGAAAAGACAGCCTTTATCCTGGCTCCGCGTTTATAAAGATTTTGTACACACACACACAAACCCCTTCAAATTAATTTATTTGCCCATCTTTGCTTATTTATTTTACGCGTGCATGTATGTGTCCCTGTGAGTGTGTGTGCAGGCGAAGGAGATTTGAGGTATACTCCTCTGTCTCTTCCACCTATTCCTTTGTGTGTGTGTGTGGGGGGTCTGTCCTGCCCAATCCCCGTGACCCTCCTGTCTCTGCTCCTCTTGGAACTGGAGTTACAGGCATGCACGTGAGGTCCAGCTTGTTACACGGGGGCTGGGACTCATCCCAAGAACCACCTCTCTAGCTCAGCTCAGCTATTCCTTTCTGAAGAAAGGCACGGATGCCGACAGGGGTTTCTCTTCAGCACAAGAACCTCCCTATGTGGCAGCTATAGCATGCTGGCGGAAAGCAGTGGCATTTGCTCTCCCGTCAAACCGGCTCTTGGACGCCACACTCTTTGCGAGCACTTTGCACTGGGAGTGCTGAAGTTGTACCTTCTGGACTTGACCAGTTCTCATCCTAGAGATGAGACAAATGGGGTCCCCGGGGAAAATTTGGTGACACACCAAATACCGTGCAGGGTGTGGTGGCAGAGCCGAGACTTGACGCCAGGTCTTCCAGCCCGTGTCCTGAATCTTCCCCTTAACCCTTGGCCGACCCTTTGGCCGGAGGGCACAGAGGTGTAGCAGCTCTCAAAGGAACCTCTGGTGCCGGGGTCCT
This sequence comes from Psammomys obesus, assembly GCF_907164565.1. Lineage (NCBI taxonomy): Eukaryota > Metazoa > Chordata > Mammalia > Rodentia > Muridae > Psammomys > Psammomys obesus. The sequence continues at coordinate 10,285,976 of NW_026596064.1, forward strand.
CGGGTGCTTCTGCAAAAGTCTCCAGCAGAAAGAAGGGCGACAGTTGGTTCATCTCAGCTGCTGCAGGATTCAGGTGCTGTCAAGTCTCATGAAACCTGGCAGGGCTGACTCAGGCGCTCTCTTCCAGGTGACTCATCTTGGCAGCAATATGAGCCCCAGCCAAGGTCACAGTGACATCCAAAAGCCTGCCTGCCGGTCTCACCCCACCTCACGTTTCGGTCCAGCCCTTCTGTGAAATCAAACAAGTGAGTATCAGCCAGGGAGCTCCCAGCTGGGCCTGGCTGGGGCTCAGAGGAGGCTGCACTGATCAAAGGTCTTTTCACCTTAGAAAAGCGAACAAGGGTGACAGTGAGCTCGGGTACATTTCGCCATTGAATTCTGGCACCTGGAGGCACGGATGTCGTTTCATCAGAGGCTGAAGGGGTGCTTTTTGTTACCGGAAGTGAAAGTGCTTTTGACTAAGCGTGGCAGCTCTGCAGCTTAAGACACCCAAGCCCCTGGCCAAGTGTGCTGGTGCTCACAGCAGCAACTCTACTGTCTGCTCTTTACATCCTAAGTGACGCCGCGTGTGCTCACGGTCCTGCCTCTGCAGAGGCCTAGGAAAGACAGAAGCTCTGTAGATGCTGTAAATTTGAACTCTGGCTCCCTAAGAAAATGTTCCAGTAAGTCCTCCCTTTGTATGTGTGTGTGTTCAAAATCATATTAAGCACGTAAGTGGACATACGCTCATATGGACACAGGCACAGGCGCATTGAATAAATAAATGAACTAAGAAAGAACCAAACGATGGGGAAAGAAACATAATGTGCATCCAGCAGCCTTTACTTTTCCTCTAAATAAACACTGACTGCCACTTCTCATCTAGCTTTGTTCTGGAAACCGAGGGTGAGCAAGGGAATGGTGAGCAAAGGCCAGAGTAAGAACCATCCTCCATCTTGGGCACGTGTTGATGCCACCTTTGTATTCTTCCAGAAACGCTTCTAAGTATGTACTGAGGGTCTGTTTCCCATTAGAACAGAAGCCCTCCGGGGGCAAAGATTGTTCGTGCCAGTTTGTGACTCTGAGCCCAGCCGTGGGCCCTGCGGTGTTGTGAACTGAGACACGACTGATTAGATGAGAGAACGGCTTGACGAATGACTGAATCCGGTAAAGACGGTATGTTTCACTAAATGCTTCATATCCTATTGCTATTCCTTCATGTACCCTTGCATTCTCTTCCACTCTGCAATGACAGCTGCTTGTGTCTACCATTGGTCAGGTGTCAAGCGTGTGCTACGTCTCAACTCCTAATAAAAACCTTGGATTGGAGATTGCTGTCAGGTTTTACAGGCGAACACTTCCGAGGAGCTGGGTGTAGCAATGATTGTTGGTGAGGCACTTATTGTACCAAGCATCTTCCTAAAAGGTTTTAGATTGGGGCTTTAAAGGGAACATTTTAGAATGTGTCCCAAACCTCCTAGTCCAACGTAATGGAGAACTGGACATTTCTTGGGCACCTGCGCAGGCTGAGGAGGATCACAGAGGGGTGCAGAAGCATGAAACTTGCCTCCCAGCGCCCTGGGTGTCACGGTGTCAAAGGCAACACGCCCAGCCGGCAGCAGTACTTTTCCATGGCATTTTTATTAACCTTGGAGAAATGTGATGCTGTGTAGGATTTATTTCCTTGGACCCGTGCAATCTAACTACCCCAGTTGCCAGTGCTGATGAAAGGAGGTGGAGGTGGTGTGAGCACTCTTGACCCTTTTTATGTAAAACCACATGGGGGGGTGGCTGGACTCTGGGGCTGGGGGTGCTGTTAAGAGGTCAGGGCGTTGAACAAATGCTCAAAGCACAGTGTGATGAGAGTAGGGGCTCTGTCCCTGCCTGGGTCACCTTAGGAACAGGCAGAAGACCCACAGCCCGGTTTGGACTTTAGTGGAACTCCCCAAGACACCAGTGGGAATGAGCCCTCCAAACAATGATACAGCAACACAAGAGACCCAAACTTGACTGGAGCCATGAGCTGTTCTGCTTGTCTTTGGCATGCAGTGCATGGAGATCTGGAAACTATAGAGACAGCGGCCTGAGGTCGGAGAGGCCACACTGATGAGAAACGGCTTTATACCTTCTGCTGGGAAGTTCATCTCAAAGGCAGTGGGACAATCAAACACGCTGGGGGTTTTTAAGCCGGAGAATGGCGGGACCAAATGCCTGGTTTAGAACACTCTCTCAGGACAGAATGCCAAGGATGTTTGGGGAGGCAGAGGGCCAGTGGCAGAGAGATTAGTTAGGAGACTTTTACACAGGAGCAGGAAGATGCCAGGCCTGGGTGAAGGCAGTAAGGAAGGAGTGGCGAGGATAAATGGGTTCAATACTGCTTCAAAAGTATCTGTGAAAAAATACAGAAACCACTCACGAGGCAAGGCAGCCATTGCCTTCTGGTTTGCAATTCCAGCTGCTCCTCCCTAGGTCCTGCATTTAATCAACCTTTATTGCTGGAATCTAATTCATTTCAGAAGGTTTTAGCACTCTCACAGAGGCAAGAAAAAGGGGGGAAAACCGCCTTGAAAAATGACTTCGAGCAAATCAAAGCCTTTTTCTTTTTAAGTTCATCCATCAGTAGAGTATTTTTACCTCAGACTTTCATCAGGTAATTTTTTTCTCTGAATCTTATTAATCACCAGGAGTAAGGTGATGGCAAATCTTCAGCTCAAATCTACCTGAAACTGCTCTTCAGAGCTCCATGCAGGTAGCTGATCCAGGTCTAGAGGCGGTGGTGGCCTTGTGTTCCACTGTGGCCCAAGCGCATCACAGCCCTGGGAGCCGCGGTCCAGGCCTCGGACTGTGTTCAGAGTCCCCAAGAGGCTGAGAAGCGCTGAAGGGGAGGGGCTCTACTTGGACCCCTTGGGCGCTCCAAACCACCTTTTTTCACATTCTGTGTGAGGGGCATCCTGAGTCCAAGTTGACAGAGTCAGTTCCTTAGCGCCGGGAAAATGTTATTCCCTGAAAACTTTCTTCAAACTTCAGTTCTTCTGGCATTTCCAAGAGAATGTGAACTTTAATCCAGAATCACCTGCAAGGAAGAGAAGAAGGGATGACAAAGATCCTACATTTTGTTTCTGTGGCCCAGCTTCCTGCATGCGCGTGGAGAAAACCCATCTCAGAAGGGCCCAGCCCTGCCTAACCCGGAGGCAGTCCCTAGAAAGGGGGAGCCCAGGGTCACATGCAGCCCTCCCCACCTGCCCCACTCACTCTTTCCCAGGGTGGCTCAGAACTCCTTGTCATTTGCCAGTCATAGGTCCCATTGTCAGAGAGTAGGAAAAGTCTGCAGGGCCGTGGCAGGGTCCGGGTGAGTCGCCAGATGCTGCCCACAGACGGAAGAACAGAAGAAAAACTGAGCTGTAATGACAGCAGCAATGATGGGTTTTGGTTCATCTCTGGGGCCTGAGGTGGGGCTGTGTGGCTCCCAGAGAAGAGTTCCTGGTACTGAATAACCATGTTCTAAGTCTCACCTTCCTTGTGTATCAGGGTAGTCATGATAATCAGAGGTGCTTTGGGTGGACCCTCGATTGAGACCGTGCCAATGCGGTCACTCCCGGGACGATTTGCCAAACACCGTGTTAACATTCTCCGTGGAATCCGTGGCCCAGCAGGAGAAGGCAGAATGGAGCAGTGCAGATAAAAAAAAAAAAAAGGAGGTGGGGGGCGGTGGTCCTAGGAGCTTCTAAGTTGAGACCATAAAGACCAAAATAAGAGCCAGGGGATCATGTGTCATGTCCCCTCTTCCCTCAGCCTGAGCCATGATTATATAACAAGAGTTAATAGCACACACACTCTGGAGGCCAGAGACTCATGGCTGGAGCTGCCTAGACTCATGGCTGGAGTCCCTAGACTCATGGCTGGAGCTGCCCTTCAGAATACCGTTGACTCTTGTTAAAAGGGAATTAAGTGCCAAAGTGTAAATATGCTGAAGGGCCCAAAAGGGGGCTCTTTGTAAATTGCACCAGTGTCCTGTTTTGTGCCATGGAAGGAGGAAGAGAAGAAAAAGAGGAGGAAGAGGCAGGGGAAGAAAGGAGAAAAAGAGTAATGCTCTATGTCTAAGAGAACCAGCCGTAAAGAGAGTTTCAAATACTAAGTGAATATACATAGCAGCATCAGACTGAGTGCTAAGGCTCGTGTGTGTGTGTGTGTGTGTGTGTGTGTGTGCGCGCGCGCGCGCGTGGGCTCACACACGCGCATGCTTGGTGTGTGTGTGTGTGTGTGTATGTGCATAAGGGAATGAAAAATCTGAGCAGGAAAGTGCATCTGGCCCAACTATTCCTTCAGGAGTTCACATGAACTCAGGGGAAGACAGAACATGAAAAGACACACAGCTCCGCAATGAAAGAGAAAGGCTCACTTCACCTTCATCTTTAGACACATCACACCAGAAAGCAGTGACACATTATAACACAAGCACATGACTGAAAGGAAAGGGATGAAAGAAATAAAATAAAGGCAAGCTGTGTAAACTGGGACTGGGAATTGGACTAACAGGAGACACACATATATGCTGTAGGGGAACCATGAATTCAGCCTGATGCTTCTACTCATGCGCAAGACCTGGTCCTGGGTCCGCAATAAGAAAGTTGATCAGTGGCTCAGGAGTAACCTGTGTGTTCTTCACGATAATTCTAACTAAGGGTACCGTGTGATGGAGAGAGCAATGTCTTCCTTCCATCTTGCTAACCAGTATCCACCCAGAGTGATTGGTTACAATGTGTCCATCTAGAGTGACCCATCACAATGTGGCCATCCAGAGTGATTTGTTACAATGTATCCACACAAAATGTTTCATCATAATGTATCTTTACAGCATGGCCACGATACGATGTATCCACACAGAGCTATTCCTTTCCAGTATGTCCACGCAGCGTGGTTCGTTACAATGTATCCACACAGAGTGATCTGTTACAATGTGCCCGTCCAGAGTGATTCGTTACAATGTATCCCAAAGCAGGTCTAAGGCTTCGCCTACCCCACTATTCATATTGTGTGGCTGTCTGTCTGTCTATCTGTGTGTGTGTGTGTGTGTGTGTGTGTTTTCTGTATGTTTGTGTGTGTCTTATGTGTGTCTGTGTGTGTGCATGTCTGTGTTTGAGTCTGTGTGTCTGTGTGTGTCTGAGTCTGTGTCTCTGTGTTTACGTGTTTGTGTGTTCATGTCTGTGTATGTGTCTGTGTTGGTATATGTATCTGTGTATGTGTGTTTGTGTCTCTGTATGCATGTGTCTGTGTATATGTTGGTGTTTGTGTATGTATCTGTGTATGTGTTTGTGTCTGTATGTGTCTGTTCGTATCTGTGTATGTGTGTCTGGGTGTGTATGTGCCTGTGTGTGTGTGCACACATGGCATCCCACTAGGGCATCTGAAAGAAAGCTGCTGGGCAATCCATGAGGAGGAGAAAGGAATGAAATTTGGGAAAGTGAAAGACACTTTGCCCAGTGGGTGAGGTTGTGTGGGGCAAAGAGAAATGGGTTATACAAGATGGCCCTCTTTGTGCTCCTGGCAGGGACCCAGCCTCTCTAGAGGGACAGTCTAGGCTTTTTCTCAGGTTGCCATGAGAGGACTGAATCCATCTCATGGCAATTTGGTGGCTGTGAAAGCGAGGAAATTGGGGATGGTGATAGAGCAACGGTAGACCCTGGGACAATTCTGTTTTTTGGTAATGTCTGGAGACACTCTTGGTCAATCTTGGTTGGTAAGTTCAACTCTTGGCTACCTTAGACTATCATTGTAGAAGAGGAGATTGAAGCTCAGAAACTTTAAGTTCCAGTTCACACTCAGTTCCAAGCTGTGCTGTTTGATTCTTAGTGGTGATGATGGTGGAAGCAGTGGCCATGGAGAGGTGGGGGTGACCGTGGTGACAGCGGTACAGGTAGCATCCGGTGTTCGAGACAGGTGACATGCTAACATGCTTGCCGGGCCTGTAGGTAAGGAGCAGCCTTTTCTCCAGATGGCTCTGTCATTGTGTTCAACTACACAGGGATTTTCCCTATCCGTTAGTTCAGCTGGCCATGGCATGGGTTACATGATTATCCTTTTGCACTATACCGTTTTGGTTTGAGAAGCCACAATCAGGTTTGGTTGTGTGCAAGTCATTACCGACAGACTCTGTGGTCCTGGGCGAATTTTGCCTAGGGCCTCAGGTCTCTGTAGAGCTCAGCAGGGATCTCCAAGGCCCGTGCAGGGAGGGGCCCAGGTTGGAATTCCAGATACCGCTCAGAGTCATTCTTGGCCTCCAGTGTGAGAAGTTCTGTGGAACTTGCCTGGCTCCTTCTTCCCACAGGAGGGTGTTCTCCTCAGGGGCTCACTCCATCTGTCTACCTGTAGACCCTGAGGCTCACTTTCCAGAGGATCCCAGAGATGTGTTTCCTCCCCAGAAACCATGTTGCCCCAGCTGTCTTTTAAATGCCTCCACTTGATTCTGGGAATCACAGCAGTGCGTGAATTTGCTATAGAGGTCACTGCAGCATTCAGGAACTCACTCCCAGACTGCTACTATGGCAGCCTGGATGTAGAGGGGAGCAGTAAATGGAGTTTGCCATGTGCAGGGACTGCTGGGGCACCCCTCTGGCCTCCTGAGGGACAGCCAATAGGAAAGGAGCTGGCACCAGGTTGCTGCAAGGCCCATTGATGGAGCCTTCCAGCTACTTTTCCAGCTGTTCTGTGAGGTTGGTGGACCTATTCATTAGAGCAGGTCGAGTCATGTTTCTTGTGGACACTAAGGCCCGGCATGCAGCCACTGGCTATGGAAGGCAGGGTGGCGCTGAGTCCCTATTTTGTGATAAGGGCAGGAAAGACAGAACAGGAAAGACAACTCCTGGGGTTCCTAGGAGGAACCTGAGGGTGTCACCCCAGGCTATATGCCCTGTCTAGAAGAAGAAGAGTTCTTCCTTCCTGCCAGATAGACAGAGCATTAGCTCTAAGCTGTACAGGTGACATGACAGATCCTGTTTCCTTCCCTAAGGAGCTAGTACATTCAGCACACTGGACCAAAGGATGGAGAGACTAGCAGGGTCCCCCAGACTCCTCCCCAGACATGGAAGCCCTGGCTGAGGAATGGGGGAGGTGGTGGAGCATAGCCCTCTTGGCAACAGCTCTTAGGGGTTCTTCCCTCACAGCCCCTAGTCTAGGCGGTGCCCCAATGAGTTCTCTTCATTTCCTCCTCTTAGGGCTTCATCCCCATTGTTGAGATGATTACAAATGGCTTTCCCTTCCTCCCAGGAACACCCAGGGAAGGGGAATAGTTACAGTGTTTGGGGATACAGAGCTCTTACTGTACTTACAGTCATACATACCAGTCCCTTTGTTAGCTGCCTTGCTGTCACAGGTAAGGCTTGCTAGCCCCAAATCGCATTAACAATGTCCGCTTTTTCTCATGCTCACTTATATGTCCTCGCCTGACACCTCCTGGCATCAATGTTGGTCCAGGAAGTGAGGGAGAAATGGGACATTATTTTTTTTTCCTAAGCAGCCACCTGCCTCTGGGCCTGCTGGCTGAACTTATCCCTCCTTTGCTGATTTCAAAAGTCACCTTCATAACCAAGGAACATTCTTCTGTGTCGCTGGACTTTATTATTTTGCCCCATTGATCTGTTTCTTTGTTTTGGCATCATTTGCTTCAGGAAGATGTATGAAGTCAAAGCAAACATCACCAATTTGATTAGCCGGTGCCTCTGTGAGGCTTTACAAAAGGAAAAAATGCCCGCTGCTGGGAATGTGGCTAGAGCTGCCGCAGGGCAGGGTGGCTGGCCAGGGTGGAAGGACAACTCCTGGCCACTGCCTAGCAGACCTCACCTGTCCAGCCGCAGTGGGAAGGCAGAAGAACAAACACAATCAATCATGTCAGATGGAGTCAGCCTCTTTCCTTCCCAGCTCTGAGACTGGACTTGAGGCCCAGAAAAATAGAGTGAGGACCTGCAGGGCGGATGTTGGCTAAGAACTCAGAAGCTCAGTCCATAAGCTGCCTGTCAGGGCCCTGTCTTGTGGCAAACCCAATTCTGACCATTTTCTCTCTCAGCTAATGAGTGACCTTTGCCCTCTCACCCCTTCCTTTGGTCTCTACTCCCTCTGATTTACAGGACACATCTGGGCTGGCTTCCCTCCTCCCGTGTGTTGGAATCCCATGAAGTACCACAGCACCCGAGGTCCAGGCCTTTTTCACTCTGGCACCATCTGAATTACCTCATTTTCCTGCCACCTACTGGGTAAGCTCCAACCAGATGGGCTGATCTTTGCTGTGTCCTGTGGGTTTCCCCTTTCTCTTCCTGGATCTACTGAACCACACCCACTCTTTAAAGACTACTAGTTCAAGGGTTATGGAAGTCATCCAGATTCCAGAAAGGTGAAATCAGTTGTTCAGTTCCCTATTCCTCTCCATGCCGGAGTTAGTCAGCTTCCTGCCACTGTAACAAAATGACACAAGAAGTCATCTCATGAAGAGAAATGGTTTGCTTGTCTCACAGTTCTGAGTATTCTGGTTCTGTGCTCAGTTAAGCCCCATTCCTTTGGGTCTGTGTGACGGTGACATCAAGAGTTGGAGCAAAGCGAAACAAGACCCGAGGATCTCACAACCTGCTTCGTGGGAAAGATGTACCCATGGGCCATTGAGAGATAGTCAACAGCCTGGCTCTAGCAGTGCTAAACCAGAAGGCTTGTCTCTTTTTTACGGATGCCATCCGTCCTTGGGGACTCTGTGTTTCATGTCTTTGCCAAGTTTCCAGTTTTCCCCTAACCTGTGCTCTTCTTGGTATCAACGTTGTTCTTTTCATCGTCTCACAGCTGTGGCCTCCAGGTGACCTTGCTGAGCAGGTGCCAAAGAATGACAGTATAACACATGGGATATGCTAGATAACATAGGACCAGTGAGCAAATGCAAGGTGTCTCTCTCCTAGAACATCTTACTACTTCCTATGAATTGGGAGAAGATGCTGCTCAAGATCCCTGAGGGCCTAAAAACCTCGCTAAAGCAAAGCAATGCTTTTAGAGAATTATGAAAACAGGCTGACATTGAGAAGTGGAAAATACAGTCTTGTTTTCAAAAGGAGAGCAGGGATACGTTCTGAAAACAATGACAGGAAGGTACAGAGTATATCTTAGACAGAATTATAGACCATATTATTAAAAGATGTGTTAAGGCCATTTAGCATAGTTTTATAAAGAATGTGGGATGACATTGAAATGATTGAAAATCATGTTCTAATGATATCACGTAATCCCCACAGTGACTATCAAGAAGAATTAGTCACTTTATAGATATGATTAAGATTCAGAAAGGTGAAATTGCCCCCTAGACTGTGGAAGGGCCTACCACAAGGGCCTACCACAAGGGCCTACCACAAGGGCCT